>NC_137782.1:168130795-168535850 GCF_963455305.1 Plecotus auritus
TCCCTGGTGCAAACTGAGGTTCGAGAAGGAAGGAGTCAGGGCTAGGGGTGGTCTTTTCCGAAGAATGCCATTTCCCCTTTGAGTCAGGAGTTGGTTCATGTGGCAGAGAAAGCTTCCAGAGTAGCAGGATGTTTGCTAGGTACAGGAGGTAACGTTGACTTCTGTGATGGAAAACGTTGCCTCAGGGAGAGGTAACCATGCAGGGAAAAGCCCGGGAGGCGGGGAGTCAAGAAACCCGGAGTCCGATCCATGATCCACCACTTTCTAGCTCTTACACCTCCCTGAGACCCAGGCTTCTCGTCTGTAAAATGCGTATAAAAGCAACCTCTGCACCTCCGACTTCACAGGGTTGTTGTGTTGGTACCCTGTGATCTCGAAAGTGTTATGATGGTAGGATATTATTATTTGCTTAATCGAATACCTGCAGGCAGCAGGATAAAACCAAAAGGATAATTTTAGGTTTTTTTAAAACTATATAGTTATATAATTCCTGTCCCATGCTTAGCCTAGGAATTTATTTTGAATCTACCTTTTCCCTACTCACTTGAGTAGATTGCCTTAGAGTAGCATCAACTCCCAGCCCCTATTAGGAAAGGAAAGAAGTTTGATTGACAATTAATGTCCAGGGATCTTATTTCCATTTAGGACTTGGTGTGTATGATGAGTGTGTGTGTGTGTTGGGAGAAAAGGAGGAATGACTTGAAAAAAGACATTTAATAACTGGCTTCTCTCTAAGCCTCCTGACCTAGATTAGGCCCAGCCGTTCAGAGGCCGCCACTGCCCTGGGGGGATTGGGGAGCAGTGGGGAAGTGTTTCCTCTCCCCACCCTAAAAAAAACTTTGGTGAATGAAAAAATGAAAGAGAGGTGACTAAGGGTTTGATAGGGACGTGGGATTGGTGCCAAATCTCAATCTATGTTTCTTTAAACAAGAAACACCCACTTAGGGAGAGGTGGGGGAAATAAGAGATCAACTGAAGGACTTATATGCATGCATATAAGAGTAGCCAACGGATGCAAAACATTGGGGGGTGAGGGCATGTATGGGAGTGGGGTGGGGTGGGCAATGGTAAGATATGTACACATATAATACCTTAATAAAAAAAAGATATTAAAATAAAAAAAATAAATACATCAAAAAAGAAAAAAAAGAAAAGAAGAAACACCCACAGAGTTGGAAGTGCAGTTAACATGCCTCAATCAGACGTAGTTGTCATCCCTCCTTCTACTTTCAGCGTAGCTCAGGCTAGTTGGGCCCTTGAGTTCCCTAAACATGAATTAATGACCAGCTAGAGGGAGACTTAGGGCTACTCTGGAGCAGTGTTCACCCCAGGGAGGTGGGCAGGGTGGCGTGCAATGCGGCTGCCCCGACAGTTCACCTTGCATACTGTTCAGGGACACTTTGCCCCATGGCCTCAGCTAGCCAAGGCGCCCAAGAAGGGTCTAGAATCCATTCATTCCTGGGAGTCAAGAGGAACCTTGAGTACAAAACTTGAAGCAAAGGGATGAGGATCTACGTGAAATTGAAGGGCTCAGCCAGCCTACAGATGAGATATTGGGGTAGATAGCCTTAGAGAAGCATCAACTTCCAGCCCCTATTAGGAAATTAAATTATGTAATGCACAGCCTCGTGTGAATTCTCATCAGGGCATTCGGAAGGCCTACCGGCTGTCAACATCCAAAGGGAGATGATCTTGGGGATGATAGCAGACAGCGGGCCACTGGGAGGTAGGGGTTGCAGCCTTGTCTGACCTCCAGTCTCAGAGCATTCTGATTGAGGTCAGATCACTGCATAGTCACTTCTGTTCCCCACACCTTCCTCGCAGGCTTTTGCAAGAGCAGACCCCTGGACTTGGTGTTTATCATCGACAGTTCCCGCAGTGTACGGCCCTTGGAGTTCACCAAGGTGAAAACCTTTGTCTCCCGGATCATCGACACTCTGGACATCGGGGCGGCGGACACGCGGGTGGCAGTGGTGAACTATGCCAGCACCGTGAACATCGAGTTTCACCTCCAGACCCACTTGGATAAGAAATCCCTGAAAGAGGCCGTGGGGCGAATCACACCCTTGTCTACGGGCACCATGTCGGGCCTGGCCATCCAAACAGCGATGGAGAAAGCCTTCACAGTGGAGGCAGGAGCCCGGGGGCCCAGCTCTAACATCCCGAAGGTAGCCATCATCGTGACCGACGGGCGGCCCCAGGACCAGGTGAACGAGGTGGCGGCCCGGGCGCGGGCGTCCGGCATTGAGCTCTATGCGGTGGGTGTGGACCGGGCGGACCGGGAGTCGCTCAAGATGATGGCCAGTGAACCCCTGGACGAGCACGTGTTCTACGTGGAGACCTACGGGGTCATTGAGAAACTTTCCTCCAGGTTCCAGGAAACCTTCTGCGGTAAGTCTTTGCAACTAGCAAGGATGCTATAGTCAAACATTATGAAGCAGAAGAAAAAAAAGAATTCTGTCCTTTTTCTTTTCTTTTCTTTCTTTCTTTTTTTTTTTTTTTGGTGGAAATTTTATGGAAAACTTAAATAGAAGCAATGCTTTTTGTGTCTTTTTTTTTTTTTTTTTTTTTACCAACTTAAACACACTTGTTGGTTTAGGAATATAGAGCTGCCTTCTCTATAACTTGGATTGCTCCTAAAATCTCCCTGTTTGCATTAGAAATGGGAAGGTCTGGAAATAATCCTGGATAAATGATCATGCTGTTCCCTGTTGGGGTCAGAGAAAAATAAAAATAAAACACACAGGCCTGCTCTCCTCCCTCCTGCCCACCCCTGCATTTCCCCCGATATTTTCTCTAGTTTGCCCATGTCTAGAGTTCACAGAACTCCTCTTGTTCCTGCAGAAGACAGGGCCGGCGTGTGTCCATGCAGGGGCCAGGCAGCCTGCTTCAGCGTAACTGGCAGGCAGAGTGGACAGCCAGTGATGCTCCAGCTCTGAGGTTCCCTTCTTTCTCTGACTGTTCTTCATGGAGGGACAGGGTCAGGAACCAGGGGGACCGGGGATTTCAGCTCACTTCACAGGTAGAAAGAGCAGGGCTTGTTTGTTTTTTTAAAGGAACATCTGTAATACTTTCAATAATAATGATTTTTAAATTTATTTTGTTTTATTTTTAAATCTTCGTCTGAGCATATTTTTTCCACTGATTTTTAGAGAGAGTGGAAGGGAGAGGGAGAGACAGAAAGAAACACCGATGTGAGAGAGACACATCAATTGGTTGCCTTCCACATGCCCCTGACCAAGGCCAGGAGCCTACAAACAAGGTACGTGCCCTTGACTGGAATCGAACCCGGGACCTTTCAGTCCACAGGCCGATGCTCTATCCACTGAGCCAAACCGGCCAGGGCTTTTTTTTTTTTTTTTTTTTTTTAAATCCTTCTGTTACTGTCCTCATTTCTTCCTTTAGGATGGAGCTTGAAATTGGAATTTTTAGCATGAATTAGCCAAATTCATGAATCTGAATCCATTCAAAGCTGGAGTTTATTATTACTCACTGATCAGAATTATGAATGTGGAACTTATACTATATTATTTACTTTATTTTTAAACTTATTTTTCTTATAATCTATCTATCATCTATATCTATCATCATGCTTTATTATTATAATTTTTTGTCATTTGGAGATAATCTTTTGAAGGCCTTTATGGAAGTCTCCAAGCAGGCGTAGACAGATTTCTAGTTAAGGTGAATTTTAAAATGTAGATACTTTTTGCTGTATAATCTATTCCACATTTATTTATGTAACACACAGTTATTGACCACCGATGACACAAAGATGAAATTTGTCCCTTCCTAACCATCAAGCAGTAATTTGGCGGTGGGGATGAGACAAACCAGTGAAGTAATACTTACAACTGTGTATTTCAAGGAGACACTATATCTAAACAAAGGGAAACTCAGCAATCACCAGTCTGTCAGGAAATGGGAGATGAAGCTTGGTCTGGAGCAAAGCTTGGCCTCACCTCAGCCAGACCTGGCTGGGATCCCCTTGTCTTTCCTGTCCCAGGACACTGGGCTCTCACAAGCTGTCGTTGGTTTTGGTGGCATCTACTTGGCATTCATTGGTTTTCCCAAAGGAAAATGGCTGTCTTTCTCCCAGGAAGGCCCCCTGTGCTTGTGGGTGAGAGCTTGCCATAGAGACGTTGGTCTGCGGCAAAGTTGGCTCTCACAGCCGGCACCTGGGGTTGGGCTTGAAGGCCATAGAGTAATAAGTGGTGAGTGGCAATCTTTTCCTTCTGGTACAAAAGACCTGCTTGTTCCTGGGGAAAAAAGACCGAGGAGCAAAAGCAGCTTGCTGTGGTTCACGGACTAGAACGACCATCCCATGAAAAGGCTCTTCTTGGGAAAATATGAGGCTTGTCCCGTTGCCAAAGCAATGGAGGCTGGTGACCTGCCCCAGGGGTTCCAGCCCCCTCCACCAGAAATGACTAAACGCATTGAGTCTTCGTTCAAAATATCTCACTAGGAAAAAAAGCCAATGAGATATAAACGGCTCTAGAAGGGAAAAGATGGGGATGCAGTTTAGCTAATATAGTTGAGTTTATTTTGTGTGTTTTTTTTCTTTTTACCTGTTTGTGTTATAGCGATTGAGTTTATTCTCCTTACTGAGATCAGAGGCCCTGAAGTTGCGTATGTTTAAGTTTGCTGCCTATTCAGAAGGCAGTGACCTGCACTGCCATTCCCCACTGTACGTTCGTATATGCCCAAGTGTGAGCGAGTTCTGGGCCTAGAGGAACGCACCTGTGTGTGAATTCTGTTTGGGCACACACTATAGAACCCCCAGAAACCAGATTCCAGCTGCAATGGGACAGTTAGCTCATAGAACTTCAGGAGATACATGATCCTCTTCCCCGTTTCTGGCTTTGGGGAAACAAAAGTATTTTTTCATGGGTAGGTGGATACGTTGAATGAATATCCAATTGCCTGATCCATAAGAATTCTCTCTTTCTTCCTTCCTCCTCCTCCTCCTCCTCTTCCTTCTTTTTTTTTTTTTTTTGAGAAAGTTAACAATAAGATCTGTGATTTAAAATTAGTAACATGACTAGTTTAAGGATGGTATTTCTAGCCAGGGCAGAAACAAATAGTCAAGACTGACGGTGAACTAAAGACAGAATTGGAAAGAAACCAGAGAGCGATGTCTTTTTGACATGAGAGAACGTACCTGAAATGTTTACGTGTCTGTCGTCAACTGACGGTCGCCCACTTCCTTTGCCCAGCAGTGGACCCGTGCATGCTTGGCACACACCGGTGCCAGCACGTGTGTGTCAGTGACGGGAACGGCAAGCACCACTGTGAGTGCAGCCAAGGGTATTCCTTGAATGCCGATAAGAAGACGTGTTCAGGTGAGGCCTGCGTACCCGAGGAGGGCTGAATGGAACTTAGATTCGGGGACCTGCTCCCCAGGTTCTGGCCTGGCCTTGTGCTTTTCTCCTAATTGACTGTTGGCTGATGGATTGTTGTTTATCAAAAGGAAAATGAGAAGAAAAGTGAGGTGATACATAAATCAGCCTATTATGGTACAAAATTCTTGGTCCTTTTGAGGGTTTGGAAATTTTCGTGGATTTTATTTAATTACATGAAAAGCTACCCTTTCCTCTCTGTGGCCATGGATGCTCATGGGATCTAGAAGAAAACGTAGAGAGGTCCTCACTCATGTGGAATGGGAATACTCACACACAGGCAATGAAGAATGGGATCTAGGCCCACTTAAGTCCTGGAAAAAAGTGTTGGAGCGGAAAAAAACTTAGAGATCATTTAATTCAACTTACTTATTTTAAAGATAATAAATTAAGACGCAAAGAAGGGAGACTTACTCATGCATGGGGTCTGTGAGGAAAGAGCCGAGACCAGAAAGTCGGTTCCCAGCTTCCAGCCCCGTAGCTTTCCTGTTGTGCCGAGCTGCCCACAGCTCTGTGTGTGTGTGTGTGTGTGTGTGTGCATGTGTGTGTGTGCGCGTGCATCTGTGTGTGGTCTATAATTATTGATTCATGCTTCCATGTGTTCACATTTGCCCTGATCATTTTCGATAGCCATCGATAAGTGTGCTCTGAACACTCACGGTTGTGAGCACATCTGTGTGAACGACAGAGCTGGCTCTTACCACTGTGAGTGCCACGAAGGTTACACTTTGAAGGAAGACAGGAAAGCGTGTGCAGGTAAGCGGGAAGGAGGCTTCACTGCTACCACCTCTTTGCCTGCCTGGCTGTGAGCAGTGGTAGAGGGCGGGTCACACGGATGGGAAACTTCATCTGTTTTCCTCTCTTGCCACCCTGGCTTTTCCCCCTTCTAGGTGTTGTTAGAAAACTTAGAAAAAGCCGTAGGTATGTATCACGGCCCACATGTGTAAGAGTGTTGTTCATTCCTTCTCTGTGCCCGCCCTAACAGTCCTTTCCAAACGCTGAAGAAAGACAGTCAGCTGAAATAAAATAACACCCCTCAGGATATTTATTGCTTACAGAGGGGAAATAGTAACGTCAGAGTGGGGCAATCTGGCAGACACCAGTTTTGCCAAGTGATCCAAGTTGACATCAACGCCAGGGACATAGAGTGACATCATGCATCTCTTGACACCATGTACTGAGGGCACAGGAGCGCTCCTGTGGTATTCTTGCTAAAATTTCAGAATCATGAGGAAATGTCAGACAAACCCAGTCTGAGAAATACCCTACAAAGTGTCAGAGTCACGAAAGGCAATGAAAGGCAGGAAATATTACAGACTGAAGGAGACTAGAGACGTGACAACTTAATGCAATGTGGGATCCTGGGCCAGAGAAGGGACATTGGTGGGATAATTGGCAAAATTTGAATGCTTAAATTAGTAATGAACTAATCTGTATTTTAGTTCGTGGTATTGTATTAGTGTTAAGTTCCTGGTTTTGATAATTACACTATGATTATTTAATATGTTAAATCTGGGGAAACTGGATGAAGAATAGGACCTCTCTATACTATTTTGCAACTTTTTCATATACCTGAAATTATTTCAAAGTGAAAAGGTTAAAAAGAAAAAGTAATTAAAAAAATCTCATGTCGGTTCCCAGAATAAGTGCACTGAGTGCATTTGGGTCTTGAGTTCTGATGCTGTTCTGAGTCAGAGGGTCTCCTTTGGACTCAGTGTCCTCACGTATAACAGGCGGGGGTTGAACTACACTTTCTTCAAACTCTATGTCTTTCTGAATCTAGTATAAGTAGCTACTCAACTGTTGGTATTGCTCTGATTCAGTAAAAGTACAAATAAACCTAAAAGGAATGCTTTAGAAAGCATTTTGTGATATATTTAGGTTATAAAAACTCAATATAGGTGGTTCTGAAAGGAGTTGGGAAAGTAGAAGAATGAGTACTGTGTGTGTCGGATTTTGTTGAACTCAGCTGGCTTCCAGGAAGCGCACATGGAATTGATGCCTTTGAAAGGGGTTTGCTTCTGACATATTCTAGCTGCAAATGAGATTTCTGTATATATGTAACATACTGCATTTTTTTATGTTGTTGAATTTCTTCTCTCCTGGGCTTTTGTTTGGCAGCTCAAGATCAATGTGCTTTAGGGACACATGGCTGTCAGCACATTTGTGTGAACGACAGAGCTGGGTCCCATCACTGTGAATGCTATGAGGGCTACACCCTGAATCAAGATAACAAAACCTGCTCAGGTAAGGCACCCTCAGCAAACACTTTCACACGTGGCTCCTTTCTATTGCAGTGAAACTAACTTGCAATTTCCCAAGAGAGAGATTCTTCAAGGCAACTTAAAGAACCAGGCTGCAGACATTCTACTGTGCTCACAGACTAAGGCACGCATGCAGGGGTCCTCAAACTTTTTAAACAGGGGGCCAGTTCCCTGTCCCTCAGACCGTTGGAGGGCCGGACTATAGTTTAAAAAAAAAACTATGAACAAATTCCTATGCGCACTGCGGGCCCGGGACGCGTCGGCTGCTAAGCAGGACAGGCAGCGGCACCCGGCGGGCCGGATCAATGTCCTCGGCGGGCCACATGTGGCCCGCGGGCCGTAGTTTGAGGACGCCTGGCAGAGGACAATGAGCTCAGCAGAATCAGCAAACGTGGATGACTTCAGAAAATTACTGGGAAATGGCTGGGGAGTGGGGGACATGAGGCAAGCTCAGTGAATGGAGGGTCCTTATCCAGGAAAATTTTGTAGCTCTGTACACTGGGGGCTTGTAAAGCAAATGGGAAACCTTAGAGGAAGTCAGTTGGACAGGAATTATTTGGTGTGATAGGCTGAACTGATCTTTTTCCAATTAAAACTTGGCTTTGAACCTTTCTGTGGCGTTAATCTTAAAGCTGGATCGTGTTAGTAAAGGAGACTTTGTAATGACTGAATTAGACCCACATGGATCTTCCAGTAAGTTTGCGGCAAGTCATTCCCTGACAGTTTCTAGATGATCAATCTTCGAAGCATCTGAGACTTGGCTAGCGCGCCCATGCCCGAACTCGAATCCTCATTAACTTGATTTAAACTCACTGGCAGAACACAGTGGCATTTATAATGTAAAAACACTCCTAAGAGAAACTCCTAGCTCTCCAGGTGCTGTTTAGTTCTGGCATATATTTTTTAGATTTTATGTATGGTTTCCTCTCCCTGGAGGAGATATATTAGGTGACCTTTATAAGAGGGATGAAGGGAAATGGCTATCACCAATTTCCTTTGTAAAAAAATGGCATCAAGGAAAGAGAACTGAGCACCTGTTTTGTTCCCAGGACTGCTGAGCACTGTGCGCATATAAAGCCTAAGTTTCTGCCTCTCTTTACGGCCAAAGAGACCCAATGTCTTAAGTAAGCCGAGACTACGTAGCCCGGGAGAGGGACTGACGGTAGCTAAGGGCCAGGATGGAGGGCATGTTCACTTGTTATCTCTAGTGAGTGTCAACGTAAGAGACGTCCAAACCTGTAGGAATTTTTATGAGTTTATTTGAGTCAAACTGACAACAATTGCTGGGAAGCAGAATCTCAATGGGTGAAGAAAATGCTCCAGAAAATGGCAGTTTTACCACTTTAAAAAAATTGATCTGAGAGAGAGAGAGAGACAGACAGACCAACAGATAGACATCGATGTATGAAAAAAAACATTGATCAGTTGTCTCCTGTATGTGAAGGCAACCTGGGTATGTGTCCTGACCAGGAATCCAACCGGTGACCCTTCAGTGCATGGAATGACGCCCAAACAAATGAGCCGCACCAGCCAGGGTTTACCACTTACCTTACACATTGGAATCAAAAGGGCAGATGTAAGGGAGTGCCATGAAATCCAGCGGTGATAGGTTAGGGAGGCTGGAGAATGCCAAGTGGGGAAATCTCTGGGTCTGCATAAAAAGTAAAAGGAATAGACACAGACTTCTTTTCCACAGGCGGGTATAGGATGGTTAACAGTTAACCATCAGCATGATGATAACAATGAGGGGGTTTGCGATCTCCACTCTGGTGCAGTGGTTGTGCTTTGAGGGGTCTGGAAAAAAGAATTACTTTGATATTCCGAAGGTAAGCTATCAGGCATGTTATCTGCGAATCAGAAAGACAACAGACAGCCTCAGTTAAGGTGAAGGTTGACCTTTGTTAGGAAAAATACTGCCCTCGGACATGACTACCTGCCTTGAACTGCTTTTAGTTAGGAAGTT
Organism: Plecotus auritus; assembly: GCF_963455305.1. NCBI lineage: Eukaryota > Metazoa > Chordata > Mammalia > Chiroptera > Vespertilionidae > Plecotus > Plecotus auritus. The sequence goes on from NC_137782.1 coordinate 168,140,422, forward strand.
TTAATTTCAGACCCTCCTATGCGGGTACTTTCCATCTCTGAGTATGGAAGGCCACCACACAGGCCTCCCCGGAGCTTGTCAGGTTTGGTAGGTGGCCCCTTTTCCGTCCGCATGAGCGACACAGAGGTGGTGGGACTGGCGGTGGGCCTTTGAGGATAGTGCCAGTTTGATGGAGGAGTGGAGAGATGGAACAGGCAAGGGGACTGGCTTGTGCGGGCTTGTTCAGGGCGGTAGGGCTGTCAGGTGGGGTGCACGTCTCCAGTCCTTACAGGTATCCCACTTGGTACTTTAAGCTGCCAGGAACATCGAAGTCCTGGGAAAAGGACACAAAAACGAATGTACATCTCAACCAACAGGTGTGGAATAAAGGGACAGTTTATTTAAGAAAACCCACAAAACATCCAAGGCAATTTTCAATTTAGGCGGACTACTCCATGAATACACCCACGAAACAGGACAGGCAGATTAAGTAAGTTGTCCGCAGTCACTCAGCTAATGAGTAGCAGAGCCAGGATTTGAACCCAGGTACTTGCTCTGGGATACATGTGCTCATAACACTAAGCTATACTGTCTCAGGGTGCAGGGCACAAGCTAGGTAGAAGAGAAAGACAAGATGGGTAACAGTTAACAATTAGCATGAAAGGGAGGTAGAAGAGAAAGACAAGATGGCGGATTCATACATGTCATCGTCATCATCATCATCATCATCGTGTGTGTGTGTGTGTGTGTGTGTGTGTGTGTGTGTGCGTGCGCGTGTGTAGGTCAGTACTTTCTGTCCCACTTTGTAAGCTATCAAGGGCAGGCCTTTTTGTGCAGCATCAAATTTAGCTCCATGTGTAGGTGGGTCCCTAAGAATAATTTCAGTAGGGGCGAAGAAGCTCCATGTATGGTTGGAGGTGTTGGAGGCGTTGGTGGTCATCAGTCAAGTTCTGAAGGTGAGTTCTAGAATATAATCAAGACTCAGGGCAGCCCCAGTGCTGCGGGTAGGAAAACAGAGCAGCACCCCCAGATATGGGCAAGAGAAAAAAACGGAAGTGTGTATGCAACAGCAGGCAGGCCAAGGGGAGGCGAGATATGAGACAAGAAAGTAGGCTTTCTTCTTGTGAACAGGGGAGACTTGTTGCTGATGACACCTGTTGGGACCAAACCAAAGCTTTTTCTGCCAGAAGTCTGTGCTGGTTTCCCGCTGTAATTTGTGACTGTTTCCCTCCCTGCACCACTCCTGTCAGTTCCTGACAAGTGTGCTCTGGGCTCTCACGGCTGCCAGCACATTTGTGTGAGTGATGGGGCCGCGTCCTACCACTGCGATTGTCATACTGGCTTCACCCTGAATGAAGACAAGAAGACGTGTTCAGGTAAAGACTGGCCCTTTACTCCTATTCCGTTTGGTAGGACAACCTAGGAGTAAGCTCTTCTCTCTTAAAGTCTGAGGCACATTCTTCCTGTTGGAATTCTCCAGGGGTTCCCCTTGGCATCAGAATGAAATAATTCTACTCCTCCCATGATCTGGTTCTATCCTCTCTCCCTCTCTCTCTCAAATTAAAAAGCAAAATCCCTCTTGGGCATTTTTTTTTTTTTACTCCTGGAAAATGGGATTCCGAGATGATTTATAATGGTTTAAGGCTCTGACCTCATTTGCCCAGTCATTCACTGAGTTATTTGTTCAGCAGCTATTCATGGAGCTACTGTTACATGTCAGGTACCGTTAGGTCCTGAGGAAGGAACTGGAGAGGAACCAATGTTTTATAGTGAGCAGTGTACAAGTCTTGCACTTCTTTTTTTTTTTTTTTTAAATATATTTTATTGATTTTTTACAGAGAGGAAGGGAGAGGGAGAGAGAGTTAGAAACATCGATGAGAGAGAAACATCGATCAGCTGCCTCCTGCACACCCCCTACTGGGGACGTGCCCGCAACCAAGGTACATGCCCTTGACCGGAATCGAACCTGGGACCTTTCAGTCCGCAGGCCGACGCTCTATCCACTGAGCCAAACCGGTTTCGGCTTGCACTTCTTTTATTAAATTTATTCCTAAATCTTTTATTCTTTTTGCTGCTGTTGTGAATGAGTCCATCTCTCAACTTCCAATTGCGCTACATCGCAGTGGTCAGGTTTTCTGTGGGATCTGTTCGTTAGAACATCCCACTGAGCCCCTGCCCTCACGGAGCTTACAGTCTCCCCGGCAACATACACTGGAAAAGTATCCCAAGTACCAATTTTATACTCTGCCCCGGGATGATGGGTGGGCTTGTACTACATCCAGAAGCTACATTCTGGCTTACTCATTGACTGAGATGGGGTTTGAGCTGGCCCGCCCTAAAAGGTTCAGTAGGGTTTGGACAGGTAGGTAGATTATACTTAATCAGGCGTGTTTTTGTCTCCCAGCCCTCTAGCATATCTTTGTAGGATGTGGGAGAAAATGTAGGAGCAAAGGCCCCCTGCCTGTCCTCAGGCAGTAGTACCACTCCATTGGAAGGCTACACTTCAGACCTGGGAGGCGATTCTTATTTCTATTAGGCAATTTTAGAGGCTATGAGACAGTAGGAATAGCTGCCTCACTGAATTACAGAAAGAAACAGGAGTTAGCATTATCATTCTCCCAGGTTCTTTGATTAAATGTCAATGCAACTTTACTTCCAAAGCATATATGGGCCTGGGGTGGGGTGGGGGGGTGCATGCTAGAAGGGGCCAATGGGGAAAAAAGGGGATATATGTAATACTTTCAACAATAAAGATTAAAAAAACCCCAAAACCCAAAGTATTTATGGATAAGAACTAGAACTCTCATTTTAAACAATTCAATAGAATAATAGCCCATATAGGAAATGAGGAATTATCTAGTTTTAAACCTTGAAGTATTTTGGCTGCACAAATAGAGGTTTTCCTCATTTTCATTTTTTTTAATGAGGACACAATATCACAAGATTATTTGTCTTATCTCTGCGCTCTTGGTTTCCCGCTATGCTATCTTTTAAAAATTTACTTTATGTCCTGGAAAATTTCAGGCAATCACAAAAGTATAGAAAAAACAGAAGGAGCTCACATATAACCATCACCCAGCTTCGACGATTGGAAGTTTGCCCCCCGCATTTCCTAATTCAATTTCTTCTGTGACATTAACATTCTGAAGTATTTTGTCCTCTTTGTGTGTGCTCCTATGATACCCTTTTACTTTCCAGAAAATGCATTTAGGTGGACCCTAAAAATGGGACTATCGAATCAGGGATTTCCAGACTTGCCATGATTTCTAACTAACCGTAGCATTTCGTGTCCTGTCATTGTCATCAGCCATTCAAGAAGCAGGAAGACTCATCTCCGTAAAAGATGCTTGTGGATGTGAAGCCACACTGACATTCCAGGATAAGGTCGTCTCGTATCTGCAGAGCCTGAACACCAAGAATATCCTTTCTGGGAGGTTTTCTGCTTAAAGCCTACCCAGGTACTGCAATGAGCCAAACATTTTAGGATATTTCACAGGATAAGGGCCCTCTCTATTCATTAAGTTTTAAGATGAGCAATAGTAGAACTGTACAGCGTTTATTTCGTAAATTGAGAGTTCCTTTTAAACAGTTTTAGGAGACTGTTTCACCCATTTAATATTGACATGTAAAAGCTACCTATTTCTTTCCCTAGTGTTTTTCCATCGTGGCCTCTGCTCCGAATTGAGCTCTTCTTCACAGACCCAGCTATTATGCTATGACGCCCGTATATGGCTTCTTAGTTAGGAATCTGGCCATGCATAGAATGAGTCAGCTGACTCATGGGGTGTGATCGCTCGGATAACACACAGCTGTAACACTGGCTAGCCAAGCCGTCAAAAAGCAGATTCGAAATGTAACATGTTACCATGTCAGAAACGTTCAAGATCAGCTCTTTAGTCGAAGTTGTGTTCAGGGAAGTTAATTGTTTAGCGTGGCTCAACTTAGCAACACTGTTCCTAGGGCTCTTAGAGGAGTGGCGTTCAAATTGTGACAGGGATCCCCGAGGAGGAGGGAGGAGGAGGCAGAGACTTTCCAGGGGATGTGTGTGGGGGAGCGAAGGGGCGGCAGACAGAACGTTTTAAAGGATCAGTTTCCAAATCCTTCACTTCCTTAAGTTGATCTGCCTAAGATGCTACTTGGGGCCAGTTGTCATCATCTTGGAAAAGTAAAGTCTCCTGAATCTTACTAAGGTGCATTTCTTGGAAAAGATTCAAACAAGGGGACCAGGCAACAGATTTTTAAAACAAGGCTTCATAAACACGATTCCCCCCACCCCAATCCATACCATTAAGAGATACCTTTCCAATTAAATTTTACCTTTTATTTGTAATGATTTTATGTCAAAATTTATAACTTATTTGTTGTTTGGATCCATTATGTGCTCATAATAGTTGTATTGATAATTCAATCCAGATGATTTAAAAAAAATTGGGGCCTTATGGTCAAAGAAATTTAATTGAAAGGTAATTTCAATATGAATGTGTGTGCTTGTTTGTGTAAGTTTACTTCAGAGAAGTATAATAGCGTGATCAGCAAAAGATTTCTGAGATTCAAAGTAGAATAAAATTCTGTGAAGAAAGTAGAAAGGAAATACAAATTCTTTTGTTTTAAATATTTTATTTTAGAAGAATACTAGGTATCAATCTAGTATGCTTTTAATGTAACATGGGATACATTTGAAAGATTGATTTAAATTTTATTTTAGAAAGTCAATATTTATAACAGCAGAAATTATACTAGTATATTTTATAACTAAAACTTATGAAATTTTCATATAACTTAAATATGCACAAGACACCACTTATTTGTTAAATTATTTTAGGGGGTATATGAGCAAAAATGTTTGAAGACTACTGCTTTATATCATGCTTCCTAAAAAAAAAGAACTTCCGAGTTTTAGATTACATTAGACTTGAGCAAACATTTTTACTCGTTTTCTTCATTTACAATGGAATGTAACTATTTTCTTTTTGTATTGAAGTGTTTGGAAGTGTGTGTATGTTTTCTAATGTCTAAAAATAAATGGTGTTGGCCTTAACAACTAACCACTTGATGACATTTTGGAGAAGTTGCAAGCAAATGAATATGGACAAATACATCATTAAGCTGCTCAAAATGTTCACCCTGGCCAGTGTGGCTCAGTTGGTTGAGCATCATCCAATGCACCAAAAGGTCGCCGATTCCATTCCAGTCAGGCTACATGCCCAGGTTTCGGAGTCCCCACTTGGGGGTATAAGGCAGCCAATCGATGTTTCTATCTCACATCGATGTTTCTCCCTCTCCCTTTCTCTCTCTCTAAAATCAATATAAATGATCTTTAAAATTGCTCAAAAGTTTCACCTGGAAATATGGAGAACTTGCTGTATTTAATACTTCTGTATGTTCCAATGGTGCTAATTATCTGCCATTAAAATGCTTGAATTAGTGGATACGTAGTTTGAGAATCTTCTGGAGAATCAGTATTATTTTTCTAAGGAAACAAATGTCCAGATCCTTAATTTAATGCAAACTTTAGTGTCTTTAAGTTATGACTATGAAATGGTTGGTAGGAAATAGAATGAAAAGTTTAATATTTCTTTCTTTACTAATTGAGCCATTTCATTTTTTTTCAGTTCCTAAGTTCTCATTCTATTCTCAAAAACAAGTATGTTATTTCTATAATTATATTCATATTATATATTCATCACAGATATTTTTAAATGTATAATATATAAAGAATAAAAATCACCTGTACAAAACTACTAACAGTTTGCTATTTTTTTCCCCAGTGTTCTTCCTTTATAAATGTACATTTTAAAATTCTGTTTTTGTAAAAATATTGAATGTATTGGGGTAACACTGGTTAATACATTTATAGAGGTTTCAAGTGTACAGTTTTATAATACATTATCTGAGTATTGTGTGTTCACCACCCAGTGTCAAGTCTCCTTTTGTCACCATTTATCCCCTCTTTACCCTCTTCTACCTGCCCCTACCGCCCTTTCCCTCTGATAATCACCATATTGCTGTCTGTGCCTATGAGGTTTTTCTTTCTTAATCCCTTCACATATTTCACCCAGCCTCCCACCTCCCATCCCTTCTGACAGCTGTCAGTCTGTCCTTCGTGTTTTGTAAGGTTGTTTTGTCAATTAGATTCCACATATAAGTGAAATCATATGGTACTTGTCTTTCTCTGACTGGCTTATTTCACTTAGCGTAATACTCTCTAGATCCATCCATGCTGTGGCAAAAGGTAAGATTTCCTTTTTTTGTTGTTGTTATGGTTGAGTAGTATCCCATTGTGTAAATGTGCCACAGCTTTTTATTTTTTTATTTTTAATCTATTCTACTGATGGGCACTTGGGCTGCTTCTAAATCCTGGCTATTGTAAAAAGCACTGCAATTCCCTACAGAAACAGTCAAAACCCAGAAACAGTAAAAAATACAAACTTTAAAGGGAATAAATGAAAAATAAACATGTCAAGGCAGTATATATTTTATGAAACATATATTGTTATTTCTCAACATTTTTGGAAGGACATGACATAGAGCAGCATTATTTACCAAATGTATTTGAGCACAGGATCAGTAATATATTAATACTAGAGGCCCAGTGCACAAAATTCTTTCATAGGCAGGGTCCCTATGCCTGGCCTGTGATCAAGGCCAATCGGTGCCTTCCGGCTGCTGGCCAGAGCTTTCCTTCATTCTGCACCGCCCCCTGGTGGTCAGCTCATGTCATAGTGAGCGATCGAACTCTCGGTCTCCCGGTCAAACTCCCAAGGGGACACTTTGCATATTAGCCTTTTATATATAAAGATATCACAGAGCAATGATGCTATAGAAGGAATAAATGAGAGTTCATGTTCAAGAACTAAGGAAAAATATTTAGATATGATTTTTCAAGAGTGTGACCATTAGTAACTAGCTTCGATTAATCATGTCTTAAATCCCCCTGGTTTAGATAATACTCATTTGATTCATGAGTCCAGTATAGGGAGCCCATGAGAAGGCACCAACATATCTTAGGAATTTACAGTTTGGTGCTGAAAAAATGGATACCCATACATTTGAAAACAAATACATATTTTATCTGAATGGGGTGGGTGTTAAGTTTGGAAAGAATTTCTCAGGAAGACCTGATCAATGCCTTTGGCCAAGAAGATGGGAACATCATAGGATATATAAAATGGCCTTAGAAGCAGAGAGGAATGGTGGGGTGCAGAAAGCATATTGGCTTGCTTAGTGTAGGGCACCACAGGAAAGACATTTTAGGAGGGAGATCTGATTTTAGCCAGAGTTTAGATTTGATAGAAAGGCAGCAGGACAATTGTCAATTCTTATCTTTCTTTAAAAATATATTTTTATTGATTTAGGAGAGGAAGGGAGAGGGAGAGAGAGATAGAAACATTAATGATGAGAGAGAACCATTGATTGGCTGCCTCCTGCATGCTCGCAACCCAGGCATCGAACCTGGAATTGAACCAGGAATCAAACAGTGACCTCCTGATTCATAGGTCGGTGCTCAACCACTGAGCTATCCAAGCCGGAACCATTGTCAATTCTTGAGTGCACTGGGTGAGGCCACAGACTCAGGTGAAGGATATTGCACATTATTTGCCTGAGATGGGAAAAGACCCTGGGTGGGGAAATTAGCTACTGTTGCATACCGTACATGCTAGATTATACAAATCAATAGCCGCAGAACATGGTAAAAGGGAAAACCAGAGGGGGAAAATGTGCCAGGCAATGATTTCATGAGAGTTTTGGCCCTATGGCCCAAATAGCGGTGCTCTGTAACTCTCCAGGGATTCAAAAAGCACAAAGGAGAATTGAAGAGAGAAATAAAGTAGAAAGAAGAGAATACTGAACAGTGGACTCCAGGCGAGAAAATACCAAATGCCTCCATTATTTGAAAATGGAGGGTTATGCCCCAATGGCAATTATACGCTGTAGTGGCCCAAAGCCCATACCTATTTTTATAAGGACCCTGGGGCTGGAGTCACAGCTTAAGTAAGCTGTTAAAAAGTTCTGAATCAACTGAATGAACACCAACGCCAACCTCCAAATCGCCCCAGGGAGTTCTCCAATCCCCGAAGGCCCAAGGGAAGGTTTGCAAACTTCGAAAACGCGTGCTTGCAATTTCATGTGCTCGAAGGCGCCAACCTCCCAGAGGCAACTGATGACTTTTCCCTTTCAACTGATGACTTTTCCCTTTTTTCAATTTTGCTGGGCTTTGGGGCTCACAAAAGACTCAAAACATTGGGCGCCTTTCCTGCTCGATGGACCCTGACACACGTCACGCGAGTTTCACAGCGCCCACCTGAGGTTGTGCGCTCCGAGCCCGCGGGGACTGAGGGCATCTGAGGCTCCGGGGCAGGGCGCTGCGGGCGGGCGACCAGGTCCTAAGAGCGAGCAACAAACCCCGCAGCCCCTATGACAGCTTTGGCCCCAAGACAGCGACTCCTACAGGCCCGACGACGTCCGCGCAGGCGCACAACACCCTCTGGGCGACGCGCGCCCGACACCGGAAGTGTCCTCCGGCGCCCCGGATGCGGCCGGTTGCCAGGGCGACGGGAGCTTCCAAGAGCCCGCTGGTCCTGGCAATTAGCGACTCCAGAAAGAGTTCCCGGTTGCGGGGCTTGGCGGCTGGGGCCGTCCCCTCGGGCCTCCAGGATGTTCTTTTATCTGAGCAAGAGAGTGAGTTTTCCAGGGGGCGCCCTCGCTTCTCCGTTCCCGCATCTGCCCGCATCTGCCCGCATCTGTCCGGGTGGCGGCTTCTCCATCCCTCCTGGTCCAGCAGCGGACCTCCTGCAGCCGGTCCCCAGAGAGGACTGTCTGCCTTACCGGCCCCGGGCTGGGTTCTTTAGCGGGGCCCGCTGGACAGATCAGGGGGTGCTTCCCTACCGTTCCTTCTCCACCTGTTGCTGATCCAGGTGACTGAAATTCTTTGGGCCACCATGGGCCTTCGGGGAAGAGAAAAAGAATTGCCAGAGGGGACCTAGCTCAGTATGTGTGTGGAAGGGGAATGTGGACTGATGGCATGCATTTATATCTCTGTGCCCTTTAAAAAAAACCCATCAGGCGGCTCCCGCGTTGGGTTCCTCTGCGGTGCCCTTGATGGTGGGCACTTCTTTCTCTCTTTCCCAACGGGTTGCGCCCAGCACAGTTCAGGGACTGCACCCATTTTCTTGGGGGGACTTTCTTCGGCGTTTCACCTGCCGTAGAGTCACTGTTCACCTCCTTCGTAGAAAGTTGTGAGTGGCTCTGGTTGCTTTGCAGATTGCCATTCCCAATAACGTGAAGCTGAAGTGTATATCTTGGAACAAGGACCAAGGATTCATAGCGTGTGGGGGTGAAGATGGATTACTGAAAGTTTTGAAATTAGAGACACAGACGGGTAGGTAAATGAATGCAAGCCCACATGATTGAACTTGATGGAAAACTGGCTTGAGATTTGCCCATGTTATTGTCAGTATGAGATTTTAATTGTTTTAAAAGGGGAGGAACGAAACCCCAAACATTTCATGGTGTTTTTCCAGAGTATTTTTGCAGTAAAGTTCATAGAATTTTGAAAGGAAAGGTCAGATGGCTTTTGCTGAAGTTATTGATGGAAAGTGCAAAAAGAATTTGGCCTCTTGATGTTTAGTAATTTAACCTCTCAATTTTTTTTGGTTTCCTTAACTGCCTTAAAAGAAAATTTCTTTCTGCTATGTTTCTCAAACATATATACATATATGTATGTATATTACATATACTTTTGAAATCTTGCTTAACATATGCAGGAAGTTTTAGTTGCATTAAGAAATACATTCATGGCCCTGGCCAGGTAGATCAGTTGGTTAGAGCGTTGTTGGGATACACCAAGATTGTTCAATTCCCTACCAGGGCATATACAAGAAACAACCAATGAATGCATAAATAGGTGGAACAACAAATCAATGTTTCTCTCTCTTTCTCTCTCTCTAAAATCAATAAACATATCCTCAGGTGAGGATTAAAAAAAAAGTGTATTCTTGTCTTGTTTGAGACAGCAACTGGATAATTAGAAGTAGTGGTTTTGAAGGAACTCATGTTTTTTCCCCGACATTGCTTTCAGAGTAAAGAGTATTTTTTTTAAAAAAAAATATATTTTATTGATATTTTACGGAGAGGAAGGGAAAGGGATAGAGAGCTAGAAACATCGATGAGAGAGAAATATCGATCAGCTGCCTCCTGCACACCTCCCACTGGGGATGTGCCCGCAACCAAGGTACATGCCCTTGACCGGAATCGAACCCAGGACCCTTGAGTCCGCAGGCCAACGCTCTATCCACTGAGCCAAACCGGTTTCGGCAGAGTAAAGAGTATTTTTTATAATATTTTAAGACATATGTTATGTGAAAGTAGAATTTTTTAGCATCAACTTTTATAATTTCCACTGTCACAGATTTTAAAGGTTTTCATAGATTTGTATTTTTAAATGAAAGTTCTAAAAGGCTATATTTACATGTAACAATCAGATTTTCTAAGTGAAGATTAACTTACTGAAATGATGTATTTTAAAATTGTATGTATTATCTATAGTATGATTAGTAATCAAGAATAACAAAATAAGGAAGCAGCCTTTAAAGGCTTCTATTGCACTTTGGTTAAAATCTAAAATTCTTATCATTTCCTACAAAGACTTCATAATTTCTCCTGTGCTTACCACTCTTGCCTCATCTGTGTCATTCTCCCTGTTCAACTAGGACTTCTTTCAGTTTGTCAAAGGCTCTACCCCTGGACCCCCAAGCCTTTGCATCGGCTGTTTCCTAGCATGAAATACTTCTCCCTTGTCCCTATCTCGCTTGGCTATCTCCAGTTTATCCCTCAGTCTCAACTTAAATATCCTTTGTTCAGAAAGTCTTTATATGTATCATTTATGTTGATATATTTATGTGTGTGTATTTAATATCTATCCCCTCAGTAGGCTATAAGTTCTCTGAGGGGAGAGGTCTTAGTTATTTTGTTCATCATTTTTTTTTTATTGTTTCAAGTATTACATATAGTAGTACATATATCTCCTTTTTTCCCCCCATTGACCTTCCCCCAGTTGTTCATCATTTTGTATCCAGAACCTCCCACAGTGCATAGCACAGTGTAGATGTTCAATAAATATTTGCTGAATGAATGAATAAATACAAGATTCTGCGAACTCTAGTAAAAACCAGTTTCCAAAGTCTTTGCTCTTTGAGCCCACTTATGCTTTAGATTTTTCAATCTATATGTCATCAGTATTTCTATTTGTGATCTTTTGGGAAGGAATAAGTAGTAATAATAATTACTAATTATTTAATAGGCTGAGTAAACAACGTTCTTGTATACATTTTGCCAGAATAATATTTTTGCAAGTGTGTATGAATTCTTGTCCATATTTCCACCATGAGAAAAATAGATTAGAATGAGGCATACTTAAAAATAATATTTCTAATGTCATTTAGGAATAGGAGCTCCTTTCAAAAAAAGCAAGAAATGTTAAAATCTTATAACCTGTCACTTACATATTTGCCGTAATAGTTTTTGTTACTGTTTTTTGTTTTTCTAGATGATGCAAAATTGAGGGGTCTTGCAGCACCTAATAACCTTTCTATGAATCAGAATCTTGACGGTCATAGTGGTAAGTCATATAATTTTTTAATCACATTTCATCTTTAGGCATTTAGAAACCATCTATTTAATGCAGAATTGTCATTTTCAATAATGGTAATACTTAAAGTAGTCATTGCTGTTGAGCCATAGTAGAACCTAGAGTCATTCGACAACTTTTACATTACATGATTAATCAAAATACTCAATAAACCTGAAAAAAAGTAGCTTTTATTTTATATATTAGAAAATACTGTATCTGTCTATGGATAGGACATAATCTTTATTGAGAATTTGTCCCTTGGTAAATCTTACATTTGTTTCTGTCATCAGCTATATGGCAGCTCTTGCAACTGATCGTAACAGGTGCTTTGCTGGCATGAAATAGGAACAAACATGAAATAGTATTACCCATTCTTGTAAAAAATGAGTGATAATAGTAACTATATTTTATGAATATTTAAAAATATATATTTTTATTGATTTCAGAGAGGAAGGGAGGGGGAGAGAGAGATACAAACATCAATGATGAGAGAATCATTGATTGGTTGCCTCCTGCACACCCCCTGTTGGGGATCAAGCCCGCAACCTGGTGTGCGCCCTGAAAGGGAATGGAACTGTGACCTCCTGGTTCATAGGTCGAAACTCAACAACTAAGTCACACTGGCCAGGCTCCTATGAATATTTTTAACTAATATTAAGGCTGGGTAGTTGGACAGGAACCGCATTGATTTTAACATGCTCTTTGGTGTTTTTTATAAAAATATGTATGAAGTTGATTATACCTTTTTTGTAGTTTCTAAATTGTTTTATATTTTTTTAGGTTGTGTTCAAGTTGTCACATGGAATGAACAATATCAGAAGTTGACTACCAGTGATCAAAATGGGCTTATCATTGTTTGGATGTTTTATAAAGGTATGTGAGGAGAGTTTATTTAATCTTTCACAAAGTGGAGTCTGGATTACAGTATTTGAATGGGGAAATAAGGTCTTTGAAATAGACCCCTTTTAACCAGCAACAGGAGTTCTTTCTGACTGTACAGGGGTGATATTTCTGGACTTATTTCTCTGTACTTTCCCCTTTAACTTAATTTCCTTTGAACTGTGTGACCTTGTATTAGGAAAGTGAATGAACTGACTGTTGAGACTCTTAGCAGAATAGTTTCTGCTTGAGGTAGCTCTTATTTTTCTAGGTTTCCAGTAAGAATTAGTTCCTATGTGGCCAGTGACTAGAGTTAGGTCAGTAGATAAAAACACATTTATTAAGAAGTCAAAGGCAATAATTCATTTCCTTTATTGAGTCAGTTAGCTTCCTTTTCTTCCATGGATACAGATTTTATCTCAGCTCTGACTTCTGGCTCATAATTTGTCCCTTTTGTCCACAAGAGAGTGAGAGAAGGATTAATTTAGGTATATCACTATTGCCAAAAACAACAACTCATAATGTATGTTCTCTGGAGGCCTGTAGCCATTGTTTTTAAATGAAAAGAGTACCCTAGTTCACGTGTGTTGTTTTGAAAATGTTCAGAGTACACCATTTAAAAATTCTTAGTTAAAAAAATATGCCACAGTACATGAGTTTATTATTATTTTTTTAAAGTGTGTGTGTGTGTGTGTGTGTGTGTGTGTGGAGTGGAATGTGAAAGTATAGGTAATTAGGATAAAATTGGTCTTTTCCTAACGTAGATTCTTCAGGCCTCGCTCCTGACTCTGATAATACCCTGCTCTGGCTTGTTATTTCCAACTTATGTGATCATCTGCTTGTCTGCAGGCCAGAGTTCCCTATATCCAAATGTGGTGAAGTCTTTTAAAAACCCAAACAAGCCCTAGCTGGTTTGGCTCAGTGGATAGAGCGACGGCCTGCGGACTGAAGGGCCCCGGATTCGATTCCGGTCAAGGGCACATGCCAGGAGTTGTGGGCTCGATCCCCACTAGGGGGCGTGCAGGAGGCAGCTGATCGATGATTCTCATCATTGATGTTTCTATCTCTCTCTCCCTCTCACTTCCTCTCTGAGATCAATAAAAATATATTAAAAAAAACAACCCCCACACACAAACAAAACAAAACCCAAAACAAAGTAGACCTGGATTTGCCGTACATTTGGTTTTACCTTGAGACGAGTCATGCCTCTCTCCAAACTCGTGCACGAGAACGTTTTTGTCATTCAGCATCAGTGCTGTGATATTGCTCATGTGCTACATACACTAGTTTAAATGTTTTTCAGGCTGGCTTAGAGTTTTTACCTAATAATGTTTATATTTCACATGCTTATAATTAATCATTGGAGACTTTATGTATACATACGAAGTTATTGTGGTTACTCTTTTTTTTTTTTTTCTTCCTTGGTTATTATCTGAAGTATGTTCAAGTGGGAAAAGTCAGGCTTTGAGAAAAATTAGTTGTTCTGGTCCTTCCAAAGCAAATAAAGTCTTGCTTTTTAATTGACTAAAGAAAGGAAGAAAGAAAGAGGAAAAAAAGGTGGGAATTTATTGTGTTTTCTGTGATGATCATAGTCAAGGTCTAAGTTAATTTCTGTTGGATTTGAGGGTTTTATAGTTCAATGTCTCGGGTTGTGGAAAACTTTGCAGCTGTTTATTTCACAGTTTTCCTTGGGATGTTTTCACATCTTCAGCACCATCTAGTACAGTGGTCGGCAAACTGCAGCTCGCGAGCCACATGCGGCTCTTTGGCCCCTTGAGTTTTTAGCAAAGGCCAGCTTAGGAGTACCCTAATTAAGTTAATAACAATGTACCTACCTATATAGTTTAAATTTTAAAAATTTGGCTCTCAAAAGAAATTTCAATCGTTGTACTGTTGATATTTGGCTCTGTTGACTAATGAGTTTGCCGACCACTAATCTAGTAGATGGGAAGTTTTGACTTGGACTTTTATTTGTGCAAATAGGCTCTTGGTATGAGGAAATGATCAACAATCGAAATAAATCCGTGGTTCGCAGCATGAGCTGGACTGCAGATGGACAGAAGATCTGCATCGTATATGAAGACGGGGCTGTGATAGTCGGTTCAGTGGATGGTAATGCCTTATCGCACCCAGAACTGAGATGGAGACTTAGTTGATGCTTTTATCTTTAGAGGTTTAAATTCATTATTATATGTTAGTCTTCTGACAGAAAAATAACCATAAAAAGAGAAAACGGCATATAATTTGATGACATTCCAGAATCATTTATTTTTAATTATATTCAAGTAAGAAAGTCTATTTAAACTTTTTTATTTTTATAGTGGCGCTAAAAAAAAGTGAATTCACTTTTCAGGATTGTTTTAAATATGTCTGCCTAATTATATAATTTACCTTTATACTTGAACTTTTAATGAAATAATTATGTTGCATGTTTTGCTTTAGGGAATCGCATTTGGGGAAAAGACTTGAAAGGTGTACAGTTATGGCATGTAGCATGGTCCGCAGATGGTAAAGCCTTGCTTTTTGGAATGGCAAATGGAGAAATACACATTTATGATAGTCAAGGGAATTTTATAGTAAGTATATACCCATATATTCATTAGTTTTATTTATATAATTTTATATGATTATTTTATGTATCTGTCATATACATATACACATTTATTTATGACTAGAGGCCCTGTGCATGAAATTCGTGCACGGGGATGGGTGGGCCCTCAGCCTGGTCTGCATCCTCTCACAATCTGGGACCCCTCGAGGGATGTAGCAGTGCACCAAGCAGCAGGCAGCCAGGGAGGAGCCCAAACTGGGGCTGGTGCCACACTGCTCACGCTCATCCTGGCCCGCTGTGCCTACTGTTGCTGCTGTGCCTACTGTCACCGCTGCCGCTCGGTAATGCTGTGGTAATGCTGCTGTTGAGTTGGGAGAGGCTCCAACCGCCGCAGCTGCACTCGCCAGTGGTGAGCCCAGCTTCTGGCTAATCAGCGCTCCCCTTGTGGGAGCGTACTGACCACCAGGGGGCAGCTCCTGCGTTGAGCATCTGCCCCCTGGTGGTCAGTGTGCATCATAGCGCATCATAGCGACTAGTTGACCGGTCATTCTGGTTCCGGTCGTTCTGTCATAACAGTTGCTTAGGCTTTTATATATATAGATGGTTTGTGTAGTCATGAAAGTCTTCTGTGGAAAACAGTATGGAATTTCCTCAAAAAATTAATAATGGAACTTCTTTTTTGACCTAGTGATTCCACTTCTGGGAATATATCCTGAGAAGCCTGAAACATTAATTTGAAAGAATATATGCACCCCTATGTTCACTGCAGCATTATTTACAACTAGAGTTCTGGTGCATGAAATTAGTGCACTTGGGGGGAGGTCCCTCAGCCTAGCCTGCACCCTCTCGCAGTTTGGGAGCCCTCGGGGGATGTCCTACTGATGGCTTAGGCCCACTCCCCGAGTCAGCTGGACATCCTAAGCGTTGTCGCAGAGGTGGGAGGGGCTCCTGCCACTGCCACTGCATTTGCCAGCCGTGAGCCTAGTTTCTGGCTGAGTGGCGCTCCCCCCTGTGGGAGCGCACTGATCCCCAAGGGGCAGCTCCTGCGTTGAGCGTCTGCCCCCTGGTGGTCAGTGCATGTCATAGTGACCAGTTGTTCTGCTGTTCAGTCGATTTGCATATTAGCCTTTTATATAGGATAGCCAAGATCTGGAAGCAGCCCAAGTGCCCATTAGTAGATGAGTGGATTAAAAAGCTGTGGTACATTTACATAATAGAATATTACTGGGTGGTAAAAAAGGAAATCTTACCTTGCAACAGCATGGATAGACCTGGAGGGTATTATGCTACGTGAAATAAGCCAGTCAGAGAAAGGGAAATACTATATGATCTCATTTATATGTGGAATCTAATAAACAAAATGAACTGATGAACAAAATAGGAACTGAGTCAGGATGCGTGGAACAGATTGACAGCTGTAGAGGGGAGGGGTGTTGGGGATGAAAGAAAGTGAAGGGATTAAGCAAAAAAACATATCTATATATAATACATAGACACAGACAACAGTGTGGTGATAGCCAGAGGGAGAGGTGGGTGGGAGGCAGGTGCAGATGGGCAAAGGGGATAAATGGGGATGGAAGGAGACTTTGCTTGGGAGATGGGCGCACCATGCAGTGTGCGGGTGATGTTTTGTTGAGTTGTACACTTGAAACCTTTACGGTTGTGTGAACCCCAATAAATTCAAAACAAAGAATGTCTTCAATTCAGGTTTAAATCACCTAAAAAGTTTTTTTTTATTAAAAAATCACCTCTGATTGCGTCACGATAAATGGATGCTTTCCGTTCCCTTTTTCAGGTAGCTGGAAGGGACAGGATTTCAGTGTACAGGGCCGAGGGATGGTGAGTGGGAAGATGTGCAGTTTAATGGCTGTGTCTTCTCAGGCCGAAGCCACGGTTTACATGAGAGAGCACAGATATTCCTGTAGGAAGCTATAAGGGCTGTTTGTAAAAAGAATGAAGACTTAAACAGTAAGGGACAAAAATCAGGCCTGGAAAGAAGCAAAATGTACGGGCTCAGGTCGTAACATCTCAGGAAAGACTGGCTTTGTGTGACTGAGCCGTGAGGATCTGATCATGTGGGCAGCGCTGTCTTTAGTCAGGGTCAGGGCGTTCCATGCATCCACTCATTAATGGGAGTGGGAACAGCAGCTTTTATGTGACGCTTTGCTATTTCCATAGTACTTTTATATACCTCTCGTCAGTGGAGTCTGCTAAAGCCTCTGAGTTTTTTTTATTCCTCATGTTGCAAATGGGGAAAGCTGAAAGTCAGGGGAAGTGATTTTTCCAGGCTTGGTAAACTAGTAAGGGATAGAGCTTGCATTTGAGACTAGATTTTAAAATCCTATTTCCCGTGTTGTTTCTACAATGCTCTGTTCTTGCTGATCTGTTCTAAAACATGGAACATGAACATGATTTCCTCAGATGAAAATGAAGCTGAACTGTTTGGTGAACGTCACTGGCGCAATCAGCATTGCTGGAATTCACTGGTACCACGGCGCCGGAGGCTACGTGGAGCCGGACTGCCCCTGCCTCGCTGTTTGTTTTGACAACGGGCGCTGCCAGATAATGAGACACGAGAATGACCAAAGTATGTAATTGTTTTTCAAGGTGGAGAGCTAAAGAATACTTAAGAACTGTCCGTAAGATGATCAAGTTCCCTAGGCTAAGTGTTTTACCACAACTGCCCCCTTTCTTCTGTTTGACTAGATCCTGTTTTAATCGACACGAACATGTGCGTCGTCAGCATCCAGTGGAACCACACCGGCAGCGTGCTGGCGGTGGCCGGCACCCAGAAGGCCGGCCTGCAGGACAGAGATGTCAACATCGTGCAGTTCTACAATCCATTTGGGGAGGTAAATGTAGTCAACATTTTGTCTCTTTCTTTCCACTTAAATATGCAGTGAATAAGGTAGGGGGAAAAGAATGGAGGAAATGGTACAGACTTGTCACATTTTTTATAAGGGACATTTTCAGTAAAAATATCAGGTGTATGTCTTTGAATGATCCTCATTATAAGTCTTCATAGTTCTGTTTTCTCATGGAATTTATAGCATAATCTGTACATTTAGAAAACCAGATGTTTCACATGTGATCTGAATATGCATTTGTGTTTGCTGCTGGTTTTTGAGTTGTTTTTGGTGTAATGTAGTTGTTTCGGATTAATTTTTTGGATTTTTAATGTGATATATTACATGTGCATAGATAATATATATATATGTATCTGTCTGTCCTTTCTCCAAACTTCTAATAGTTTTAACTTTGTGAAATAATTATTTTAAGAAACGTCTATCTTAATAATTAATCAAAGGTAATCCTACATTAAATGATAAGCATTGTTTTTTATAAATGCATGTTATCCTCAATAGTATTATTACTACATTTAATTTTCAAAAAGGAGAAGTAATATATTGTGAATTTTAAAGAATTTAGAAAATGAGAACTTATTAGTAACCAAACTTAATAAATTTTTACCTCTTTTATTTTCTAACTCTGGAATATATTCAATCCCTTTTGGATATCCTGGTGGTTTCTTTAAATTCACTATACACTTCAAAAATATGTATTTTTGCTACACAAGGCTTTTACCAGTTATTTTAATATTTTACTTAATGATGTGTTTTTTCTTTCTTAGTTGCACAGAAAAATAAAGATAAAATTTGATACTGAATTCTTTGGCTATAGTTTGTAAATTTCTCTTACCATATGTATGGTTTTTATTATAAAAATTCAAGGAAAATGATTTTGAAGTGAATAGCACCCTTCCACAAAATAATTTTCATACCAGTTTTGATCCCTGTGAGGTGATTAGTGGTAATTTGTATTTTATTTCATCATGATACTTTAGGTTAAATACAACTATATTTTCAGTGTCTAGGCACTTTGAGGGTTTCTGGAAAGCAGATATCTGCACTATCTTGGGAAGGAGGTGGATTGAAAATTGCACTGGCTGTTGACTGTTTTATATATTTTGCAAATATTCGACCTGATTATAAGGTGAGTATTATGAGCAGTTGTAAAAAAAAAGCTGTCTTTTATTAAATAGTTTTGTTATAGCTCAAAATAGAATATGTTTCTTGTATCTGTACATAGCCTGTTTGTGTTAGAGACGAGCTAAAAGGAGCCTTTTTAGTGTGAAGATCTTAGAACTAGTAAGTTTTTCCAGGAAATTATATGTGACTAGTAGCATCACTCCAGCAATCAGGGTCTCACAGGAAACAGATGGCACACTCAGGGGAATCACTGAGGGAGAGTGATGGAGGGCTTATTACAGGGGTCTGGCAGGGTTAAGGGGACCAGTGAGGGATGGCACAGCAAGTGCCTAGAGACTAGCAGCAGTGGGCAAGGTGAGGAAGTGTTGTTCTGGAACCCGCTAGCGCTGTGGCTGTGCAAGGGGAACCCTCTGCAGGAGCAGAGCCACTGCCAGCTGGCAGGGCAGAGGCAGCATCGGGGTGGGAGGGAGAAAATACTGCCACCCTCTCTCCACCGCTGTCTTCTCCTGGCCACACCAGAAGGCAAGGCAGCCCAGGGAATGGAGTTCATAGAAGTCGGCCTCCAGGGCACGGAACAGGGCAGAGAAGGGCAGAGAAAGGATCAGAGGAGAAACGAGCATAAGCAGATAAGAGTATTTTATTTTATCTTAAATTTAACATCTGATTCAAAACAAATTCTGAAGTATGAGACTGAGCTGGTAAACTACAAGTATTTGTTATTAAAAAGACTTACCTAATTTTTAAAGGGCAAAGAACCTTGGAGAAATGGCTGATTCTAGGACTAGTGTGGGGAAAGTACAAGATATCTGGAGCATCTTATAGTGCCAGGAAGTCAGGAAGTGCTCCAAAAACAAGAGCATGGGGGTGGGCCAAAGAGACGAAGGAGCCAATCAGAAACAGCTCCCAATGGCCAAAGGTGGAGTGATTTGAGCAACAAAATAAGTGATGTAACACTGCATTGTAACCCAAATTATAAAAAATGTCCAGGAATAGAAACTGATATAAATAACGTCCATAAATAAGTGGGGGAGACCAAACAAATCTTCCTTAACCAGGTATTCAAATTTACTAGGCGCCACCCTGCTCAGGAAGTGCAGTGTAGCGCCCCCCTTCCCCAATTTGAGTGTGTGCTGCATTTAGTGACTCACTCCAAAGAGTACAGAATGGAAAGGGCGGAAAAGGAAAGTAACTTCACGGTGGAGAAACCTGGCAAACACTACCTTGTCCAGGTGCTCAAGGTCAGCGTCCTCAGGGATGTCACGTGGGTATCGCACACCTCGATGTGACCTGACAGAAGAGCCCCTCACCCGTGTGGTGGTCTTCCTAAAAACTGACTCTCCTGATCCGAGCATGGGAAAAGCATCAGACCAACCCACACGGAAGGACATTCTACAAAACACCTGGCCGGGACTCCTCCAAACTGCCACGGTCATCCAAACAAGACTGAGAAGCCATCGTGGCGCTGGGAAGCCCGAGGAGATAGGATGACTAAATATAGGATGTCCTCAGTAGGGCTCTGAGGAGGAAAAGGACCTCAGGGAAAAACGGATGAAATCCCGATCAGTATGGGTCTAGTGAATAGTCCTTCATCAGTGTTGCTTTCTTAGTTGTCACAAATGTTCCATGGTGATGGGAGATGTTAATAGGGGGCCTGGGAGAGGAGTGTGGGGAGCTATGTACTACCTTTGCAACTTTTGTATAAATCTAAAATTATTTTAAAGTAAAATTTAAAAAAGTTATCATGGTATAAAAAGTAAATATGGCTTAGCTTTGAATAGTAGACACAGTTATAATAATGTTGACTCTGAATATTGATTTGTTCAAAATTACATGTAAATGTATTGGGAGAGTTAGCCGGAGGGGAAAGCACGAAGTGTGTGAGTAATTAATTCTTATGCGACATGGAAATAAATACCGAAACCGTTACAGCTGAAAGAGTTGTAAAGAGCGGCCCTGGGAGAAAATAATGGGAGCGGAGTGTCTGCATTTTGCTTTTGTTTTACAGAAGCCCTGTAGACTAATTAGACTATACACTCTGTGCATGTGTTACTCTGATAAAAACAAATATAAAAAATGTCGGTGGGTGGAAAAAAGCAAAGCATCTGAATTTGAATTTGGCTTGGGGACCAGAATTTAAACTTTGGACACGAATCACTCTTCCTATTGGCCCCCATACAGGTGTTATTGACTATTGAAAAAGCTGAAATTGTCACCGAGGCTTAAATCTTACACATTAAAATAAGGACAGTTAAACAACTAATTTATTTTTGCAGTTTTTTTATTTCTTTCATAACTATCTGTATTACTCTTAGATTTTTTTTTATTTTAATGAGAAAAGGTATTAAGCTGAATGTTCAGTCCTGTCATCCATTTCTGAAGAATGTATTTTGTCAGAACTGATAAACCCATGTCTGTAATATTTCTTTTTTAAAAAAATATATTTTAGCCGAAACCAGTTTGGCTCAGTGGGTAGAGCGTCAGCCTGCGGACTGAGAGGTCCCAGGTTCGATTCCGGTCAAGGGCATGTACCTTGGTTGCGGGCACGTCCCCAGTAGGGGGTGTGCAGGAGGCAGCTGATCGATGTTTCTCTGTCATCGATGTTTCTAACTCTCTCTCCCTCTCCCTTCCTCTCTGTAAAAAATCAATAAAATATATTTTAAAAATATATATATATATATTTTATTGATATTTTACAGAGAGGAAGGGAGAGGGAGAGAGAGTTAGAAACATCGATGACAGAGAAACATCGATCAGCTGCCTCCTGCACACCCCCTACTGGGGACGTGCCCGCAACCAAGGTACATGCCCTTGACCGGAATCGAACCTGGGACCTCTCAGTCCCCAGGCTGATGCTCTATCCACTGAGCCAAACTGGTTAGGGCAAGTCTGTAATATTTCTATAGTAAAAATGTAATAACATGTTTTTTCTTTCCCAGTGTTAAATGTTTTTTTATCCTTTTTCCATCTTTCCTTCCCTTCTTCCCTCCTCCTATTCCCTCCCTTTCTTCCTTCCCTTTTTCCTAGTGGGGATATTGCTCCAATACTATAGTTTATGCTTATACCAGACCTGATCGCCCAGAGTACTGTGTTATATTTTGGGATACGAAAAACAATGAGAAATACGTTAAATATGTGAAGAGTCTCATTTCTATTACTACCTGTGGAGATTTCTGCATTTTGGCTACGAAAGCTGATGAAAATCTTCCTCAGGTAGGTGTTCCTCGATATTAAAAACTTAGATGGGCCAACCACTTGGCAGAACTGGGCTATAGTTAGCTACTTGCAAGCATGGCCTCTACACTGGCAGGTCCAGCGAAGTAGTGGTTCTCTTGGTCATGTCTGGCTAGACTTCTGTTGGATAATTATATGACCCCATTCAATCAATTAGTCCACTGACATTTTACATTGATCAGTTCAGTATACGAAGCTTTTTGTCTCTGAAATGTATTAAAATACCACAATCCTCTTCCAAGTTAAAAATACCATAAACAAAAATGAATAGGCAGATGTCTAGTATAAATGCCCAAGAAATTATACAACAATGACCATATAACACTGGATAGCTGTGATGTTGAGAAATATACTTTTATTCAGAGTTATATTGCTTTAAAAATCAGTTTGGTAGCACAAAATAAATAATATAACTAATGCCCCTTTAAAAAGTATGCTAACTTAAGTATTTACAGAAGCATGTCAATCTTTCAAAAAAGGATTACCATTGTCTTTGGCTGTGTTATAAATTATTTTATCCCATGAAAAAGTATAGGGTTTTTGGTTTAAAGTGGCCATTTGAACAGGCACATTTCCCCCTGAAGCTCACTAAAACAGGGTATTTTTAAAGAAGCCATAAACCCATGGGGACCAGAAAGGGAGAGGAAACATCATCCTAGCAGTGGAGGTTAGCGCGGAGGTGGATTGGTGGCAATCGCCTGAGAAGAACTAAGAGAGCTCCAGCCGAACTCATCAGAGGAGCAAGCAAGAGCAACAGCTTACCTCGCAGAGCCCCGAAGAGGCACAGCTCTTGATGGTACCTGGTCAGAGAAAGAAACAAACAGAACAGCAATTTGGAAGCAGCAGAGATTATGCAGGAAGGAGAAAACAAAACAAAACAAAAGGCATATACAGAAGCAGGCTCCTTTCCCTCTGCTGAGCTCATAGGCAGCTGCCCTGCCTCACCCAGGGAGACCGGCCGTCACTCTCCAGAGAGGATAACAAGGGTGTGTGCACGGAAGGGCACCCAGTAAGGTCAGGGGAGGGGATCTGCTGAAAGCAAGGCAGTGAAATACAGAGTTTACTGCTCTGTGTCCCCGGTCGTCTTTTCCCACTTGGTTCCCGGAACACTGGTAGCTAAACACACAGCATCCAGGTAGGAGACTGGGAGAGCCTGCAGAAAAGACCTCTGAACGCACTCACATTGGGAGTCCCACCTGAAACAAAGCAGAGCAAAACAAGAAGCACCATTATAAACGTGCCCCTTAGATTTGCGGAGATAAATAGCAAAAGGATGAGTTAAAAGATGAAAATAATTACTCGAGGGAGTAAGAAATGGGAAGTTAGGGGAGACACGTATTTTCAGTAAGAAGTCTCATGGAATTACTTGAGTCTGAGCAAGCAAATGATAAGAAAGTTAAAAAATACAAGTTATTTGTGGTATTTTGGGGCAGTGAGTAAGCTTAAGTAGTGGAAGAGTAAATTATGGTAGTGTACCTTTTGTCATTTAGATTATATTTATGAATTAAATTTTACTTGAGATGCTGGAAAAAGAAAGATAAAGTCTATATGTAATATTACATAGAGAATTGGTTAATTTGAAATCATTATTCTAATCAAGAGAACAACTACGGAAAATAACATTCTTAATACAGAAAAAATGACTAACAGTAAAAATAATCACTTAAAAATAATATGATGTAAAGTGTGAATTATGCTTGTTTATTTTCTTAATAAGAATTATTGGTAATTATTTGAATATGTGTTAACTAATGGGCATTTTGAGTCATTTTCACTAGGTTGGATTATGTTTTTTCTAAATTCACTGAATTTTTCTGAATTTCTCCATCATTTATATATTGCTTCAAAGGAGGAGAGCGAGACGGAAACATTTGGTGCTACGGTAACAAGTTAAATTAGCTCTTAAAGCTGATCATAGGAAAAAAATTATTATTGATATTATAGCTGATCAGGAATTTTACAAGAATAAATAATGAAAGTAGCCAGTGTATTTGTGTTTCTTAAGTAGCCTCTTAAAAACCACAGAGTTCCAATATTGAGAAATTAGCTTTGGTTTAGATTTAATTAATATTTCTTTATTTTTAGTGCTGTAGATTATATTTCTCTGCTGTTCTTTGACTTAACAATTTTACCCATTATCTCTCAGTTAGTGATACTTGAAAAAGAGATATGCTATGTTAAGCATTATTTCCTTTGTTATCCTTAAGCAGGAGTTCTGATACCTTTTGTCTTATTTTTCACAGTTTGTGCTAGTTCTTTGTAATTCTATTGGTACACCCTTGGATCCCAAATACATTGATATTGGTAAGGAAATGTTAATATTTATTGCTTCTTTAATCAAGGTTTATTCATAAAGCTAATCAATAACTAACCAGTGGTATAATTAAATTAGAATGGTATTCTCCAAAACAAGGAGGAGCACACTTCCTGGTTTGCCAGGTGCAGTTTATGCCTGTCATCATGGAACAATGTTGATGATGCTCCATCTCACTGAATTACCCAGAAGCTGTCCTGGGAAATACAATCCGTTACAAGGTTACTTTATCTAAATGCCATAATAATCTCACAACTGCTATGCTGTCATCATGTGCTTTAAATGGGAATTATAATTGTATAGGGATTGATGTGCCACATAATGATTAGTATGCAACAAACAGGATTATAGAAAGAATTTTGCCCTTAACCTTAAACCACTTTTATTATTAATAAACCGCCTGTAAATACCTCTCTTCTATTAAAAACACTTAGCTGCTTGTAAAAGTGAGTTTGCCTTTTTCAGAATTTTCCAATGAAATATGTCTGCTAATAGGGACAACTTTAAAAATGCCTGAGTTTTTGTTTTCAGATATTTGTTCCTTTAGATAAACCATTCCCTGTATCCAAATGCTATGAAGGTTAACCATTAAAAAATTACAAGTCTTATTCTAAGTATTTTGTTAAAAACCATTACCAAATATTTTTTCTACTGTTTCAGTGTAACTTCCAGAAGTAATGGTTTTCTTTGAAAGCATGTGGTAGTTTATTGGATATGGTATTAGAAAAATGATTAGATTTCAAAAGCTGAAAACCCATATGTTCTGAATCTGAGAATTAGACATTTCTTTTTTTTCCTCCAGATTTCACATTTGGACTTATCAAATGTTAGTGTCTGCCTTCTAAGTGTTTTATTGTGCTGAGCGCTTTGGATAATACAAGCAAATGTGGGAAATAATTATTGGCCTCAGAGATTTTATACTTTATGTTTAGGGACTTGGTAATTCACTTTTATATTATGAACTGCTCAATTTCATGTCTTAAATTCGTTGCTACATGGGCATATTTATATGTATATATACAGGGTGTCCCCCCAAAATGTATACATACTTTAACAGCTCAATTTTGAAAATGAAATGTATTTTAATAAACACTGCCTTTGTAATTATTCAAAGTGTGTTTATACATTTTGTTGGCATACCCCGTGTGTGTGTGTGTGTGTGTGTGTGTTAGTGTTCCTTGTTAAAAGGCTTAGCTTAAAGTTATTACAGACGTGTCACATGAATGTCTTCATTTATTAGAAACAAAAGTCTAAGGGGTGAATTCCATCAACCTTCATATTATATGCTTTTCTTTTTTCTTTTAATATCAAGTTTTAACATAGAATCGTAATGATGATAGGGTAAGCTTCAAAGCAATTTTGATTGTACATATTCTATTTTTTAATAAAGCCAGATATAAATTCTTCACCTTCATCAAATGGGAAATGCTTGAGGCATGATTATTTGTAGTTTTGAGTCTAGAAACTTTTTTTTGCAGTCTCTGTGGCTGAAGTTTTAACAAACAGTTCTTTCATTGGTTTACTGCCAAAGTAAACTCAGCCAAGACTCAACATTTTTTTTTCATACTGTAAAATTGCTTTTTTAAGTTTCTGTGTCAAATTATTATGAGGACTGGAGGCTAAAGCAAAAAAAGTATGTAACAGATGTTCTAGAAAGAGTAATTTTTGTTTTGTCGCTTACTCTTCCTCCTGTCAATTTCTATAGAAACTCTTAAAAAGAGCTTTAGTTCGTAGGACTCTGTTGTATTGTACCTGTACGAGTTAGGTACCCCCCCCCTTTTTTTTTTGGTGTTCTTCCTTTGATCCCTCAAAGTATCTTTGGTGTCCTTCTATTCCAAGTACTTACTCTCACTGATGGTTGATTTTCTTCTCTATCTTCCCCCATAAGATTTTGAGCTTCTTAAAGATCTACATCTATTAATTTCTATATCCCCACTACCTAAGACTGTACTTGCCCCATAACAAATGTTTATTGAACATATGAAAATATTTAAAATACAGTCCATTTATTTAGTAAACCATCCATGAGTATATATTGTTTCATGTACTATACTGGGTACAGGGAGGGCTAAGAACTTAATTATGGCATTTCCTGTAGGATGTCTAAATAAATAATTAAAATATAGTCAATTCATTGAGCAATGGCCATCAGTCCCCTGCTAGGTGTTGTGCTAGGTGCTGTGCGTGAGGACATCAGGGACATCTTATCAACTGAGAGAAGGTTTCATTTAAGCCGAGTTGTGAAGGGCACTTCTTCAGGTGACATTTAAGGAGAGAAAACTGCACTTGCAGGGGGAGGAAGGCATGCAGAGTGCCTGAACAATGTCCGGGGCCTGTGCTGCAGCCTTTGTGGCGGGAGCAAGGAGGAGCTTTCTGAGGACCGGCCGCAGCACCAGCACCGAGCCTTCCGCGTGTTCAGAGAGGGGTCGTTTAATGAAAACATTTCAGGGCAGCCTCAGTTTACCAGCTCGTTAAAGGGCTGAGCAATGAATAAAAAGGAAATTGGGGGAACATTACCGATGCAGACATTTATTTCAGTCCTCTGCATGTGAATATTGCTTTCTTAAAATGTTTTTCCAATAATCTTTGTAGATATTTTGAGTTTCTCTTTCCAGATATTGAATAGCTGAGAAGGACATGGAGTGCTTTTATCCTGGTGTGTTTTCTTCCTAATTATCCTATCTGCTGAAATTTGTTCTTCTGACTGTGTCCTAGCCGTTTAGGTCTAGGAAACTAAACACTAATCTACCTGGAGAGGTGGATCTTTTAATAGAGATCTAGCACATTTATGTCGATAGGGTTAGCTACCCATGTGAATCTGCTGAAATTACTGCCATATTGGTTCAAAAGAACCTACTAGTATGTTTTAGATATATTTGTATTTGTTTTTTTTTTGTATTGACTAGTGGATCTGAATATGGCTCTATTATAAAAACCTATGTGGGTAATACCAGTAAAACAAAAATAGCAACCACACCTAACGCTAACCCTTAATGAGAGGCAGTGTGCCCAGTGGTTAAGAGCATAGATTTGGAGCCAGATTAACTGGGTTTGTATCCCGGCTTCTACCGCTTTCTAGCTGCGCAACTTCAGCAAGTTATTTAACCATTTTCTCAAGTGTCTTCATCTGCTAAGTGGGAATAATAATACTGTCTATCTGAGAGTGTGGTTGCGATGTAATATTTTAATTTTATATGAATATAATTATGTTATATAACTATAACTATAATTAATATATTAAAATATATGCCTAGCATAATTTTGAAAAATTCAATAAATACAGACTTTTAAAATTGTTATTAAGCATTTATTTTATGCCAGGCACCATACTATGCTTTATATTTATTATTTTTTTAAATCTTTAAAGCACCCTTTAAATCTTTAAAGGGTGTATCTTCAATTTACAGTTCAGAGAGAATAAGTACTATATATATAAGGCCACAGAGTTAGCAAATGCTTTTAATTTGAATTTAAGAAGTCTGACTTTCACTGTAAAGTATAACATTTTAATTTTGAATTAATCAGGCTAATGACAAACTCTTGTGATTACTTAGGATGAATCGAAATAAAGGGACGTGAGTATCTATAATAATAAAAGCGTAATATGCTAATTAGACCAGACGTCCTTCCGGATGAAGCTGGGGCTGTGAGGGAAGCCCGGGTCCCGGGTGCCAGAGGGAAGCCGGTGCCGGCAGCCAGGGGAAGGAAGGCCTACTCTTGCACGAATTTCGTGCATCGGGCCTCTAGTATTTTATAATTGTAGGTAAACATTGTTTAGAAAAATGCTTTATTTAATGTGCTTATAAAAATGATGTTTTATTGGAAAGCAGTTATAGTTTGTAGAACATTGCATCATATTAAGGGCTGTAATGTGACAATAATTACAGCATCAGTCTCTGTGAGAGAATTTACTAAGAATTCGCAAAGGTCTTATGATTTAGCCACGACGTTGGGGTCAGCGAAAGCTGAGCAGAGCGGGCCTGGCTTGCTGAGTCACTGCATTCAGCTCCCACCAGCTCTGCCAGGACGGCCTTTCAACCAGTTGTTCCCCACAGGGAAGGCTTCTGTCTCCCTCTAGGGTTTGGAAATAGAACACATTTTAATAGAAAAATCTTAGACAGTTATAAGGAAAAATTTTTTAAAAATACAATTCACTATACTGAGTTATTTGCATATCAAAATTCTTGAATTTGAATTCCCAAGTTGTTAATATATTCATTTAACATCATACCATGAGTCTAGTTTCTTCAGTTCCTAAGTCTTTTACTGCCTTAATGTCTTTTATTTGGCCTGTGGCCTGAATGCCATAAATGGCAGCTGCAATTAACACCATTTGTTTATTCTGGCCATATAAATGGTGACTTTTCATAATAATTATGAATAGAATACTAATTTTTGTACCATTTAAATAGTTATTTTAGAAATTAGGTATTAAAATGGTCTTTTATGAAGGGCTTTTTTGTTTTTATATATTTTGTGTGAGTTTATGTTTAATTTTATTTTGTTTATTTTGTTTGTGACTTTGGACAAGTATTTTCCTTTTTAATTCTACATTTCTTTATCTGTAGGATGGATTTGATGAGACTATCAGTTTCATCTAGTTGAGGACAGCATTAGAGACAAGGGTACACAGAAGGAGTGTCACTAAATGTGCTCTAAGAAGCAGAACATATAAAAAGAATTATATGTTTTGGAGAATATATTCCTAAATTAGGAAGGAACTTTGGGGAATTTTCTTTTTTTAATCCTCACCTGAGGATATGAGAGAGAAAGAGAGAGAGGGAAACATCGATGGGAAAGTGAAACATCCATCGTTTGCCTTTTGTTAGCTTCCCAACGGGGAATCAAACCTGCAACCCAGGTATGTGCCCTGACTGGGACTTGAACTGGCAACCTTTCAATACACAGGGTGACACTCAATCAACTGAGCCACTCTGGCCAGATTTCCTTTTCTAAACTAATGAGGAAATATAAGACATACAAGATCAGAGAGAAGGTGTAGTAAATGCCTAAACCAAGCAGTAATGGTAGTGGGGAAGGGAGGAAGGACTGGGATTTTATTTTTCATTCATTAGTTAATGGACACGTGGGCTGTTTTTACTTTTTGGCTATGATGAATAATGCTGTCACGAACATTTGTGTATGACTTTTTGTGTGGACACAAGTTTTCCTTTCTCTTGGGTATACCCAAGAGTGGAATTGCTGGAGCATATGGTTACTCTGGGTTTAACATTTTGAGGAACTGCTCAGCTGTGCACCACTGTACAGTCCAACCATTTCTTCACATCCTGTCAATACTCAGGTCTTGTGTGACTGCTTGATTCTAGCAGGTGCGGTGGGTGTGAAGTGGCACCTTGTGGCATTTGCCTGATGGCTAATGCTCTTGAGCATCTTTTCATTTGCTTAGTGGCCATTTGCGTATCTTCGTTGGAGAAATTTCTGTTCAGATCCTTTGCCCATTTTTCAGTTGGGCTATTTGTCTCTGAAGTATAAGAGTTCTTTACATTTTCTAGATATAATTCCTTATCAAGCATTTGATTTGTAAATATATTTTACGTTTTGTGGGCTGTCTTTTCAGTTTGTGGATGGTGTCCTTTGAAACACACATGTTTTTAATTTTGGTGGAGTCCAGTTTACCTACTTTAGCTTTTGTTGCTTGTGCTTTTTCGGTGTCATAGTTAAGAAACCTTTGCCTAACCCAAGTCACAAAGATTTACTCCTACATTTCTTTCTGAGAGTCCTATAGTTAGATCTGAAAACCTTTTTATAGATCTGCTACTTTTTCTTCATTGACCTATTTTGAATGAACATTTTCTGTGTGGGTTTACAAGCTTTTGACTCTCAGCTGATTTCCCAGACGGTGTGGGGTATGCTGTCTGTATAAGGAGGGTTGAACTTGGGGATCGCTGAAGTCCTTTGCGGCACAATCTGAGGTTCTGTGCGACTGTAACCTAATTGTCCCAATGTTTTTTAATAGTTCCCTTATTTGTTGCAATGACCAAAACCCATGTGATAGCAGCTTCAAAAGAAGCATTTTATATCTGGCAATATCGTGTGTCAAAGAAGCTCACAGCGTTGGAAATTAATCAGATGACACGGTCTCGGAAAGAAGGGAGAGAAAGGTATGTCTCTTGGTGCATATTTTTTAGAAGCTCAACTGTATCATGTTTATAATATTTATTTTTTATTTTTTCAAAACCTGTAGAGAATTTTTACAAGTTTCTTTGCACTGAACTGACAACATATGCCAGGGGGGCAAGCTCTCTAATGCTGTCCTCAACTAGATCACGTTTAAATCACACAGCGTTAGTTATAAATTGTCATGCCTGAGAACTGTTTTGATGAACACAAATAATATTTTCCAGTTAATCTGAATATCTTTCAAATGTATCTGTTTAAATTTATCAAAATAAAAGAGAGGTAAGAGTGGTGTAATAAAAGAAAGCCCTTAGAGGTGAAGACTGGAAATCTGTGTTTTTATAAGGAAATGGCTATTCTCACCCATCTCCTCTCACATAGGTAGGGTTACGATGCTCTACTGAAATATGGTGATTCAGCTAAGGCTGGTGTGTGAGTGGTGCAGATCCTTCCGGACAGGAGGGGGTGATTCTAGTGCTCTTCACCACAGGAGAGGCAGGGCCTTAGACACAGACATGGACGAGGGCTTAGGTTGGGTGCACCTGTCACGTGGCTTTTGTCTCTCACCTGGTAGGTAGATAATTTCTACCTTTATAAGATTGAGCATTGTCAAGAATTCTTTAAAATAATGGCGTTTATGTTAAATAACAATATTCATTGGTGTCATCCAGTCCTTTATATAAATATAAAAAAGACTGTATATTTATATGCCAGATTCAGATTATGAAATAGTATAACCTTTATATTATCTTTGAAATTCTGATTTTCCCCCCAGAATCTATCATATTGATGATAGTCCTTCTGGATCAGTGGATGGAGTGCTTGATTATAATAAAGCCATTCAAGTAGGTGATTTTATTGCTGCCATCAAACATTAATATGTGTAGATTTGGAAATACTGTAATTTTATTTTGAGATCAGTAAAATAATTTGTTTCCAGTGATAGCATATTATCCTAATAATTCTTTAAAAATTTTTCTATCCTGAAAACCTTTGTATAGATCTGCTACTTTTTCTTCTTTTGATTTTTAAAAACATTTTATTTTAAAATAATTGTAGGCTCACAGTAAGTTGCAAAAATAGCACATAGAACTTCTTTACCCAGCTTCCTTCAAATGGGACATTTTTTTTTTTTTAATATATTTTATTGATATTTTACAGAGAGGAAGGGAGGGGGATAGAGAGTCAGAAACATTGATGAGAGAGAAACATCGATCAGCTGCCTCCTGCACACCTCCTACCGGGGATGTGCCCACAACCAAGGTACGTGCCCTTGACCGGAATCGAACCCGGGACCTCCCAGTCCGCAGGCCGACGCTCTATCCACTGAGCCAAACCGGTTTCGGCAAATGGGACATTTTTTATAAATGTAGTATAATATCAAAATCAGGAAATTGACACTGGTAATATTACTGTTAAATTATGATCTGATTCCTTATTGTTTGTATGTGTGCCTTGTGCTAGCTACTTTTTCATTTCCACACCTCCTCTCTACGCCATCCCTGTTCCCTGGCAACCACTAATTTGTTTCCATCTCTAGAGTTTGACACCCTGAGAATGTTTTATGAATGAATGGGCTTCCTTTCACTAAGCGTAACCTCTTGAGTGCCATCCAGGTTGTGACAGTGCCAGGCCATCGCCCTCCCTCATTTTGGCATGGTGATCCTTCTACCATCTGTTCATCTTTTATGGCTAAGCTCAGGTTTTTGCCTCCATGCTCCTTCCTCTGATCTCATAACTACTGGGTGAACTTCTTTTTTAAAAATACATTTCTATTGATTTCAGAGACGAAGGGAGAGGGCGAGAGAGAGAGAAACATCAATGATGAGAGAGAATCATGGATCCACTGCCTCCTGCACGCCCCCGACTGGGGATCGAGCCTGCAACCTGGTTGACGCTCAGTCACTGAGCCACACCAGCCAGGCCCCAGTAGACTTTTGACTAATCCCTGAGGGTAAAGATTTCATCCGAGTATCTCTAGTGCTTAGTTTAGTGTCAGTTTAGTGTCTGGCACATAGTAGGTTAGTAAAAGTTTGTTAAGTTAGTAATGTATTGTTGAACTGCATACTACCTTATACCAGATTAGTCATCTAATAAATATTTGTTAAATAACAACAAATGCATTTATTTTAGGGCACAAGGGATCCAATTTGTGCCTTAACTGCATCTGATAAGACGTTGATTGTGGTAAGTTGTGAAAAAAAATTATGAGTAATAGTTGTTTAAATTGTAAAAATAGAACAAAGCAACATGTTTTGGATTTGAATATCAACTTATGGGGCACTTTATGTTTAACTGAATCCAACATAAGAAATAAGAAAGTCTTAAAGATTGCCTCACAAATTGTTCATCTTTTGCAAAAAGCTGTTAGTAAAAGCAGTAGAATGAGGGTCAGCTGGGGAGAGTTTGACACTGGGCTGAAGGAGCCCTCTAAAGGGCTGGCAGAGGTGGGGCGGATTGGATGGTAGTTGTAGGTTTAGAGGTTTCCTCCTCTATGTTGCCTGCTAGTTCACGTTGGAGAAAGTGCTTTGGCTCAGCTACTTCTGTAAGATTTAGGGTGAAGCGGTGGTGTGTTTGCTAGCCATTAAAATAAAGAAGTACATGGCAAATTTTTTGCTGAATTTTTCAAATAACATCAGTGTATAGTGTCTTTTCTTGAGTTCTGATATTCGAAAATATTAATTTTAGAGATAAGTGTTGACTTTGACGTAGTAATGCTGATAGAGTCACTGAATTTGAATTCTGGAAACCAAGCCTGAAGGGCGTCTGTTTCCAGTTCTAGTCACGTGCTTTAGCCATTAGTTAATTTAAGGGGGAAACAATCTTAAGAACGTGGTGTTCATTTTTCCTCACCTAATGAACTCGGTGTATGTTTTCAGCAGTTCGTCTTAGGTCTGTGGAGTCTCTGCTTTTCTCTTTTGCTATATGAGGGTGGCTTTTAAGTAAATATTTGCGTGTGTTTCTGACATTTTCAGAAAATAATAACTTGCAACTCAGAACAATTACAAAAATTGACCTCGCTCCTAAATGAGAACCCACCTATCAGAAACGCATTGAAGTAGTTTTATTATCAGCCAAAAGTTCCGATGGCGACGTCCTCTGCATTGAACACCTCTTCCCACTGTTGCCATGTAAACAGATTTTTAGAACTTTTACTTTTTCAAACTTTTTAAGCCACAGGACCACCTTTTTCAAAAACAAAATCTTATTTTGTCGATATCTTAAATATTTTAACGCCCACATGTCTCTTTTATACATTAGAAAACATCCCCCCATCCCCACCCGCTGGCACTCCCGGCCTTCCTGATTGGCCCCTCTCGGGAGTCACTGTGCAACAGCAGCGCTGCTCTGTGGCAGGGAAAGGGACGAGGGGAGACTGGCGGCCAGGAGCCCCCACTGTGCCCCATTGCCTGGGCTCGGCTTGGGGCACAGAGGCTTTGAAAGCAGTGGTTCGCTCCTTAAGGCCTGCACAGAGTTGCACAGGAACTTACACTCTATTTCATTCTTAAGCACATTTAACACTGACTGTATCACTGCTTTCTGACAATCTTCCCAACACATATCAGACAGACTTTCAGCAGCAACTGTTTCACACAGTGATCTTATCTATGAAATTTAATGCAGTAAATGCTTTATATTTTATTTTATTTTTATTTTTATTTTTAAAAAATATGTTTTATTGATATTTTACAGAGAGGAAGGGAGAGGGATAGAGAGTTAGAAACATCGATGAGAGAGAAACATCGATCACCTGCCTCCTGCACACCTCCTACTGGGGATGTGCCCGCAACCAAGGTACATGCCCTTGACTGGAATCGAACCCGGGACCCTTCAGTCCGCAGGCCGACGCTCTATCCACTGAGCCAAACCAGTCAGGGCAATGCTTTATATTTTAGCCTTTTTTTTTTTAAATATATTTTATTGATATTTTACAGAGAGGAAGGGAGAGGGATAGAAAGCTAGAAACATCGATGAGAGAGAAACATCGATCAGCTGCCTCCTGCACACCTCCCACTGGAGATGTGCCCGCAACCAAGGTACATGCCCTTGACCGGAATCGAACCCGGGACCCTTCAGTCCGCAGGCCGACGCTCTTTCCACTGAGCCAAACCGGTTTCGGCAATATATTTTAGCCTTTAATGTACCCTGAATGTTACCCTAGACATCTATAAATAACACTAGGTATTTCTTCCTTGTGATGTAAGAATGTGTATGTTATTGAAGAACTAGATCTTTGACTTCTTTTTCAAATGCTACATGAAAACAATTGGATCACCTTCTGCCACTTTTAAAAGCTTTTGATTAACTTAGGAGAGAAATATGTACTCAGTAACATGATTCACTATCACAAGGGGATTTGCTATGATACCATCACTTTGATTTTGAAACAAATTATGAACATATAGAGAGACCTGTAGTTGTAATTTAATATTGGTCTTTAAAATATTGTGGAAATTTGCTTAATCAAAAGTAATTTCCATAGGGTCGTGAATCTGGCGCCATTCAGAGATACAGCCTTCCTAATGTTGGTTTGATTCAAAAATATTCCCTTAATTGCCGAGCCAACCAGTTATCGCTGAACTGCAACTCTAGGTAAGTCTGAAGGCCCCCCTCAAGCAGATGTGTGACTTAGACGTCATCAGTGTGGATTGCTAGATTTATGTAATAAATGCAAAGATATGTGTGTGTTTAAACTTGCCTTATAGTTCAGTGTGGTTTTACTATACTGTATTTGTATTTAATTATTTATATTTTTGGTACTGTATTTGGTTTAGATGTCTTTCTCTAATTGGGCAAAACATAGAAATGCTAGTGTAATGTTTAAGTTATTTATATGCCAGTTGCTTTAATCTCCTTGGATATCTTTTCCTCACAAGGAAGCAAAGTGGAGAGTAGTCCATGTCTTCTATCAAATTTGTAAAGCTGTGTTTAAAGTCAGTTTTTTAGTTAAAGCCATTTCTACCTGGATTGCTGGGTCATCATTACACTCATGCACGCCGATAGTGATGTTATTACCATTCTCCCCCTTCTCCGATTTCATTACTGTAGCCGTCTTGCCATCATCGACAACTCAGGCGTCCTAACCTTCTTTGACTTGGATGCACGGGTAACAGACAGCACGGGGCAGCAGGTCATTGGCGAGCTGTTGAAACTGGAGCGAAAGGATGTCTGGGATATGAAGTGGGCCAAAGATAATCCTGACTTGTTTGCAATGATGGAGAAAACAAGAATGTATGTCTTCAGAAACTTGGATCCTGAGGTAAAGACAAGAAATGAGCATTAACGGTACATGAATCATAACGGTACAAATACCAAGATCTGGGCATTTCTCCTTGGTTTCCTCAAGAGGTTTATTGGTGTTGTCTGCGTGAATTTCTGAAATAAACAGAAGCATCTCCGTGGAGTTTTAGAGTATTCGGCCTTACAGGGGAATGATACCCGTCCTTTCCATACTGTCTACGTCCTCTGAGAGTCTGTGCCTGTGGAAAGTGTTTCTTAAGTGGCTTTAACAGAGCAGCCTTCTTCTTTTTACATCTGAGCTTGTTGTCTGGCTTGGCTAGCACTTAGATTTCTATGAGATTTACAGCTAGGTGAATTTTTATAACCTTACCACTGCCTGGGTTTCTTCATAAACCATGCTGCACTGTTCTCATTCACGAGGACCTGCTGGCTGTGGGCCCCGTGTGGTTAACTCACTCCGCTATTCATTCCTCATCTTTATGTTGAAGAAGGAAAATTTTATATAATTAAGCATAACATTTGTTTTTGTCTTTAAAGGAACCCATTCAGACTTCTGGATATATTTGCAACTTTGAGGATTTGGAAATTAAATCTGTTTTATTGGACGAGATATTAAAGGTAATTCTTTTTTTTTTTTTAATCCTCACTGGGGAGGAGAAGGGTGAGAGAGAGAAACATTGATGTGCAAGAGGAATATCAGTTGGTTGCCTCACATAGGAATGTGCCCCAACTGGGGATCGAACCTGAAACCCAGGCATGTGCCCTGACCGGGAATCGAACCCGCAACCTTTTGGTAGGGATGACACTCCAACTAACTGAGCCATAGTGGCCAGGCCAAGGTAATTCTTAAAAAACAATTATATTTCTGCTGCTGGCTTGACTGGGATTAATTTTGCAGCAAGCAGTGTGGGGTCCCGGTTAGGGGTACGCATTGAGGAGTCAGTCTACCCGGGTCCCACCTGCTCTGTCACTGTGCACCTTCAGACAGTTCCCTCTTCTTCAGAGCGTCACTTTCCTGTCTTTACCTCTATCAAATATGGATAATGGTAATACCTATCTGATCGGATTATGATTTATAATGTGTACAAAGCACTTAGCACAGTGCTAGGACCAAGAGCTCAAAAATGGTAGCTAGTTGTTGTCATTTTTATATGAATAACGAAGAGGTCCTGAAGAAACTTTTGACAATATACTTAATCCCTTTCTGGTTCTAGGATACTTGAGTAACTTTTTCTTTGAAAATTCACCATCTTTTCATTTTTTCCAGTTTTTTAAAAAAAATATATTTTATTGATTTTTTACAGAGAGGAAGAGAGAGGGATAGAGAGTTAGAAACATCGATGAGAGAGAGACATCAATCAGCTGCCTCCTGCACAGCCCCTACTGGGGATGTGCCCGCAACCCAGGTACATGCCCTTGACCGGAATCGAACCTGGGACCCTTCAGTCCATAAGCCAACGCTCTATCCACTGAGCTAAACCGGTCAGGGCCATTTTTTCCAGGTTTTTAAAAAATAACCTATTTCTGGTTCCAAATATCTCTTCAAACCCCTACTTTGGTCTTCATTAACCATCATTTGAGAATTAGATTTAGCTTCATTTTATCCAAAGCGCTTACTTTTTATATGTACTTGGTGTATTTTTTGGAATCAGAATAGTAGATTTTAAATTTCCAGAAGTTAGTTGCAGTTTGTAGCATATTTTCACGTTTTGGTTTGATATGTACGTTATAGGCATTTTATTAGGACCAGTTTTTTTCTTCCCTATATCATGACCACCCTGCACTAGCAGGATGGGCCCCACCCAGAGTTCCACTTGGATGGCAGGGGTGATGAGCCCACAGGCACCCGGAAGGTGTAAAAGGGTTACTGCTTCCATAGTGAGGCTTCAGGGGAGCAAGGGCAGCCCCCAGCTGGTCTGAAAATGGTGAGAGAGCAGGAAGGAGACTGCGTGAGGCTCTTTGGGAGTTAGAGGGTAGTTGTCTAGTCTCATATTTAAATCTTTTGGGAAACACGACAAGCAAAAGGCCTTATCTCTTTTTTTAAAAATATATTTTATTGATATTTTACAGAGAGGAAGGGAGAGGGATAGAGAGCTAGAAACATCGATGAGAGAGAAACATCGATCAGCTGCCTCCTGCACAGCCCCTACTGGGGATGTGCCCGCAACCAAGGTACATGCCCTTGACCGGAATCGAACCTGGGACCCTTGAGTCCGCAAGCCGACGCTCTATTCACTGAGCTAAACCGGTCAGGGCGAGGCCTTATCTCTTTATTCATAAGAGAGGAAAGGGAAAATATGTATTCTCTGATGTTGTGGATTCAATTGAAATAGGACAATAACTCAGATGGAGCCAGGTCTGTTCTTTCAGAAATCTAAACAGGGACAGGTCTTCTTCTTCGCTTGTTGCGGAAGTGCTCTCCACGTGGAGAAGAGCCAGGTGCTCCCACTGGAGAGTGTATAATCCTAGGTCGCAGTAACACCTCACACTTCACCTTTGATGTTTGGCACTGACAGCAGTTAAGCTTCACCCCTCACCCTTCACCCTTGCCCTCCGGCCTCACAGCTGTAGGACGGTAGGCAGGCCCTACGAAGAGCTGTCAGCCAGAAAGCAGTGGAATTAGGATCTGAGCCAGGTCTGTTGGGATCCCAACCTCATGCTCTTTTCATACTACTTCCTCCTTTGTGCCTGGAGATCCCCAAGGGCTTCCCAGTTTCTAGATACAGTGGTTTCGTGGCAGGGTGAGCAGGGGTCCACGCGGCTCAGTTCACCTTTTCAGAGAACTGGTCTCGGGGAGCCATTGCTGCTTACACCCGGGGGCTCTCATTTTCTCATACGCTTTGCTTTTCCTTGCTTGGAATACCTGGGATGTTGCTGAGTTCATTCTAACCACTTGTTTCCTTTCTTTGGCCATTAGCTCTTCCCTGCGAGACAGGCCTTCGTTTTGTTGTTGTTGTTAGACAGCTAAGTTACAAAACAGAGGCGGCGATGAGTACCAGCTCTTTTCCTTTTGTTTGCCTGCTGCTCACCAGCACGTGGGGGCTGAGAGGGAGGGGAAGGAGGGAGGGGCAGAGGCCGTGCCCCCACGTTGGCTGCTCTCCTGGAGGCCCAGCACTTTGGACAAGAAGTCAGCGGTGCCTCGGGAATAGACCGTAGACTGTTTGAGCTGAGGGAAACCAGGCTGCCTGAGTGTCCCTTCTAGAAAGGGACTCCTTCTACCACTGTCCCCTCTTCCCACAGGCAGCCTGATAGCCCAGGAGGCATGTTTCTGGGTAACTCAAAAGACCCACACGGGGGACTTCTTTTGCTTCCAAGTTTTGCCTACACGATGATGCAGTTTTTTGTTAAACTGTAAACAAGAAACATATACTCCAAAGGCAACTGTTTGCATTTATTTCTTTCCATCTTTACTGTTTAGAATCCAGAACATCCCAACAAGGATTACATAATTAACTTTGAGATTCGGTCCCTGCGAGATAGTCGAGCGTTGATTGAGAAGGTGGGAATTGAAGATGCGTCTCAGTTCATAGAGGACAATCCACACCCCCGACTTTGGTATGTAGAAGTAGAACCCCTCCCCAAGTGGCTGGTAGGTGTTTTCTTTTTAATTAAAATTTTTTTAAATTGATTTTAGCGAGGAAGGGAAAGGAAGAGAGAGAGAGAAACATCAATGATGAGAGAGAATCATTGGTTGGCTGCCTCCTGCACGCCCCCTAATATTAGGGGATCGAGTCCGCAACCCAGGCATGTGCCCTTGACTAGAATCTAATCCGGGACCCTTCAGCCTGCAGGCAGAGGTTCTATCCACCAAGCCAAACTGGCTAGGACTGGTGGGTGCTTTGAAACCCTCAGCTCTGGCTCCCTCTCCTGCCAGCCTCCATCGGGATGGCCTTCCCGCTCTCGTTCTTCTTTTTAAGATAAATTCATTTTAGATGTGGAAGACCTCAAAATAGGCCTAATATTAAATGAAGTGGGTATAAAAATGTGTGAGAATAATTGCTTCCCACCGTGTTTCACTGGAAACCATAGTTACAATCATTGAGTTCTGGTTCAAGACTCGTTTATCAGGAATTTGCCAGGGACTTTTCGGACCCTTTTCTCTGAAGGCGCCTGCTGGCTGAAGCGGCTCTCCAGAAGCTGGATTTGTGCACCGCAGAGCAAGCGTTCGTGCACTGCAAAGATTACCAAGGCATCAAGTTTGTGAAGCGCCTGGCCCACCTGCAGAGCGAGGCCATGAAGCAGGCAGAAGTGGCTGCCTACTTCGGCAGGTTCGAAGAGGCTGAGAAGATGTATCTTGACATGGACAGAAGGTCAGTGCTCAGGGGGCCGGCATCCGGGGCACTGCCGGAGGGCGTCACTTTTTTATGAATGAGGAATGTAAAACAGACTAACGGTACCAAACCATTTCTTTTAGAAAATCATTTCAGGTTGGAGTACAACCTAAATATTCCACATGCCCCCCATTAATTTATGGCTTGTAATTTGGGGCAGTTTTCTTAGTTTTCACACATATGAATAGCTGGCCCTGGTAGATTTTTTCACTGCGTAGGAAAAATAATCATGTGAGCACGGAGACTGGGGGCTTTTCTCATTTATGACACAGTTCATTATTTGGGTTTAGTTATTTAATTTACTGTTGTCAAGGAGCATGAAATCAAAATCAAACGTATTTAGGGATTGAGTTTTACTCTTTATATTTTATTTTAGATTCATATAAAATAATGTATGAGCTTCATTTCAGCTCTAAACATTGTCTCATTTTTATGAATATTATTTGTACTTGTGAGAGGCCCCTAATATAACTTAAGCCCTGAGAAGAAAGATAAAGCGAACCATGTTTTTATATGTTTGGTTTTTCAATAAACCTGCTCATGTCTAAGAAATTGATGAAAAGAAGTGATTATTATTATTATTATTATTATTATTTTTAAAATATATTTTATTGATTTTTTACAGAGAGGAAGGAAGAGGGATAGATAGTCAGAAACATCGATGAGAGAGAAACATCGATCAGCTGCCTCCTGCACACCTCCCACTGGGGATGTGCCCGCAACCAAGTTACATGCCCTTGACCGGAATCGAACCTGGGACCCTTCAGTCCGCAGGCTGACGCTCTATCCACTGAGCCAAACCAGTTAGGGCAGAAGTGATTATTATTTAAGTCATTATTTTGCTGAAGAAATTGGAAGTCCAGGAAAATAGAAGGAGGGAAATTGTTTCCTTTTCCATATTCCAGGTTCTCCCCATTGCCTCCTACCTGGTCAGGTTAAGTTTCTAAAATGTTGGGAGAATTACCACGTCTGCCTGTTCATTGCTGTGTATTCTCAATACCCTAGAATTGGACCTTGCACATAGTAGGCGCTTGATAAATATTTGTCAAATGAATGAATTAGTGAATGAATGAATGCCTTTGTTTGCAGAGATCTTGCTATTGGCCTCCGGCTGAAATTGGGAGATTGGTTTAGAGTACTCCAGCTCCTGAAAACTGGGTCTGGTGATGCAGACGACAGTCTCCTTGAGCAAGCCCACAATGCCATCGGAGACTACTTTGCGGACCGACAGAAGTGGTGAGGAGCCTGCCTGGACCCACTCACCCAATCACAGCCCGTGGAATGTAGCTGCCTGCGTACTTACCTAGGAAACGATGCTCAGGAAATGAGGAGCACCCTCCTGGATCCCAAACTTCAAGTAGCGCTAGGTTCACGCTGGGAGCATGAGAGGCTTCCAGTTGTTAGATAGGCTCTGCGTAACTGGAGTTTCCAAACTCAAAAACCTTGAGCTTAACTCCTGGCAGCTCTTCCTGTTTGAGACCACAGTGTGCAAGTCTGAGCCATTCTATGATTCATTTCCGAAAAAGTAAAAACAGTGTTTTATGTTGGCTTATTTTGTTATTGTAGCTTACTTTCAGAAATCATTGGCTTTTATTCTTAAGTTTTCGTTTTGAGCCGTACGCTTTTCAATTGATGTCAGTGTTTGGAAGCACAACTGTGTATCAGATTAAAATGGTATTAAGACTATTCAAAGAATGTTGTAACTAAAGCATGCTTCACAGTTTGAGATTCCACCTCCGCCCCCCAATTTCTATGCTTTAAAGACATTTTGTAACTGAAGATGTTGACTAGAATAATCCTAGTAATTCTAATGAAGGAACATTTTTTGGTGAAAGTGCTATTTATTAGGAGATTCACATTAGCTTTAAAAGTTTTCCTTTTTTCTCCCATAGGTTGAATGCTGTACAATATTATGTACAAGGCCAAAACCAGGAACGCTTAGCTGAATGTTATTACATGTTAGAAGATTGTGAGGGATTGGAGAATCTTGCCAATTCACTTCCGGAAAACCACAAGTTGCTTCCAGTAGGTATTGTAAATTGAAGTTTTTGAAGTTGTTAGTTTACTTTATAAGATTTTTATGTTATAGTCAGGATATATCCTCTGTAGGAAGGAAAATTTTAAATTAATCTATAATCTTAGTTTCTTAGATGTGGAACAATGCTTTTAATTGCTAAAACATTACATCAGTATTACAGAATACTTAAAAATGGAGGGAAACCTAATAACATTCCTGCTACTTTAACATGATCACAGTTCTGCGTAGTCTTACCAGTTTTATAAAATTGCTTATAAAAGTTAGCTGAGTCATGGCATATTTACAGATGAAATGATACGTGGCCAGAGATTTGCTTTTGAATCTCTGACCACATATCTGTGTCTGGTGCTTAGTTAGTGTGTGTATGTTTGAAATTTGCTGTAACAAAAGTTAAAAAAGAGACTTGACTTTTATTAGTTTATATTAACAATAAAATATTTAGTGTTAAAAAAGAGAAACTACAAGTTCTCTGGAACTTGGTCCTTTTTAAGTATCTTTACTTGTTGGGTGATGGTAATGAGTTTGTATTTGACTTGCTTTATCCAAAATGTAAACCGCTGAGCGGTGTAACACCATAGAGCTAGCGGCTCTCAACTGCAGCTCTGCACACGGATCAGCTGTAAGCTCTGCCACAAAAATTTTGTCTCTTAACTAATAGGTGAGGATAGAATTCTAGAAGTCCGTTTTCTCTGTTGTGAATTAGAGCAGTCATCCCTGTGGTAGTGGCATTTCACACACCTTCATCCTCAGTCCTGTGTGTTTTCTGGAGTGAGAAAGAAGTTGAAATTACCTGTAACTTGGGATATAATGACAGCAACAGCGTAGCCCATGTGGGTGTTGTCTGTTAGTATGTCTAATGATGCAGAAAAAAGTCTTGCTGTAGAGTATCCAGAATGTAATGTTATTAAGTCAATACTAAGTATTATGTCTATAGTAACACTTAAATAACTAAAAGAATTAAGAACTTAAAATAGTACTACACATTTCAAATCAAGTTCTGAAGCAGTTTTTAATAGTATGGTAAAATATACATAATATTTAAGTGGGAAAGGCAGGATACAAAGCCTTATACAGGGTTTGGCAAAGTAGGTTTACAGTTGTTTGTATGGAAAATAATACAAATTAATAATATTTAGTAATTACTAATCTATAATAATAAAAGCATAATATGCTAATTAGACCGAATGAAGCCGAGGCTGCGAGGGAAGCCCAGGTCCCCGGTGCCTGCCGGGGCCGGAGGGAAGCCCAGGTCCTGGGTGCCAGCAGGAAGCCGGTGCTGGCGGCCGGGGGAAGGAAGGCCTACTCTTGCACGGATTTCGTGCATCGGGCCTCTAGTTACTTGTTGGAAGCTGCCCATTGCCTTCACTAGCAGAGAGGTGTGGACAAGGAACCGGAAGGCTGGTCAACCTTGAGGCTCTGGCAAGGGTCAGAGCCATGCACCCACTGTCTAGTTGGGACAAAGGGAGCTGAAGCAGCTTCCACCTTTTAGTCTCATGTAAATCCTTGCTGATGGGCTATCATGGAGCTGTAACTGGAATGGCCTGC
Organism: Plecotus auritus; assembly: GCF_963455305.1. Classification (NCBI taxonomy): domain Eukaryota; kingdom Metazoa; phylum Chordata; class Mammalia; order Chiroptera; family Vespertilionidae; genus Plecotus; species Plecotus auritus. Next base: position 168,184,287 of record NC_137782.1, read on the forward strand.
CTAAGGGCTATGGGTGGATCCCAGACCTGAATAAAAGGGATCGCAAGGCCAGAGCAAAGCGGAGTCCTCTCTTGGGCTCCGCCTGGCCCCCAATTCCCAAGTTAATATTTTCTTTCATTTGTGTGCGGCCTCCACCAGAGCCCGAACCCTGAACCCCACGCGGGACGTGGGGTACTCGTAGTTACTAAATAATGATACAAGAATAAACTCTGTGTTCACATGCTCACAACTGTAGACCCACCCTGTATGGTATGATTACAATACACGCACCACCTCACGTACACACATTTATTCAGAGGACAAAGATGTTAGGAAATTCCACCAGACTGTTGAGAACAGTCTCCTATGGGTATAAGATTATGAGTAACCACATTTTTGTGTTTTTAAATTTTTTAACCATAAGAATGTATTAGTTTATAATCAGAAAATAGAAGCATGACTTTTTAAAAGATAGTTGGTACAAAATATACTTTTATGATATTTCTCAAAATATTTTAAAAGGAGGGGTGGGGAAAGATCAACTCTGGCCAATTAGATTCAGAAAGAAAAGAAAATATTCTGGAAATGGCAAGTCCAGCCCAGTAGGTGTGATGTTTTTTTGTGTGGTTTTCTCTCCTGCCACCACCTCCGAGGGAGCTGTTTAGGGTCCAGTGTCCTGACCTGATGAATGGCCAGCTTGTTGGGGGATTCTTTATAGAGATATTGGGGAGCTCGGTGAATGAGAGTTCCCGTAAGCCTCAAATTAACAGTTACCTTTGATGATACCATTTGCCTTAAAGGCTTTTATTACCACTAGTGTGGGGTTTGTTTTACAGGTTGGTGTTTCTGTACACTGGCTTCCACCCTGAGAAAGAAAAGAGTCAGTGTCTTCAGGTCCTGGTTAAAAATCAGATCCCGGAGGGAGCCAGGGGAACATGGCTTTATAGAGGGTGATGCTCAGCATCCGTGCTGGTTGGTGGCCTCTGTCCCCCTGTCCGTTTAAACGCAAAATTACGGTAACCACCAGTCCATTTAATACGCACATGTTCCCAGGGAGTCCTGTAAGTTAAAGAAGTGATGTTCTGGGGCTGTGAAATCTGATAGTATGGTTTTGTCCTTACAGGAAATAGCACAAATGTTTGTGAGAGTTGGAATGTGTGAACAAGCAGTGACTGCATTTTTGAAATGTAATCAACCAAAGGCAGCAGTAGATACCTGTGTACATCTCAACCAAGTAAGGAACGGGAAGTGAAGTCACCGTGGTCGTCCTTCAGAAACTGTGGCCGACGTAGGGGCTGGGGAGCTTGGGATGCAATTAGTGAAAGGAGACAGGACGTCTCTTACTTAGTTGAGGACTGAGAAAAGGTTGGCCTTCCCTCACCTCTTGAAGTGCCACCGTTAGGGGCGGCGCAGTCAAAGCTAGCTCAGTATGGGAACAGGAAGTAATCCTGTGCTTTAGTCTGGCAAGTTTTTATCTGGAAGCAATTTCATAATTTTCTGCCTTTTATTAGGATTGGGTTTTGTTTCCAAAGAAGGACCAGGTAATGATTATTGCAAGAGGAAAGGATTGAGTTACTTTCTTAATATTTCTTTTGGCAAATATATATTCTTTTGCCTTGAAAAGAAAATGTATACTTGATATTTTAAAGAGCTGGGATTGAACTAAAATTGAAGTGCAGAATTGTTGTTGACATTGTTCACTATCCCTGAATTCTTTTAAGTATTTTCCCAAAGTATTTTATAAAGCTCCATTTGCTTTATAAAAAATATCTTTCAAATGTTGTATCTGATAGGATATTTTCTTAACTGAAATTGCATATTTTGTTTTACTATAAACATCTTTTTCTCTCTCATAGTTTGAGCAGAGTTAGAATTTTAAGGTAAATGTGATTATCCACTTTGAAGCTTTCCTTTTCAGATGTAGTTCTTAAGCAAAAAAGTCTTAGATCATGTCATCGTTTTGATGCATGTTTTACTTGTAAAACTTATAATTGCTTTTATTTTAAGTGATTTTAAAAAACATATACCGTTTTAATTTTAATATAGCATTATTATTATAAACCTAAAGATTTATTGTGTGAATTCTATGATATGTGACTATAAGTGCTTAGGTAACTGAATGGTATGTTTTTTCTCCTAGTGGAACAAAGCTGTTGAATTGGCTAAAAATCATAATATGAAAGAAATTGGATCCCTGTTAGCGAGGTATGCAGCTCACTTATTGGAAAAGAATAAAACTCTTGATGCCATAAAACTCTATCGGAAAGCCAATTACTTTTATGATGCTGCTAAACTGATGTTTAAGGTATGTAATATTGTTAGTATTTGGGTTGTTCTAGTTACCAGCGTTTTCTTAGATATCAAAGAACATGTTTTTCATTTTGTTTGGAAACAAATATTTGTTGTAGCAAAATACCTCTGGTTTTATTATTACTATAGCAATGTGTTATCTTATTATTATTACCTTTACTAACAGGCTACTTATTAATATTAGCATCTTATTGATACCTAAGCAATTATGTGTTTATTTAATACTGACGTTAAAGAATTATAGAATTTGTAGGGACCACAAAGTACAATTTCCCTTAACTGGGAATTAAGTCCTGTTGACAATAGAATTTGAGTTCCTTAAAATGCACACGTTTTAAAGACATTACACTTTTCATAATATGCATTTGGCAGAAAGGTGACTAGTATAGTATGAGTGTATGCACATTTTACATTCTATTCTTTTCCCATTTGCTTTAATGAAAAAATGAAAATTTTCCCTCAGAATTGTTTAAATAAAAATTTCTGAAGGATATACCATGTTAAAGCCATTTTATCTCTGTGAACTTAGAACATTATTAAAAAAATTTCTTCATGCCCTAGCTGGTTTGGCTCAGTGGATAGAAGATTGGCCTGTGGATTGAAGGGTCCTGGGTTTCACATTCCAGTCAAGGGCACATACCCAGGTTTCAGGCTTGATCCCCAGTAGGGGGCGTGCAGGAGGAAGCTGATCAGTAATTTTCTCTCATCATTTATGCTTCAATCTCTCTCTCTCCCTCTCGTTCCTCTATGAAATCAATAAACATATATTAAAAAAAGAAAAAAAACCTCTTGGTTATGGAAAATACTACCCATTCCATGAATGCTTTCTTCATTCTGACTTGACATCTGTTATTTTCTAAGAATCTTGTAAGTTCTAACGTCAAGGGTTAAATACTAAGAAGGAACTAATAATCAGTACAAAGGAAAAGAAAGTGGGTTTAAAAATATTTAAAATGAGGGATATTTATATTCCATCCTACTGACTTTCCTCCTTTTTTAAGAGAATTAAATTTAGAGATGATTATATCCGTACAGACATCGATAGAGCAATATCTTCCCCCAATTCTTTAAATGCTTAAAGATTGCAGATGAAGAGGCGAAGAAAAGAACTAAACCTCTGTGTGTCAAGAAGCTGTATGTACTGTCAGCCTTATTGATAGAGCAGTACCACGAGCAAATGAAAAACGCTCAGCGAGGAAAAGTGAAAGGAAAGAGTTCGGAGGTAAGTAGACCTTATGTAAGTCATCCGAAGTGTTTAAGGAAAGAACAATCAAACCTCTCTTTTTGGACAGGCCGTTTAATTTGCTTATTTGCATTTATTTCCTTAAATGATATGAGGAAAGGAATGACTGATATGGAATTAGTACTCAAATTTTAGAAATTTTTACTTGGAAATATTGAAAACTGTTTTTACTATAAGACTAATCTACAGTCTGCTTTAATTCCTTACTTAGTAAATCCTTTCTAATCTGTGAGTCCTAAAAATTTTCTAGGTTATGTATATTATTTTAATATGCAAATGAATCTCTTTTTAAAGTTTGATCAATTCTGTTTTAAAGTTTGATCAATCCTTTCACAGTGTATGTGTATAGTAAATCACCACAATGTATTCTTTAACTATCTTATATTTATATAAATTATACCTCGGTAAAGCTGAAGAAAATTTGATCATATCAGTTTGATGAAACATGACTTATAATGAAGAAATTAAGTCTGTAATGCCAGTTTTGTGAGGATAAAATCTGCTAATTTAGAGATTGTAATGTAGCACCTTCAGAAGTTACCTTCGTTGGCAGGACCCTGGTGGTGGTTGTGCTGATGGGAAACGTGCTTCACTTGCAGGCCACTTCGGCTCTGGCGGGTTTGCTGGAGGAAGAGGTCCTGTCCACAACGAGTCGGCTCACAGACAATGCTTGGCGGGGCGCCGAGGCCTACCACTTCTTCATCCTGGCGCAGAGGCAGCTCTATGAGGGCTACGTAGACAGTGCATTGAAGACAGGTGGGCCTGCTCCCTCACGTACGGAGTCTGTCTAAAATTATAAGTTGAATAGGAAGGGCGAGCTCCTTTAATCTGCCCTTATAGTAATTTCAATATCACCTTTTTTCCTGTGGATCTATTTTCATATGTTTGAGATTTGCTATCTATAATGTGTTTGTGCATTCCCCTTTTGACGTTCTTTTTATTTTTTAATACATAAAAGCAATATGTACGATTCACAGAAAAACAAGAAGTTTGAGATAAGCAGAAAGAACATTTGTAGCCTTAACTATTCCATTCATTCAAAGAAAACACTTAATAGCCATGTCCTTTTGTGTGTGTATATATATTATATGAATATTTATATATTTATAATCTATGATCTACATAATAAAATATATTACATAAAATAAATATATTGAAGTAAATAAATTTGTTTTTTTTTTTACAATATTGGGAGTATAGCAGATCATACTTTTGTGTACTTTTTAAAAACAGTAATATGTTGTAAAATATTTTTATATTAGTAGATAGATTTCTATAGCATTTAACTTTTTAAAATAAAAATGATACTTGTATAACAATTTCAACTAAAACAAAAAAATATTAAAGAAAAAAGTAAAATTTTATAACTCACAAATAATCATTTCCAACATTTGGGTGAACTTCCTTTTCGACATTTTTCTAAATATATATATATATATATATATATATATATATATATATATTTTTTTTTTTTTTTAAATATATTTTTTATTGATTTTTTACAGAGAGGAAGGGAGAGGGATAGAGAGCTAGAAACATCGATGAGAGAGAAACATCGATCAGCTGCCTCCTGCACACCTCCTACTGGGGATGTGCCTGCAACCAAGGTACATGCCCTTGACCGGAATCGAACCTGGGACCTTTCAGTCCGCAGGCTGACGCTCTATCCACTGAGCCAAACCAGTCAGGGCTAAATATATATATTTTTATTGATTTCAGAGAGGAAGGGAGAAGGAGAGAGAGATAGAAACATCAATGATGAGAGAGAATCATTGATCAGCTGCGTCCTGCATGCCCCCTACTGGGGATTGAGCCCGCAACCCGGGCATGTGCCCTTGACTGGAATTGAACCCAGGACCCTTCAGTCTGCAGGCTGAGGCTCTATCCACTGAGCCAAACCAGCTAAGGCCCTCTTCGACATTTTTCCATACCCATAAAGTTGCTGTTTGTATACAGTTTTACTGAAAAAAAAAAATCAATACAATATATGTTGTTCAGAGCCTTGCTTTCTATCTTCAACAGTATATTACAGTTATCTTTCCATGCTGCTAAAGAGAGCTATGTGACTATTTTTGGTAGTTGTGTAACATGCTATCATATTTATTGTACTGTAATTTATAAAAGATTATTTACGTGCAGTATGATATATTAATTCCAAAAGAGCATAGGTATGAGAATTATCTTATAGACGAGGACACGTGAATGACTGAACCATATAGTGCTTTCAGATGGGCCATGACAGTACTGTAGGCACTGTCACCATCCCCCCGCCTTCCTGTAGCATCTTGGTTGGGCCACTGTGAAGTCACCAGGCTGCTGCTCGTATCATCACCAGCACATCACACCCTCATAGATCATCAATCTGTATTTCCAGGACCGGAGCTGTTCGCTGGTGTTACTGACCCTGGAGATCACGTAGCGTACTTCTTCCTGCTAGTGCCCTGACCTCCCACCATTGTTTTCTTTAACTTTGCTAAAGTTCATGTAGGGTAAACTAAGACAGCAGCATGGGTTCTTTCCCATGCGCGATGAGAAATGCTTTGCAAAATCCACAATGTTCTTTCTTCCCCAGCTCTTCACCTGAGAGACTATGAAGACATTATCCCTGCTGTGGAGATCTACTCTCTGCTAGCACTCTGTGCTTGTGCCAGTGAAGCCTTTGGGACTTGTTCAAAAGCTTTTATTAAACTCGAATCTTTAGAGAGCCTCAGTTCCGAGCAGAAACAGCAATATGAAGATCTTGCTATAGAAATCTTCACCAAACATACGCCAAAAGATAACAGAAAATCGGAATTGGACAATCTTCTTAAAGGGTAAGGCTAATTGTAATTAGTAAGTGTCATTCTATCTTTTTAGAAGTTTGGATTTCTATATGTATAATAGTGCGATATACTGGTAGTAGTTAGAGCACTAAGTTTTGAAGTAGGTTACCTTAACATTATACCCTATTTTGTTTAGTCTTAGAAGTATATTAATGCTTTATTTTCTCATTGTAAGAAAAGTTTTTAAGTTTACCTTGAAATATTTTTTATTCCTCAGTTTTTAAATGTAATGAATTTTTAATTAGAAGCTTTGAAGTATAATTATTTGCTCTTCCTCTTTTGTTCACAGAGGGAAAGGGAAACTGCCCACATGCGTTGCCACAGGCAGCCCCATCACCGAGTACCAGTTCTGGATGTGCAGTGTATGCAAGCACTGCGTGCTGGCTCAGGAGATCAGTAACTACAGTTTCTGTCCCTTATGCCACAGTTCAGTGGGATAAAGGAACGACAAGTCGTGTGTAACTGTAACACGTAGTAGCATATATGCATAGCTATAACTGTGTACATAATAAGGTTGACTCCCATGCATTTTATATGAAAATCAGCATCTTTATTTCATAGTTGTATTTTGACACAAAATTATATATAAATTATGCATACATATAATATCTATATTATATCCACATATACATATTATGTATATAATTTTGTGTTAAACTATGACTATGAAATAATGATGTGGATTTTTATATGAAACATATGGAAGTCAACCTTATTTCATGTCTGCCTATCATCTATCTATTTATCTTGCGGTTGGTTACATGATACTATGGAAATATTCTGAATAAGAAATTTTTTTCTCACAGGGTCAAGATTACTAAGTCACTAAAAAGTCTTGGCGAGGGCATAGAAGCAACATGGGAGTGGGCAAAGTTGTACCAGAGGAGGTTAACCCATTTGCTTCAAGTCCAAAATCAGCTATGGACTCCTCAAGCCTTTCCTAACACATCTGTGTGGAACTCTCTTTTGGGGCCTTCTCATTGGCTACTAGTTCAACCATGCCTGAGCACTAGAATTTTCCTCCAGTTCATTATTTCAGATAGAGCCCGAGTGGCTGTCTTCTTGTTCAGTTTAATATAGAAACCAAAATCTCTAAAGTAACATCTTGTAGACTTAATTATGTTGTTTGGGATTTATATCTGTGAAAGTTTTAGTGATCTGCCATGTTTTGGGGACCTTGTCTGTCCTGAAAATGGTACTAGAGGAAGGACCACAGCATGAGTTGACCGAACTGGTTTTATTCAACATGAAGGATTTTTCAGGATACCAACAACAAACTCTCCCATGGTGAAAGGGGCATAGCGAACAAAATTGTCAACATATAACAAATACTTGGAAAGAAGTTGGATAGAGGTAGTATATTAAAGGTAGTATAGGAAACAGTTCTGTTCTGTTCTTGTAGTAAGTCCCTTTAAGTAATGCTTTATCATATAACTTGGCTCTTTATCGTATAACTTGATCAGAACTGTGTGAAGTTTCAAAGTCGCATGGAAAGCCAAAGTACTGAGATGACAGAACCTACTGATAAAGCTAAACAAGTGGGCACTATGCCCAAAAGCAACACAGCATCGTTGACCCGCCTGCTGTCCTGCACGAGTGTGACTGTATTAGACGTTTTTTTCCTAAAGCACACTTTGAAATTATATTTTTGTATTTCAGGGGCTGAGACCTTTGGTTTTATGTGGCATTAAGTGAAATAATATGAAAATAATAAATATTAAAGTAAAAAAATGAGTTGTATTTATCTTAAGTTTCCTCTATCTAGAACTTATGGATAACATGGTATTGGTTAATTTAAATATTTTCATGGGGGTTGGTTAGGAGGGTGTTAGACTGCAGAGTGGGTAAGGAAAGAAAGGGTCTGGAGGTATAATGCATGTGTAATATCACTTTTGCTACCAAACAGGAGAAACCATGAACACCACCACCTATTAGGGTACTAGGAAAATATCAGGTGACTGGAAGTTAGAGTGCATTACTCCTTAGAGGCCACACAGAGTTCTCATTTAGAAATGGGGAGAGGGGGAAAATTAGGTTACTAGACTTTTAAGAGGAAATCAAGAGTATTTAATTTGATGATGATATAGCTCCAAGATATTACTACTGAGTTTCTAAAATGCAAATAGCAATATTATGCTGCCCCCTTCTGTGTATTCTTATTATTTTCTCAATTTTTAAAATAATCACTATACTATTTAAAATTAAAACTGACAAGTGCTGGTGAGGATATAGAGCAATTGAAACCCTTATATGTTGCTGGTGGAAATGCAAAACAGTACACCAACTTGGGAAAAGTTGAGTTTTAGAAGTGCCCCATATATATTATGGAAATATAACTGGTACCTTTGCCTGTGTGTATATGTATGAATATGTATGTTGTTTTTAAAAAATTTTACTTTTTGCTGCTCCACTTAACAAAATGGAAGTTTTATTGAGGCCCCAGGGCCCGGGGGCTCCGGTAGAAGGCCACCCTGTGGGGAAGGAAGAGCCTTATTTGACTTTCTTCAGAGGGCACAGGTTGTTGGTGTGGCCCCTTCCTGGGGCAGTTGACAGCATGGGGTGGCAGCAAGCATAATACTGTCTGTAGATCATCTTTAGTTGTATTTCTGGGTGAGCTGGCAGAGGGAAGGCTTGATGATGACACTCTGCAGGCCACGGACCAGTGTAGGTGGACTCTCTGGAAGACGGGCATGAGAGTTGGGGAGGGACAGCCACTGAACCTGGCCCCAGCACCTCTGTCACAGGGCACGACCCTTCAGTGTCCTGTAGACCAGAGCTTCTCAAGTGTGATGGGGACGCCATGTCAGAATCCCTAGTGTGTTCTATGAGCAGGTGGACACATCAGCCCGCCTGCCCCACAGAGTCTCCGTCTCTGCATTCCCCACGCTTATCGGATACATGCTTCGAGATGTTTTCTCCCCTTCTCGGGGTTGCTTTTCACTCTGTTGATAGCCTTTTTGTCGTACAAAAGTTTCTAATTTCCATGAAGTTCAATTTATTTTTCCTTTTGTTGTCTGTGCCCCTGGTGTCATATCCACGATTGCTAAACGCAATGTCATGAGGGTTTTTGTCTAAGAATTTTGTATTTTTAGCTCCTATATTTAGGTCCTTAATCCATTTTGAGTTAATTTTTAAATATGGTGTTAGGTTAGGATCCAACTGCATTCTTTTGCATGTAGCTATCCAGTTTCCCCAGCACCGTTTATTGAGAAGACTGCCGTATGCCAGTGCCACCCTATTTTGATCACCGTAGCTTTGTAGTAAGATTTTAAATCAGGAAGCATGAGTCCTTCAACTTTGTTCTTTTTCAAGACTGTTTTGGCTACTTGGGATCCCCTGAAATTCCATATGGATTTAGAATGGCTTTCTCTCTTTCTGTAAACGCATCATTGGGGTTTTGAGGGATTACATTGAATCTGTGATTGCATGTTTAAAATATTGTTTTAGAACCCATGAATATGGGAAGTCTATGTCTTTACTTTCTGCAAAATTTCATTATATAAGTCTTTTACCTCCTTGGTTAATTCCTAAGTATTTTATTCTTTTTGATGTTATTGTACATGGAATTTTTTAAATTTCCTCTGGATTATTCATTTTACATAACTTTTACTTGAATTAAACAAATTTAAATTACTACGTGGGTTTCCTTGTGGCATAAAAAGTCAAGGAATGTAAAGTAACAGCATAGACCACAGACCGTCGGCACAAACTACTATTTAATCTTTATACTATTCCAAAGGTTCAAAAGGGTAGAGAAGTTTGTAATCCATGGTCTGGGAGCAATAAACAGTTTGAATTCGGATCTGGACCATGGGACAACTGAGTGAGTGAGATTCCACACAGTGTCTGGGGTTAACCCGAGCCCACTCAGAACTGGGGTGTTTTGCTCGGGGTAGACGCTGAAACCCCATAGGTGTCACCCTTACCCATTCATAAAACAGACCGAGGTTCCTTCCGCTTCCGGTATGCCTCTCCACCCCCCCCGCCCCCCCCCCCCCGCCCATTGTAACAAAGGGCAAGCTCCTGGCAGCATTGGGGCACGGATTTGGGAGCCAGTTCGATCTATTACTTTTCTGGGGACCGAGGCCGGCAGGACTAACAATAACAAGGGACCTGCACTTCCCAGGGGCCTGTCCTCGCTCTCCCGGCAGCCAGCGCGCTCCGCCTGCGAGGCACTGTCCCCGGGGCCAGCGCGGAGGGTAAATTCCGGGTCCGGAAGTGGCTTTGCGGTTCCGCTTCTGAAATCAACCGCATTCCACCCCGAAGGCCTGACTTCCGAGCGCGATGTCGGGGCCGCAGGGGCAGGGAAGCCGCGCCACCCTAGACCTCGCCCAGGCCCACTTCGAGAACGGCGAGTACGCGGAGGCCGAGGCGCTGTACTCCGCTTACATTCGCCAGTGCGCCTGCGCAGCTTCCGCGGGAGCGCCGCCCGGGAGGTAACTATCGCGAGAAGTGGGGCCGGTGGCGTCCTCCCGAGGTGGGCGCCGGGGTCGCGCAGCCGCTCTGCTCGGCCAGCTGAGCTCCAGGGCGGCGTGGACTCAGCTGCGGGGACGGCGGGGCAGGGGCTGGTTTTCTCCGAAAGGCGGGAGGGGAGCGTCTTGGAGCGCAGCCCCTGGCCGTAGCTTTGGGGCGCCCTGGAGGGTGTCGGGACACCGGAGCGTCAGCCCGTCTTTCACCCGGGACGTCCCTCTCTCACCGTCCTCTCCCTCGGGGACTCCGAGCGGAAAGCGCTTTTCCACCCGTAATTTAACAGCGGGACCCCCGAGACACGGCGAGGGCTCTGCCAGCACCCCAACCACATCGTCACGGCAAGGTTTGGTTTCTCACGTGCCGTGAGAAAAATGTAAATATAAGGAGTACGGTATCATGACCCTCCAGGTCATCACGATTGGGCCTCGGTGTCATCACTGCACCCCGACGCATGTTATTTATCTGTGGGCGTTTCAAACGTCTCTCTAAGACTTAGTGTTAAGGATTCTTAGGAAGACATAACCACAATACCTTTATCACATAATTCCTTAATAGCAAACGTCCAGTAGGGTTGGAGCTTTACTGATGGGTCAATAAAGTTTTTTTTTTTTGGTTGGTTGGTTTGTTTTCTGCAGATGGTTCAAGCCAGGGTGCACATCAGATCGCCTAATCTATAGGCTCCCCCCCCCCCCACCCCACCCCACCCCACCCCTGGCCTTTGCAGTCACTCAGAAGACACCTACTAAGAAGGGCTCCTGGTGGCTAATTGGGCTCAGATTGAAAAACAGCCCAGCAGCCATTTCTACGCACGGGCCTCTCCTGCAAAACTGCATCTCAGGGCTCAGAGGCCTGCGCGGAACTGCCTGCTGCACTGGGTTTTCTGCAGGCCCAGGAACCCTGTTCCGATCCATAGGACAGGCTCTCCCGCCCCAGGAACCCTGTTCAGATCCGTAGGACAGGCTCTCCCGCCCCAGGAACCCTGTTCAGATCCGTAGGACAGGCTCTCCCGCCCCAGGAACCCTGTTCAGATCCGTAGGACAGGCTCTCCCGCCCCAGGAACCCTGTTCCGATCCGTAGGACAGGCTCTCCCGCCCCAGGAACCCTGTTCAGATCCATTGGACAGGCTCTCCCGCCCCAGGAACCCTGTTCCGATCCGTAGGACAGGCTCTCCCGCCCCAGGAACCCTGTTCAGATCCGTAGGACAGGCTCTCCCGCCCCAGGAACCCTGTTCCGATCCGTAGGACAGGCTCTCCCGCCCCAGGAACCCTGTTCAGATCCATTGGACAGGCTCTCCCGCCCCAGGAACCCTGTTCCGATCCGTAGGACAGGCTCTCCCGCCCCAGGAACCCTGTTCAGATCCGTAGGACAGGCTCTCCCGCCCCAGGAACCCTGTTCAGATCCGTAGGACAGGCTCTCCCGCCCCAGGAACCCTGTTCCGATCCGTAGGACAGGCTCTCCCGCCCCAGGAACCCTCTTCAGATCCGTAGGACAGGCTCTCCCGCCCCAGGAACCCTCTTCAGATCCGTAGGACAGGCTCTCCCGGTCAAAGGGAGGCGCACAGCCCTGACTCACCTAGTAGGTTTCAGAGTGTTCATCCGGCAGCAGGTGTATTGATGCCATCTAGTCCTGTTCCCTTTCCTCCGTGGCACATCCACGCCTAAGGGCACCGTGTGCATCTGTCGCAAATAGAATTTCTGTCCCTTTGCCAGTTGAAGAAAGAAAGTCTGCATGGTTTAGTGCAGTGGTCGGCAAACTCATTAGTCAACAGAGCCAGCTATCAACAGTACAACGATTGAAATTTCTTTGGAGAGCCAAATTTTTTAAACTTAAACTTCTTCTAACGCCACTTCTTCAAAATAGACTCGCCCAGGCTGTGGTATTTTGTGGAAGAGCCACACTCAAGGGGCCAAAGAGCCGCATGTGGCTCGCGAGCCGCGGTTTGCCGACCACTGGGTTAGTAGAAGGGAGCTCGGTGCGCTTGAAAGCCAATCCTGGCTCTGCCGCATAGCTTGCACCTTTTCTCAGCCTCCGTTTCTCACCTGTAAAAGGACTTCCCTTTCCTTGCAATTCTGCAGTTCTTCTAGGAACTCATGGATTGAAACGGAATTCTTCAGCGTTTTCCTTTACCTGTATCTTTTAGAGTTTAAAGTTATTTGAAAAATACTGGGTCCCTGAATCCTTTTGAAATAGTATTTGCAAACTTTGAAATTCTTTTCATATCCAAAGGTATAGCCCTAGCCATAACCTAATTTCCAAATGTTTTTTTCTTTGCTAAAGTTAGCGAATGCTAAAAAGCCACATTTGGATTACGTAATCTGGTTCAATGACATTACCATAAATACTGTTATTATAAAAATCTCAATATTACAGGAAAAATTTCGGCCTCTAACTGTTAGCCCACATCTTTAAAATATGAAACAACTTTCACATGAAAAGTGGGCTTTTAGGATTTGTTGTAATGAGATCTAATTCTGAATCGAACATTCTATGATCCTCTGAATATAATAGATTTATAACAAAGCTTTGAAGCTTGGAAATTTAATGACTAAAACCTTACTGGACTCCTGAGGCTGCATGTATCTTAAAACTCCTTGCAGTGGTTCTCAACCTTACTAATGCTGCGACCCTTCAATACAGTTCCTCATGTTGTGGTGACCCCCAACCATAAAATTATTTTCGTTGCTACTTCATAACTGTAATTTTGCTACTGTTATGAATCGTAATGTAAATATCTGTGTTTTCCGGTGGTCTTAGGCTCTATAGCAGCGGTTCTCAACCTGTGGGTCGCGACCTGTGGGTTGAGAACAGCTAGCAGGGTCACCTAAGACCATCGGAAAACACAGATATTTACATTACGATTCATAACAGTAGCAAAATTACAGTTATGAAGTAGCAACGAAAATAATTTTATGGTTGGGGGTCACCACAACATGAGGAACTGTATTGAAGGGTCGCGGCATTAAGAAGGCTGAGAACCACTGCATTACGGGGTAGCAGCTAACCTAGTACAATAGATGGAGGGAGTGTGCCCTCTTGTTCTCTTGATTTTCACAGGGGTGCTCGTAGCATCCAGAAGTCTCTTTCAGTCATAGCTCATAGAAACCGACATTTTCTTTAAAAAAAAAAAAAAAAATATATATATATATTTTTAATATATTTTATTGATTTTTTACAGAGAGGAAGGGAGAGGTATAGAGAGTTAGAAACATCGACTGGGGATGTGCCCGCAACCAAGGTACATGCCCTTGACTGGAATCGAACCCGGGACCCTTCAGTCCACAGGCCGACGCTCTATCTACTGAGCCAAACCGGTTTTGGCTAAAAATATTTTAAAAAATACGTTTTTTATTTCAGAGAGAGGAAGGGAGAGGGAGAGAGAAACATCAATGATGACAGAGAATCATTGATCTCATTGATCGGCTGCCTCCTGCACGCCCCCTCTTGGGGATTGAGCCCACCACCCAGGTGTGTGTCCTGATTGGGAATCGAACCGTGACCTCCTGGTTCATGGGTGGAGACTCAACCACTGACTCACCTCAGCCAGGCAGAACAGACATTTTCTGAAATTGTGGTAGTCCCACGCCATGGCTAGCAAACTTAGACTCGATGGAGACCTCTACCAGGGCTCCTCAAACTACGGCCCGCGGGCCACATGCGGCCCGCCGAGGACATTTATCTGGCCCGCCGGGTGCCGCTGCCTGTCCTGCTTAGCAGCCGACTCGTCCCGGGCCCGCAGTGCGCATAGGAATTTGTTCATAGTTTTTTTTAAAAAACTATAGTCTGGCCCTCCAACGGTCTGAGGGACAGTGAACTGGCCCCCTGTTTAAAAAGTTTGAGGACCCCTGCTAGGCTGTGAGCACCTCTTCTGGCAGCAGCAGTTCCAGTAACTGTCTCCCATTTCAAGATCAAGATTAAAGGAAGTAACTTCTAATAACACTGACGGCAGTCACAAATATGTTCGGAGGACCATATAGCAAAGAAATGACAGGGTGCGTTTGGAAGGCTGTATCTTCCCTGTTTGGTTCACATTTGAGAATCCCTTTGGGAAAGAAAGAGGGAGACAGAAGCATCTCTGATGCAGAGCGGAGCCCAGGAGAGTGAAATGTGCAGATTTGTCCAGCAGGGCCTTGGGGTGGAGGGTGAGGGAGGGGAGGGCTGTGTAACCTGTGGGGCTGGTGGCTCAGAGCTGCCTGGGCTGCCATTTCAGGAATGTCTGGTCCCGTCACGCTCCTTGGGCAGCCTCTGGAGCCCTCAGAAGCAGAGCTGGTTCTGTACACAGGAGCCCCAAGGTGCACTGGGGCCTTCATACCCCTCTCGCAGGAAGCCTGCCTGGCCTTGGGGAGCGTCCCAGCCAAACTGCAGGGAGAACAGCTCTCTCCCCAGAAAGCTCGCCCTGGGGATCCGCGTGTTGACTTTTCACTTAGGGTTGACTTTCCTTTCTTTATCGGCGGAAATGATTTCAGATCTCATTGTTTTGGGGTCGCTTAAACGAGTGAGGGTAAAGTTGATGGGGAACTTGGCGACATGTTCCTAGCGAACTCCAGCTCTGGCGGTCCCTCCTCTCTCAGCTTGAGTCTCCTGTCACCTTTGCCCTGCTGGCCTGCGCTTAGAAAACGAAGAGTGAATTTGTACTATCTTTCAGCCGGACAAGTCGGCAGTGAAGAGGGGCTTTGAGCACATGAATGTGCTTTTCCGACGGACAACGTAACGCTCCAGCCCTGCTGATACAGACAACGGGGTTAGACCAGCCGTGGGCAAACTACGGCCCGCTGTTTGGCTGTTCTATCCGGCCCGCGGAGCCGAAAGAGCGGAGGGTTCTCTTGCTCTCCCCTCCGCTCCTTTACTTTGAATTTATATTCGTTCACACAAACACTCCATCCATGCTTTTGTTCCGGCCCTCCGGTCCAGTTTAAGAACCCATTGTGGCCCTCGAGTCAGAAAGTTTGCCCACCCCTGGACCGTTAGACAGAACGGATCCACTTTCCCTCTGTGCCCTGGGCTTCTCAGTGTGGATGCTGCCCGCTGCAGGCTATGCAGTCTGACAGTGCCCGAAAGAGAATGAGGGTGGAGCTGGGAGGAATTTGGGAGGAAAAGCGGTGTTTTTCACGTGAATTTCTTGTTTAAAGCGAATGCAGCCCTGAGGATTTGGCTACTGCGTATAACAACAGGGGGCAGATCAAGTACTTCAGGGTTGATTTCTACGAAGCCATGGATGACTACACGTCGGCCATAGGAGTCCAGCCCGGTTTTGAAGTTCCCTATTACAACCGAGGGTTGATACTGTATAGGCTGGGTAAGGCTCTTTCCCTCCTTGGGTCCTTAGCTGTGCCTGCTGAATTGAGAGCTCCTGAAGGTTGTAAAACGAATGCAGCGATCGTTAAGTCTTAAAAGTTATGCGAAATTTAGGTCGAGAGCCTGGAACAGAGGGATTGTTCTGAGTTTATTTTAAGCTTTCAAAAGGCATTACAGACCACAACGGCACGCTGGGGCGGGAATTGGACGTGGTAACGGAGGGAGGGTCACCCAATTACTTTGTGCCTGTACATCCCCAAAGGCGAATTGAGGGTAATGCTGGTGATCACCTGAGAAACTTGTCTGAGTTAAAATCTTTGAAGGCACACGAGAGGAGGTAAAGTGAAGGAGTTTTAAGTTCTTGGAACCAAGGTCCTGTTTTTTTATTTTAAAGGCTTAAAAAGAATATCTCCTATTGCCTAATTTTACTGTAATGATCTAAAACAGGTAATATAATTTTGTTGAGATTTCATGATGATTTATGCTATTTACCTAAATAAATCTTAATAAGTAAACCCCTAGCTAATTTTAAGTATTATTCTGGAAGGGCAGACACAATTATTTTGATGTAGACCAGGCGTCCTCAAACTACGGCCCACGGGCCACATGCGGCCCGCCGAGGACATTTATCCGGCCCGGGTGCTGCTGCCTGTCCTGCTTAGCAGCCGACTCGTCCCGAGCCTGCAGTGCGCACAGGAATTTGTTCATAGTTTTTTTTTTAAACTATAGTCCGGCCCTCCAACGGTCTGAGGGACAGTGAACTGGACCCCTGTTTAAAAAGTTTGAGGATCCCTGATGTAGACAATCCTATATCATTATTAAGAGGAAAAATTTCTTCAGTAGAAGAGGTTGAAAGCTCATAAATATACAAGCATGTGTATCCAAACTATACTATGAATTATATAAGAGAATACTCAGCTGCTTCTCTCCCATTTTTTTGGATTCTGGTACAGGATACTTTGATGATGCTTTGGAAGATTTCAAGAAAGTATTAGACTTAAATCCTGGATTTCAAGATGCGACTTTGAGCTTAAAGCAGACTATGCTAGACAAAGAAGAAAAACAAAGAAGAAACTACTGAAAAATTTAACTTTGAAATATTAATTCATGATCCATACAGCTGGCGTCTCCCTGTCTCTAGTTTAAAGTAGGTGTTGAGTGATTTCGATTTATATTTAAGATAAAGAGATTCATACATGAGCACCAAAAGTTAAATAGTTGGTTTAAGGTAGTTAATTTCAGATTAAGTATTTATATTGAATAGGTATGCTTTTTATAAAGTATAAATAAGTAATAACAATGTATAATTATATATGATTACAGTAAAATATGTAAAGAAATGTGTGATATTTTTAGTAAAATAATTTTTGCTATATTTTATTTCCAATTTTTTATTTTAAAAATTTACATCTATAGAAAAGTTGAAGTATAATATAGTAAACACTCTTTAGATTCTCCAGTCATTAAAATTTTGTTTCACACTTGCTTTTTCTCTGTATTTAAGTATATAACATTTTGCTGAACTATTTGAAAATAAGTTGCAGACACCATAATGCTGTCCCAATAATATTTTAGCCTGCATCTTCTAAGAATAGAGACATCCCCCCTTATAGCCACAATGCCATTATAATACCTAATAAAATTAACACTTCTGTAGTATAATCCATACCCAGCCTCAATTCTAACTTTACCAATTGTTTCCAAAATGTATTGTGTAGATTTTAATTTCTGGATCTGGAGTTAATCAAATTACATTGCATTTTGTTATGTCTCTATGAGTTCTTTAAAACATTTTTTTTTCTTATTGTTGACTGTATTACAGATGTCCCCAATTTTCCCCACCTTTTCTCCCTGTCACCTCACCCCTGCCCCACCCCAGGCTTTCATTCTTTGAGTTCTTTTAATCTAGAAGAGTCCCCTGCCCATGTTCTCCCCATGGCATTAGCTTTGAGAGCGAAGCTATTTTATGTAGCGAGAAAGAGAGAGGTATCATTTGGGGTTAAAAATAAACAAATGTCCTATAGGAGAGTGATTTGAAAGAATTCAACTTACACTGATTTTCTCTAGAAATTGTTGATAAGGTAGGTTAGGATTTAAATATTGAACATAATTTTCTTTTTTGTTTTAGCTAGACGTTTTTTATTTTTATTTATTTATTTATTTTTAAAATTTCTTCATTGATTAAGGTGTTACATATGTGAACATAATTTTCTGTGTGCAGATAATGACAGTAATTATTGTCATCATCAACATTTACTGAACCCTTACTAAAAGTCAAACACTGTTCAAACTCTTCACAGAATACATTGGGAGGGGCATGGAGGTGGATAGAGAGGCGAGGAGCTGACGAAAGCACTTAGTAAATTTAGCTTTCACAAATCTGTTCTATCTGGACGCTGCCAGCAAACGAGTGGGTGTGATGAAGCTGAAGGGAGAACAAGCCAAAGGCAGCCATGCCATCTACATTTTTAATATTTTTATCGTTGAGGTTTGGCTTTCCAAGATGCCCATCCTGCATCCTGGGCTGTCGCAAACTGGTTTATTATTGCTGTGGGAAAACTGTTCCGGGTGGCAGTGGCCTAATCGGGAGAAAGGCGCAGAGGAACTTCTGAGGCTTTCTCATTGCAATCACCACCATCGATCAGCCTTGAAAGTTTTTACATTTTATTTTATTTTTGAGTTTAAGGGATTTCATGAAGCAGAAATAATCACCCAGTTTGTAGTTAATAAAGAACATCTGGCAAAATACATGGAGAATTTGGGCTGTAGGTGGATGAATATTAAAAGGAAACGAGGTTTGAAAGAAAACGAAAAGTCTCAATATTTCTGAAATTATTCACATTTTCCAATAGAATTTATCTTTCCATTTGTTTTAAAAGAATGTATAAAGTTACATTAAAATGTACAAAAATCCCCCTTAAGAAAACTTTCATTTAAAAAGTAAGGTCCTGCCGGACTGGCATGGCTCAGTGGTTGAACACCGATCTATGAACCAGGAGGTCATGGTTCGATTCTCGGTCAAGGCACATGTCCAGGTTGTGGGTTTGATCCCCAGTAGGGGGCACGCAAAAGGCAGCTGATTAATGATTCTCTCTCATCATTGATGTTCCTATCCTTCTGTCCCTCTCCCTCTGTGAAATCAATAAAAATATATTAAAAATAATAAAATAAAAAGCAAGGTCTCTAGACTCTGCGGGAGCTTTAAGCCATTCTACCCAGAACATCAAATACTTAAATAATGCTTCAATAACTATTTTCTCTTGGATCATATTCTCTTTTTTCCTACTCTTGACTAGGATCAGATATAATATGAAAAAAAAAAAACCCAACAAAAAACAAAAACCCAAGAAATTTAATTTGGGTTGTTGAATTTGTTATTCAATGTTTCTCCATCCTTTATCAGAAAAAAAAAATTTAGTGAATTTCACAGTCAGCACTTCCTGGTTAGAACCCAGACACTTTCTTTTCTCTTAAGTTATTTTTTGTCTCAAGTTACTGGCAATAACTGAAGAATAATATTTTCATTGTTTATCTTCTTCAAAGGTTTAGGCATTACACATTCCAATTCTAAATTTCTGATTGACTAAGTAATACCTTTGATATATGCCTTAAAGATATTCTAAGTTTGATAGCATTCAGATTGCCCACATTCCTTTTTCTACTAGAAAAGCACCCAAAGTCTATTGTTTTCCAGTTTTTCTCTCTACAAAAACAAGGCTGAAAATTCTGGTTTATTACAAGGTTCATCTTTCACAAAGTAAGGTAAGAGAGACTAAGTGGCTTTAAGTTGCTTTTGAGCTTAAAAAATTACTCCTAACTCTTAAGCATGCAATTTCCCCCCCCCCCCCCCCGCCCCCTTCCTGAAATCTGGAGCTGAATAAAGCCAATTGACTGACTTTGTGATAGCAAACTATGGTCTGGCTGGTGAGAGAGCAAACTACATTCCAAGTCAGCTTTAGTCAGGGTCTACTTGCCTTTTCTAAAACTTGCCTGGTTTTTCTGCTGTCTTTCAGGGGCTTCTCGACCCTCCCGACACCGTCCATCATCTTGGCCCCTCCCCCTTTGCAGGCTCATGTCTTCCTCAGCAGACAGACTATTTCAGCTGTGCCACCCAGGGCAAATCAGTTCAGTATTAACACTAATACTCCTCTCCACATCAAACTTAACTCTATGCTTCCAGTAATTAAACCCATCTCTTGCTTAATTCTTTAATCTGTCCCTGAAAATACTTACGCTAAGTCAAAAGTCACTGAGTGAAGAAATATTTCCAGTACTTTTTAATTGGAAAAAAGGATGAATTCCATTTAGCCCGAGATACCCAAATACTTTTTACAGACATAAAAACACATCAGTTGAGCAATGAAAACAGTTTTACGTAAGTAACAGCAGTTTGAAGTTATAATGTTTACAGCAATCACATAAACTATAGTGACTGGAGTGTTTACTCGTCTTTTTCTTCTTTCTGTGCCATTAAAAAAGCTGTATGGAGGTACGCTTCACATACACAGTTCATCCATTAACTGTGTAATTCAGGGGTTCTAAATATATTCAGAGTTTCTGTATTTTTTAAGCTTTATGGGTCTCTTGGTCTTCCTGCAGGCAAACTGTATTTAATGAAGGTGTTTCAGGCAAATTAAAGGCTAAATGGGATAGTGCTTCCAAACACCCAAACACACACACACACACACACACACTCACACACACACACTCCGGTTTGATTCCTGTGAGAACCTCCGGTTAGAAATAGAGACTGGTGTTCAGTCTCCCTCCGAAGCTCTGACGTTGTAATATTTCTTCTTATGGCATATTTACGTAATGCATTGGAATGAACAGGTTGTTTACAAAAACAAATTGTTGACAGGCCCATGGGTTAGTTTTTCAAGAGGCAAGTGAAGAACTAATCAACAGTGGGCTATGTGAGCTAAGTGTGTAATTTCACAGCTTCTACATAATTTCACGTTTTGGTGTTTTCTGTATTTCTAAAAAAAAAAAAACGTGACAGTAAATTATGGGAGACGGATTCCAGTTAAAAATGGCATCAAGTCAGAGCAGGAGAGAGATTTGTTAAAAGTCATAGCTAATGCTAGGGGTCATCAGAAGACCATTGCATTCTCTACAGAAAGGAAAGAAGGATGAGAAACACGATTTAATTTTGGGGGTGGAACAAAGCAATTGGTAAGACTTAAAAAATAGCTTATGCTTTTTAAAATCACAAGAAGGTAAAGTACACACTCACATAGCGAAAGACAAATGATCAAAAACTGAGACCAGCAAGAAGTCCAACAGCAGGAATGATGGCCAGTGACTCTGCACGTACAGAGTGAAACAGGAGCGCAGAAGTAGCATCTGGGTTTGGATCTGTCAGCAGCACAGTGAAGTCTTATTTTTCACAGAACAGAAAGCCGAGCCTAAGAGATTCAGGAACTTGCCCGCAGCTATGTCCCAAATCCATATAAACAGGTTGTATCCACAGATTGTTGTTGTTGTAGCTGGCATCAACTCGAAGAGACATGCGACACTTTTTTTTGGGCTCTGATACAAAGTTTAAATAGCCCATAAACATTTTAGCGCCCATCCAGGTGATTATCAGCATAATATTAAAATCTATTTCGCTTTAATAATGGAACATTATTGCAATTCCAGAATCGCTTGTTCGTCATTTTCCTTCCTGATTGAAAACAGACACGAAAGATGGTGAAAAGGAGATGAATACTAAGAGCAAAGTGCATTTGGAAAATTGAAAACCGCAGCTGCCAATATGTAAATTTGTATCTTATGTTAAGAAAAGTATCCAACAGTTATAAATAAGGCAAAGGGAGGATTTTTTTCCTTTCAATTTTAAACTGAGCCCAGCCTCACAGCCACCCAGGGGCGATTTCATTCTCAGGGCTGTGTCTTCCTGTGATTTTTCTCTTTGCTCTTCTTCTTCTTTTTTTTTTTTTTAAATATATTTTATTGATATTTTACAGAGAGGAAGGGAGAGGGATAGAGAGCTAGAAACATCCTTGAGAGAGAAACATCGATCAGCTGCCTCCTGCACACCTCCCACTGGGGATGTGCCCGCAACCAAGGTACATGCCCTTGACCAGAATCGAACCCTTCAGTCTGCAGGCTGACACTCTATCCACTGAGCCAAACCGGTTTCGGCTCTCTTTGCTCTTGATGAGGGCCCAGGCTCTGTGAGATGACATGCCACTGGTAGGTAGGAGGGCTTCTGTCCAGATGAGACACAGGATTTTTGTGACGGTAGAAATAAGAACCCCCAGGGTTATGGATTTATCACCCTGCAGGACTTTGGCCAGTTTGGGTTCTGACCTGGTTACTTCATTTCCCAATTTTTTCTTCATTGACCGTAAACGCTCAGTTCCCAAATGCCTGTTTACCATCCTGGTGGTTCTCTTATTCATGAGTTAAGTCACGCTTGTCATGTGTTCATTCTGTATTCTTGTAAGAGTCATGCTTAACTTCAAAAAAAGACGTACATTTTGACACTTCTATGGAGAAAACAACTTTTAATAGAGTTTGTCATTAATAGAGTCACCTACGTTATTCCTTGCAGGGATAAGAGAGAAGGGGGACTGAAAAGTTTCTATTGCCTATTGATTTTAATATTCAATCGTCCCTGTTTGGATTATGTCAAGCCGAATTGAAGAAAAGTGTAGGGAAGGCCATAACCTTAAATTAAAACACAGCTAAGTACTTTTCAAAGTCGGCAAGAGCTGCGAGGAGTGTACCTTATGGTAAAAAGTGAAAATTTCCTGGCGAAGGCCCCTCCCCATCCTCACTCTTGGGTAGTAGCCCCTGTGAGGTTATACCTACCCTTCCAGGCCTTTTCCTGTGTACAGACACACAGACACATGGATGCAGGTCCATGGAGAGAATTATGGCCTACATCTCAGTAATTTAAATCATTTATTATCTTGGACATTCGTCTATGTGAGAGCATAGAAATCTACTGCGTTCCTCTTAGTCTCGTGATTTTTAAGAACCACATTAGAAATGCTTGCCAATTTTTGGTTATAAAATTAATAACGCTCATGGTAATAAAAATTAAAACGGGCAGGAGGCATAAATGAGCGAGACCCCCCTCCGCCTCCACATTCCCCTCCAGAGCTAACCATTTTTAACCAGAGCGACTGGGCACAAAGGGTTAAATGCTCGTTTTCCTGTTCCCACTGGTCACATCTTTAAAAAATTACCTTTCATTCCTCCCGCCACCTTTGCGGCTCTCTGCCCTCGAGGCAGTTTGGACCAGCCTGTACCAGGAATACCTCTGAGCAGATCCACGTTTATTTGTGCCTAGTCCCACCTCATTAGCGTGCTCTTTGTGAGATGACAGAGCAGCTGGAACGCACGCTTACAATGTCCCGAACTGAGCCCTTGGCCTCCCCACTCCGCTGGGTGTTGGCAGGCGCTGGCTTCGTGGGCCAGACCCCTTCCATCTGGGCCCCAGCAGCCAATGCGTGGGTTCTGACAGCCCGGATCCGGAGTCCAGCAATGTCCACCTCCTCCTCTGCACTCCAGGCCAAGCTGTCACCCCCTCTTTTGTGCAGGTGTCTCAAACAGTCTCCTGCCCTGGTTCTCACCCCCCGGGTCCGTTTCAGTGCCGCCTTCAGAGAGAGGCTTTGCAAAAAGGCAGTGGCTCTCCTCACAGCCTGAGCAGAGTGCTCACAAAGGCCTGTGTCCAGCGAGGAGCAGTGCCCTGCTGTGTCCTCCTGCCCCTCGCCCCATGGCTTGGCCCGCCCTGCCCTGCCCTGCCTTCAGGCCTTTGTCTGTCACCCTAAGGTGGCCCTCCGTTGACCGCCCTGATTAAAACTGCAGACCCTGTGTGTACGCCTCCTCTCACTTTCCTTTTCTCTCTCCGCCCAGATTGTGTACTTCCTCGTCTGTCTCTGTCCTCTCCTCCCGGGAGGTAAGCTATGTCAGGGCGGGACTTCTGTCCGTTTTGTCGTTTTCTGCTGTGTCATCAGCACCTTGAACGGCGAATGGCACTCAGAAGGGCCTCAGGTATGTTGAATGAATCAATGAATTAGGTGTCCAGCCTGCTCATTGACTTGCTTTTCAGATCTTGCAGATTTACCTCTGGCGATTAAGTGTGGCGTGGGCAAGAGTTCAATCCCTTGTTTTACAGTTGATCTTGAGACTGTGGCCTGATTTGTAGTTCAGTTTTCATTTTATTGTAAATAGCTTACTGTTCTAGTTTAATTCAGAGGAAGAAAGCACTCCAAAAGACCAGGTCAGATTCAGCAGGGACGATATATATATATTTTTAAATATATTTTTTTTATTAATTTTTTACAGAGAGGAAGAGAGAGGAGAGGGATAGAGAGTTAGAAACATCGATGAGAGAGAAACATTGATCAGCTGCCTCCTGCACACCTCCTACTGGGGATGTGCCCGCAACCAAGGTACATGCCCTTGATGGGAATCGAACCCGGGACCCTTCAGTCCGCAGGCCGACGCTCTATCCACCGAGCCAAACCGGTTTCGGCAAGGGACGATATGTTTTAATATGGCCTCATAACACGTGCCTGTGAAGGGTTGACCTGTGTCCCCCAAAAGGTATGCTGAAGTCTTAACCACCGGTACCTCGGGAGGGGACCCTATTTAGGAATGGGTTGTTGCAGATGTCATTGCTTAAGGTGAGGTCATACCGGAGTAGGGTGGGCCCTTAATCCAATATGACCGGTGTCCTTTTAGGGTACCACCTTACATGATTCGGGCCCTTTTGAGAAGGAAGTCTGGACACAGACACGGGGAAGACGCCGTGTAAAGATGGAGGCGATGTTGCAGTGATGCTGCCACAAGCCAAGGAACACCTGGCCACCAGCAGCTGGAGGAGTGAGGAAGGATCCGGCCCTAGAGGCTTTGGAGGGAGGCTGGCCCTGCGGACACTTTGATTTTAGACGTCTCGTCTCCAGAACTGTGAGAGAATATGTTTCCGCTCTCAGAAGCCACTCACGTTGTGGTGCTCTGTTATGGCAGCCCGGGAAACGACGCATCCAATGAGTAAGACAGCATCCAATGGTATCAGTTCAGTTTGCACAGGAGGGACCTTCTGCACGCGGGCTTTGTGTGCTTGCAGCCACCAGGCAGGTCTGTGGGAAAAGGGGTGCACCCTCGCTAGCATAAGCCTGTAGACGAAAGATTTCCCAGGGAGGGAGGGGCGCTCCTATTTCCTTATGTGGTCATGACCCTGTGTCCGGAGGGGGCCCATGACTCAGCACCTACAAAACACACTGGTTTGCTCCAGCCGCCTGCTGAGAAGTTCATGGCCACCCCGCGTGCCTTCAAGACACTCAGCTCCTGGAAGACTGACACTCCCCTGGCTTGAGGCTGGGAAAGAAAAGTGGGAGGCACTTCAGCTGCCAAACAACAGGCCATTGCAACCAGCCAGGTGAGACGCCATCCAAGTTGGCCGAGCGGGAGCCGTCCGTGGGGCTCGCAAAACAATAATCGTTTCCATTTTGAAGACCAGCTGCCGGTAGACTTGTTGGGATTGGAGCAGCTTCTGGAATGGGGAGGGTGGGGAGGAGGGTGAATGGAGGGAAGCACCTGCATGTGGAGCCCTGGGCCTCCATCTGTCACTGACGTCAGCATGTGCCAGTGGTGACCATGGCCGGTGTCTACTGCTCCTCCTGTTCTCACTCGCACCTTCCTGCCTCTGCACCCGGTGGTCTCTCCCAGAACGCCCCGTTTCTCCCATCTATATAAGTTGTGTCCATTCTCCAAGTCCAACAACCGCCATTCATCCTTCACCGCCAATATCAGGCCAAACTCATTTCCTATTGGCCAGTTTTCCATTATGGCCCAGACAGCACCTGGGCAGCACACGGGCAGCACCGGGGAGCTTGTTAGGATGCAGACTCGCAGCCCCACCCAATGGGGATTCGCATTTCCACAAGCTCCCCAGCTGGGGGTGGCTCATGGCACAGTGAGGTGTGGGGAGCACTGGTCTGTGCCGCTGGTTCTGAGTGTGGTCTCTCCCAGCAGCACCAGCAGCCCCTGGGAACTTGTTGGAGGCAACACTTGTACCCAATGACCTTGATTCCCTGGGGGTGGGGCCCGCCGTCTGTATCTAGGGAGCCATTCAGGAGACCCTGATACATACTTGAGTTTGAGAACCACTTGTCTGTCTCATTCCGTCAAGTATCTAGTTATGCTCTTTCATTTCCTGTGTGTTTGTCTCCCCTTCAAGCTGGGGACCCTGAGGTCAGGAACCGTGTTTGCGTGTGTCCCTGGGACTTAGCCCAGATCATGGCATGGGGTGACTGATGTCCAGGGTAACCACCCAGGGCCTCCTCCCTGTCTGTTCTGTTCCGTTCAAGCATGTGGGGCTGGGAGAAGGGAGAGGGCAGGGCAGATGCAGGGACGCTTCCCTTTGTTCTCCAAGGTCTTTCCCGGGTTTCAGTTTCTTGGGGGCAACATTAGGTTTGGAGACCAAATCAGCATCATGTCATTTCACATAATAGGTAAAGAGTTCCTACGTGGGGAGCTAGACTTATCCCGGACTTCTGTTCCCAAGAGTTTTATGTGGGTTTCTCTTCCTGGAAAAAAAAATCATTGCTATTGAGCAAGTAAAGCCATGCTGGCTAACTGTTCCTTTTGCGGATCAAAAAGTCCTTCATCTGGGCCTGGGGCAGGGGCTAGCGCTTCGGGCTCATGGTGGCGGGGAGAAGGACTTCCCGGCCTGACTGATGGGCAGCCTCCTTGGGCTTCCTCCTCACAGCTCTCCTCAAACACCTGGGCCCCAGCCTCCCTGGTGAACCCCCAGCCGGCAGTCCCCGCTGGGGGCACGGTGTCTTGTCACAAGTGCTCTTGCTACTCAGGCTGGCTGCCAGCGTTCAGATTTCCAGACCAGTGGACGCCACCCATAATGGTTAGTTTCTGTGAGGGCCGAAAGGTTGGCGACCGCTGTTCTAGACACAATTCCTTTTGAGTCGCTTCATGGGCATCTAGGTTTAATCAGTCATCTGACACTGAAGCCAGAGGGCACTTTAGAAATCACTCATTCCTTAATTTTTTATTTAGTCTTTACTATTTATTGAAAAAACACACATTATTTTTAGAGAAGTGTTAGGTCTACAAGAAAATGGAGAGGAAAATACAGAGAATATGCCTATGTCTCTGAGCCCCACACATGTGTAGCCTCCCTCAATGGTCAATATCACTCACCAGAGTGGTTCTTCCTCCCTCCCTCCCTCCCCTCCCCTCCCCTCCCCTCCCTTCCCCTCCTCTTCCTTCCTTCCTTCCTTCCTTCCTTCCTTCCTTCCTTCCTTCCTTCCTTCCTTCTTTCCTTCCTTCCTTCCTTCCTTTTTACCAAGGATGAACCTACATGGACACATTGTAATCACACAAAGTCCATAGTTTATGTTAGGGTTCACTCTCCGTGTTGCACATTCCATGGGTCTGGACAAATGGATGCTGGATGACATGTATCTGTCATGCTAATATGATACAGAATAATTTCACTATCCTCAAAGTCCTCTCTGCTGTGGCTATTCATCACCCCCACCCTGTCCTCCTTTTGCCAACAAACAGGAGAAGATTCTGGTTTAAAGGTTGTGCCGTTGGTGGACAAGAGAACGGGACCAGCCGCGCTAAGAAGAACAGTGACTTCCAGCCGGTGAAGCACCGCAGTTTATACTTATTTCCATGATGTTCTCTTGAGACCGTCCTAAGGGCGGAGGGCCTGGTTGGGCACCAGATTTGACACTACCTCTGTGATCAAGTTCAACAGCAGGGAGTCACCTGGCAGTGGAGATTGCATACAGCCTACCCATGTTTAGGCCTGTGTTCCTTCACCTTAAATACTCTGTTTTCTTCCCTGTCGTCTTATCAAATCTTGCTTTAGGATCTAGTTTATGGCAGATAAAGACTTACTTCAAACTAACGGGCTGTGTTCCACGTAAGTATCGAATCTGGCTTAGGATGAATGAATGAATGAATGAATGAATGAATGAATTCACTAAGTAGTTTCAGTGCCTGAAGACCCAGTATTCCGACTGCGTTCCTCATGACTTCTACACTCCATTCAGGAGTGCTCCCCTCCACATGCAACAGGAACAGAACATGGAATCGCTCTAGGTCATCTGTTCCCCAGGTGCCTCCAGCCTGGACACCTTTATGTTCACATGGAGGGAACATCTCTTGTTGTCCTGCAAGAAGGACATAAAAACTCTTTTTTAAAAAAATTTTATTAAAAAAAATTATTGTTTTTAATTGTTTGAAGTATTACAAATAGTAGTACATATGTCTCCTTTTCCCCCCCCCCTTGACCTCCCCCCCGGCCTCCCCTACCCCCCAGTACATGCCTTTACCTGCCCGCCCCCCCCCCCCCCCAGTGTCTTGTATCCATTGGTTATGCTTATATGCATGCGTACAAGTCCTTCGGTTGATCTCTTACAGCCCCGCCCCCCTCAAACTCCTCTGCCTTCCCGCTGTAGTTTGACAGTCTGTTCAATGCTTCTTTGCCTCTGGATCTATTTTCCCCCCATTTCTTTCCTTTAAAAAATCTTGCCTCTGCAGACTAGAAATAAACATATAATAACAAAAAATGTTTGAGTCCCAATTTCAATGTTTAACAGTTCTGAGTCGGACATAAAAACTCTTAAGTTCCAAAGAGCCTTGGTAAGAGTTGAGCAGAGAGGCTGGGTCAAGTCCCCCATGTTTTGGCGGGACTGAGGCACACGTCTCCTGTTGGTAGACAGCCAGGCGGAGGTGTGCAGGGAAGGAGCAGGAGGACAGAACGGAGCAGGTAGAAAGGCTCAGACACGACTGAGGAGGCTCAGGATTTAGAAATCTGATGTCCAGTCTCATCTGTTCTGTACAAAAACGCCAGGCAGCGCTGTACATCCCTGAATCTCCAGACCCCGGTCTGAGCCACGCCCAGACTCCCATCTGGCCTTCCACCCACCTGCACTGTAGCCAGGCCAGTGGCTTTGCCCTCGCACCTGAGGCTCCTTCCCTGATCACTGTCACCTGAAACAGCCTCCTTCTGCCCTAAGCCTCACCTGAACGCAAGGGCCCGTGGGCTGCCCCGCCCCCACCAGGCAGGAAGCGCCGGCAGCGAGGGAGGATGGACAGAGTCCTGCCCCAGCCTGGAGGTTGCAGCAGCTTTTCTTGTCCACCCTGCTGAGTTGCTCCGCTCCTTCGGCCTGGCAGGTCCGCCCTGGCAGGGCACAGGCGGGAACTCTGCAGCTGGGAAGGAGCTCATGCCAAGGTGAGCAGACGTGCCCGGGAGGGAGTGTGGACGCTAATGGCCTTGGCCCCGGGGCAGCCTGGTGCCCCTCCACACGGTGACCGGGGTGCGCTGTGGCTATTGTTCGCGTTTCGGCCACGGACTCCTATTTCCTGGGGCGTTGAAGGAGGGCCCCTCTGAAGCCTTCACACGTGGTTGCCCAGGTGACAGCCCAGCACAGGCGCTGGGACACAGGGTCCCCAGACATCTTCCTTCAGCACAGCCACAGCCGGAGGCCAGCTGGGCAACCAGGGCTGGAGGCGCCCCCAGAGGGGCCTGCATTGGGAGGTAAGGTCGCCTGCCAGCCTGTGGCAGCCTTCAGTGTCCCTGGTACCTGGCTCACGTAGGGCAAAGCTCAGGGCTGACCCCAGGGGAGGGCAGAGGGCAGGGCAGATGTACCTACGGAAGAACAGGCCCGGCCCCGTCGGATCGCAGGCTGCGCTGGCAGCCCCTCCCTGCGCGCTCTCTCCTTCCTCCCGCCAGGCCAGGCTTGCCTTGCTGGGTTGCTCAGGGTGGCAGAGAACTCAGCTGGGGTGGGGACAGGAGGTCGCTCTGGGGACACGGGGCCGGAAGAACCCAAAGCCCTTCCTTCCTCTACTGCAGTGGTTCTCAACCTTTCTAATGCCGCGACCCTTAATACAGTTCCTCACGTTGTGGTGACCCCCAACCATAAAATTATTTTCGTTGCTACTTCATAACTGTAATTTTGCTACTGTTATGAATCGTAATGTAAATATCTGTGTTTTCCAATGGTCTTAGGCGACCCTGCTAGTGGTTCTCAACCTGTGGGTCGTGACATTAGAAAGGTTGGGAACCGCTGCTATAGAGCCTAAGACCATCGGAAAACACAGATATTTACATTACGATTCATTAACAGTAGCAAAATTACAGTTATGAAGTAGCAACGAAAATAATGTTATGGTTGGGGGTCACAACGTGAGGAACTGTATTAAAGGGTCGCGGCATTAGAAAGGTTGAGAACCACTGCTCTACTGAGTGTTTCTGATGCTGGCGGTGGCTATGGCTGTGGCGGTGGCTGTGGCTGTGGCTGTGGCTGTGGCTGTGGCTGTGGCTGTGGCTGTGTGCTGTGTGCTGTGAAGGTGGCGGAAGCCTTGCCGCCCCTTCTAAGACTGGGAGCCTCAGCTTGGAGCCCAGAGATGTGTAACTCCTGTGATACAGCCACGTGCACGTACTTGGGCTCATTGATTGACTGGGTGACTTCCCTCCTGCTCTGCCTCAGGGCCTGAAAGTGCCATTTTCTAGACGTCCACTGGGTGCTGCTCTCGCTCCACCAGACGCCTTCCTTTCTGCAGTCGGAGGCTCCTTGTGGGCCTGTGATAGGTGCTGGGAGGCGCGCCCCCTTGTCTGGCTCTGTTCTGAAGGCAACGGCCCCCCCTAGGCCAGAGACAGGGCTGCTGTCCCTGAAAGGACAAGCTGTAGGCAAGTCAGGGAGTTATGCTTGTTTGTGGAGGTCTCTCTCAGCTGTGGTCTCCGAGGCTTACCCACGTCTCCAGGGCTCTCAGGGTCCCTTTGCACCCACAGGGTCCCGGGTCCCTACCCCCAGGGCTTGGGGTGCGGCAGCTAGGCCTATGACCTTATTTGAGGGAATGAAGAGAGGATCGAGGTAGGCCAGGCACGGCTGAGACACTGCCCCTGCCCTGGTGCCTGTCCTCATGGCCCCTTTGAACAGGCTGGGGGCAGGCGGGAAGGGACCCCTCCCCCCCCGCCACCCCAATCCCATGTCATAGATTGAGGATCTGAGGAGGAGTGCCTTGCTCTGGCTTGCTCTGGGCCACTTAGCTTTGTTCTCTTCTGGGCACTTCCACCCAGAAAAGGTGCCTGTTTGCGTTGAATCCCATCCCCCCCAAATTCATGTGTTGAAGTCCTAACCCCCAGTACCTCAGAATGTGACCTTATTTTGCAATATGGCTGTTGCAGATGTCTTTAGTTAGATGAGGTCATATTGCACTAGGGTGGGCCCTGATCCAATAGGATGGTGTTCTTTTTTTATTTTTTTTACGTATTTTTATTGATTTTAGAGAGGAAAGGAAGGGGAGAGGCAGACATATCAATGATGAGAGAGAATCATTGATCGGCTGCCTCCTGCACGCCCCCTACTGGGGATCGAACCCACCACCTGGGCATGTGCCCTGACTGGGAATCTCACCATGACCTCCTGGTTCATAGGTTGATGCTCAACCACTGAGCCACGCTGGCTGGGCTGATGGTGTTCTTATAAAAGGGGAAGTTGGACACAGATGCGCACACAGAGGGAACGCCACGTGAAGATGGCGTTTCTATATGCCACTACCAGAGGTGACCAGCACGTGCCCATCACCCCCACAGCCTCAGATGGCAGCGACCTTGCTGACACCCCCATCTCGGACTTCGGGCCCCCAGAACTGGAGATGGTAAGCCACGCAGCCCTAACACATCAACACAGTGCCAGGTCTGAGAGGCTGTTCTGGGTCCTCGATTCTTCCCTCTGGGCCTCTGACTGTGACCGGCTGGCTGTTCTCCTCCGTCCCTTGTTCAGCCCTTCTCTTTCTCTCCCCCATTCTTCTCAGCCTCACAATGTGCCCCCTACTCCCAAATGACCCACCCCGGACCAGCCCCCCCACAGGATCCATTCTCTCAGGAAGCTGAGTTTGGCCAGAAGACATCAGGAAAGCCGTCTGATCAAGCGGCTGCACACTCAGAGGTGTGTGCCTGCAGGAAAGCGTGTTCCAGAGGAGTTGGTTAATGCCCGAAGAGGGTCCTTTGTTGAATGGAGGGTATTTCTGGCCTGGGAAATGCTTGCCCCTAAGTAATTCATTCAACACGGTGTGTGTTCTTGTGAGGAGGGACGGGGGAGTCCTAGAGACGGTGTCTGTGCTGCCGACCTGGGGCCCAGGCCTGGTCTGCCTGCTGCTCAGCTGGGGGCCTCCTGTGCAGGCCCACCTCTCACCTGGGCTAGAAGAGGCAAGAGCTAGGCTTCCTACCCCCTCCTCGGTGGGAAGGACTGAGGCCAGAGCTTGGCCCAGCCCTCCCACCTCCCTCCTCCCACCCACAGCTCCCCTCTGGCCTCGTAAAAGTGTAAAAGTGGGATTGCTCCCTGGGGTAGGGCTGTTCTCAGCTGCTCTGACCAGGCAAGTGCCCGGGGGATGGCTGGTGCTGGCAGCGGGGCCTCGTTGGCCCCCTGGGAGTGGGGCCGGCTGGATGTGATGGTGCCCGGAGAGCGCTGGCACCAGGCAGGCCACACTGCCTGGCTTTAAAGAGTGGTGACCTACGGCCTTCAGGTGTGGAGGGCCGGCGAGGTGGGGGACCTGCGGGGGAGGCACAGAGGCGGAGTTGCCTTTGAACCTGGGGGAGGAGCTTCCTTCCTCGGGAGCCTTGGAGAAGGGGGTAGACGCCCTGGCACCTGGGCCAAGGCTGGGAAGGCGGGCAGTCCCTGGTGGGCAGTGGTGGAGCCATTCCCCAGGAGCGAGTCCCTCTTTTTTTAAAAAAATATATTTTATTGATATTTTACAGAGAGGAAGGGAGAGGGATAGAGAGTTAGAAACATCGATGAGAGAGAAAGATCGATCAGCTGCCTCCTGCACACCTCCCACTGGGGATGTGCCTGCAACCAAGGTACATGCCCTTGACTGGGATCGAACCTGGACCCTTCAGTCCGCAGGCCGACGCTCTATCCACTGAGCCAAACCAGTTTCGGCGAGCAAGTCCCTCTTGCTGGGAGTGTCTGTGTTCCCTGCGGTGCTAGGTCAGTCCGCTTGGGTCTTAGCAGGGACCTCACGGAGAGCCTGGCTTCCGGCAGGAAGTGGGGAACGGAGGCGGGTCCCAGCTGCTGGTCTCCAGGCCGGGCATCAGAAACGGGCTGCGCTTCTGTTTCCCCGCAGCGCGGGGAACGAACGTGTGTGCGGAAATGCCACTCGCTGAGCGGTGGACTTGCTTTCCACTGTTCCCAGGCGTCAGTTTCCACAAACAAGATGCCAGTGTCAGGGCTGAAATCCCCATGGTTGTAGGAAAGCAGCCCTAACCCAGGATTGTTTATGCACAGTTCACGTGTTATATGACGGAGCGGGTTGAGAGTGACGCACGGCCACATGGGAAGCTCCTATTATCATGGCAAGATGAACAACCTCGTGGCAGAAACCAGAATGGCCAGCCCTTCGCGGACCCCCTTTTGCATATCACTAGCCCTTTGGAGACCTGCACACCCTTTTACATGCTTCCCCATCCTCTGCCCTCCTTCCCTATCTAAGCAGCTGGCTTCTGGGGGGCTGCAGAGCAGATCTTTGTGGCTGACCTGCTGCTCTCCCACGCTGCCGGCAGGATTGGAATAAACGCTCACATATGATTCAACCCTGTCTCTGCCGAATTGGTTCAAGTAGTGACAGGCAGCCCAGACCCTGTGGTTGCCCGCTTACATTCCTACCAGAGCGACCCCTCCCCTCGGTCCGTCCTCTGGAAGCTGGGGTGCACGGACGCAGACCTCAGAGGTCCCTGAGGTTTTCGTGGTCTGTGTGCCTAAAGAACAGAGGTACTGGGGCCAGGTCGGCCTGGGGCTCGGAAGTGCTTCCTGGAAGCTGAGTGTGTTAGGCCCTGGGGAGGGATCCTCGAATCTTTCAATTCACACTATGGATTCAGGGGTTCCTCGGGCACTGGGGGCTCTTTGCCTACCTTTCTTCCTTCAGCCCAGTTTTCTGGAAGCTGCCCCGGTGCGTCCAGGGTGGGAAGGGAGCGCTGGGTTAGCTCTGCTCCCGGCCTGACACTCTGTTGGAGAAAAGACCACTTTTATGGCCCCATTCCACACAGAACGCCAGTTCACCCCGTTTCCACGCGATGCCCCGAAGTTCCAATTGCGTTGGCTCAGTTCATGCAGGAGAACACGCAGCTGCTGATGCCCTTGTAAGGAGGGAAACCACAGGCACTTCTGGACACAGCGCTGACAACTGCTTCTCAGGAAGCCGGCCCTGCAGCCCGAGCTGGGTGCGGCCTCTCCTTCTGAGGCCCAGGCAGGGGTCCGAGTGCTCTGCTGGGAGAACAAACCTGGGGGGGAGGGGGACCAGGGACACAGGGCCAGGGCCCCTCCCACGCACAGAGCCCTCAGTTCACCTGCCTCTGCTGGGATCCCAACTGCCCACTCCTGCCCCTTTTCAGACCCCAAACAAGTTTTCGAAAGGCAGATACTGAAGCATGAGGATCGTAATGACTTAGTGTGTGTGTTTTTTAAATATTTTTATTTATTTCAGAGAGGGAGAGAGAGATAGAAACATCAATGATGAGAGAGAATCATTGATTGGCTGTCTCCTGCACGCCCCACATTGGAGATAGAGCCCACAACCCGGGCATGACCGAATCGTGACCTCCTGGTTCGTAGGTCAACGCTCAACCACTGAGCCATGCCGGCCGGGTTTGACTTAGTTTTTGCTCTCACTTCTCAGCACCCTGAGTCTACCTTCCGCAGGGGAGCTCACCCCCGGCTCTGAGATGTGTGTGGGGCACCTCTGGGGGGGTCTGGAGGGTGGCTCCTGTGGATGCTTGCTTGTCCCCTCTCACCATTGCTCCCCTGTGCGCCCCCTCCTTTGGAAAAGCATCTGTCTGCTGCAGAAACAGCACCGGGGGCTCAACTGTTCAGAAATGGAAGAGGAGACCTTCTAACCGTGGGACCTGCCTTGGCCTCTGGCAAAGGTGCTCTGGGTGTGGCTGAGATACAACCTCCCCCTCCCCCAGTCACGAGCTGTCTGGGCACACAACGGAAAAAAACCCAAGTCCAAAGGAATTGAACCTTGAGTCCCTTCCTCCGTAGCAGACCGGTGAGAGGAGGAAGACAAGGAGAACCTTGGAAGTCACCAGGCTGCCTCCCGCTCCCCCGTCCCCCCTGTCCCGTGGCCCTCACACTTGGTGACTCGGGGGTCATTGCTTTGACAGGCCAACCGTGAGTTCAGTCCTTGTGCACACAGTGGGCCGGGGAGTCTCTCCTTCCATCGCACCAGCGGCTCCTCGTGGCTGCGCAGGTACGGCCCTCCTCTCGGGGGGGGGTGGGAAGGAAGCGGGGGGAAAGGCCACCCTCACAGTGAAACCCGCTTCGTTTGTCTCGTGAGTAACTGTGAGCCCCACTCGGAAAACCACTCCGTCCGGCCAGGCACGCTCCTCTCCGGAGGGCCCAGCGTTCCTGCAGTTGAGCCGTTCTGAGGACGGCAGTCCCTGCTGGGGCCGCTTTGATTTACTGCTCTCCTGGGGAGGCTGGCGGGTCCCGGGAAGGCGTGGAATGTGCGCATTTTCAGAATGGCAATGAAACCTTGCCCTGATGGGGGCTTTCTGGCTCCTGGACATTGGGGAGCAATCCTGTGGGGTCTGGAGCCGTTGGTACTGCAGACCTTTGCCCAGCCCTGCTCTCAGCCGCTTCCTCCAGGCTCTTGTCAGGGGCAGGGCGCACTGCTCCCAGCCCTGGTTCCTTCCTCCTCGTCTTCACAGGCTTGCTGGGGTCCGAAGGAGGGGCCCGAGGGTCTGGGGGTCCGGCAGGGACAGGCAGCCTGGTCTGATCACACGGCCGCCCTGCCTCACTGGTGCCGAGCTCCCCCGACTTTCTCTAGCGGAGTGAGCAGGAGGCAGACCACAGGGCA
This sequence comes from Plecotus auritus, assembly GCF_963455305.1. Taxonomy (NCBI): domain Eukaryota; kingdom Metazoa; phylum Chordata; class Mammalia; order Chiroptera; family Vespertilionidae; genus Plecotus; species Plecotus auritus. The sequence goes on from NC_137782.1 coordinate 168,220,251, forward strand.
CATCTGTGTTCTATGACAACCGACCGGGGTGCCTCACGTGGCGGGGGGTGGATAACACGGGTGATGGGGTCACTCTCCTGACGGGGCCCATGGTGTCGGAATCTGCCCAGGGGCCAAGAGGTGGACCAGGCAGGATGCGCCCTCTGCCCACCCCCCCTCCCCAGCACCCCGGTCATGGAAACCGGGCGCCATGCAAACCGAGGGGCCTCACTCTGGGGGCTGCAGGTTTCCAGCCTGAACTGTTTGGGGGCGGAGAGGGAGACGGAAGAACCAGGGTCTGTAAAAGCGAATGCTACGGGAGGAGACAGATGAAGAAAAGGGTTCTTTTTCATTTTGCCTTAGAAGGTAATTTGGAAGGGAAAAAAAAATCTGCTTTGAAATGCTGCCAGTGGTGAATGAGTGGGAACCCGGGGAGGTCAGAGGTCAGAGTCCGACTCTGGTTGCACGTGAGGCACTTGAGGGTCCTCTGCTGTCACCCAGCACGAGGACAGCCCGAATCGCTCCCCAATTCGATTTTCGTCTCCACTCCCGGGAAGAGAAGTGCTGCGCGCAGCCGGAGCCCGGGTCCCTGTCCGGGGCGCGTCCCCGTGGGACCAGAGCGGGAACGGCGTTTGCAAAGCTGCGGGCGGAGGGCCTGGTGTCCCCCGTGGCGGCCGGACCGGGTTCCGGGAGGGGCGTGGGGGGAGCTGCGGACAAATTGGATGCGAATATAATTGATATTTAAGTCTCTCTCTCTGGAAACTTAAACTTTGATAGTTTACATCTCCGCTTAATAGCGTATTAAATCATTTTATAACCCTTAACAAACTGTTGAATCTTTTCATTGTTGAAAAATGAGGTAATTGATCTAAGCCATGTCCGAATATGCCAGGAAAAAATTATTTAAATCTACCACCCTTCAGCATGGCATGGAGGCGATCCGAGGGACCCATATGCGCTTTAGGGGGGCCCGCCCCTCTCTCCCACAATGGGGTCCCATCCCCAACGGGGGCAGAGGCAGGGCGTCCTGGGCAGCAGAGGCTGGGGGAGGCCTGTAGGGGCGGGGGTGGGGGGGTGGGGGGGGGAGGCTGGAGCCGGGGATTTGGCCCTTAGGCTGGGGTATGGCCGCCATCTCGGATTTTGGCTCCGAATGGGGCATTGTTGAAAACACGCTTTCCTGGCCGACAGAATGTCCTATGTTCTCTCACTGTGCTCAATTCCGCAAGACTGTTTGTGTACCATCACAATTAGCGCTCATGGCCGGGGGGAGGGAGGGAGGGAGAGAGAGGGAAAGGGCTGTGTTATTCCAAACACAAGTATGCCTTCTCCTTGGGCAGGACCCCAAGAATACCTTCCCAGTGAAGTCTGCTTCCCTTCAGAGATTACAGCATCAGTTGATCAAAGTCCCCTGGAAATAGCTTTTGGCAACTCCGGGGTTCTCTGTAACTCTTTCTTGACGTGAGCAGGGCGGCCCTGGCCTGGGAGGCCGAGGGGCAGGGGTGGGGACAGACGGACGGGTGTCCCCTGCGCCTGCCCACCGACCTCTTTGCAGGCCCCGCTGCCTCCCGTCGGGTTGGGGTTGGCTTGGTTGGAAATGCTTTTGTTTTTCTGGAAAATGGATTGTGGCGCTCGGGCTGGCCCGCTCCGTCCAGGCAATGCGATACTGGCACCCTGGGAGCTGGCCGGGGCTCCGGCACCCCGGAGAGATGCACTGTCGTCAGCTCCGCCGTCCTGACGTCCTCCACGGCCGGTGGCATGTTTGGGCCTCGGCCCCGGGGGCTTCCGCTTCACGAACGTCCGGGCGATCCAAACGGGTACCTGGCTCGTCAGTCTTTTTCCCAGCCCCATCCACGGCACTACACATTTGTGTACATTTCATGTGGTCTATTTCCATTATAAATTGCCCATAAATTAAATACAGATTTTCTTGGGAACATCTTTGTAAGGAAAAGAAAAAAAGGAAAAGATCCGAGTGATACATGTTTCTGGTATTGAAGGTGACGTGGATGCAAAGGGGGAGGGTGGCCCCGTGCGCCGACTCCCCGACGGGGAGGTCACGCGTCTGGGTGAAGGCAACCCGAGTGGTGTGTGAATGGGGCCGCCGCGTGCCTTTTCTCCGTCTTCCGTGTCGTGTGCTGCACACCCTGAGCTACAAAAGGGCGGGGAGTGATTGATTGGCCTGGACAGGCTGGCGTGGGTCCAGAGGAGGACAGGAGGACAGCGAGCGAGGTGAGCGGGCTCCCCTCTTCTCCAAAGAGGAGCTGGGCTGGTTGCATCCTGGAGGGAAGCTCTCAGCACGGTGTGTGCCTGGGGAGCCGTCTTCGCGGGGAGGTATGTTGTCGGCATAATCTGTGGCTAATAATCAAGTACTTAAACAAAGGAAAGAAATGAGAGCAGATTCCAGGTTTACCTCTGACATACCCTTCTGGTTCCTTTGCGTTTGCAGTTCTTTACGGAGTGGACAGCTAAGGGTGGAGTCCACTAAGACTCCGTAGAACCAGGTCCATCCTGAAGCTCGTGCCAGCGGTGCCCCCGCCCTAGCTGCCTCAGGCCTTTGCACCTCCTGCTCGCTCTGCATGGCCGGCCCGCTCCTCCCCCTCTTTGAGGTCTCTACTCAATGAAGCTTTCCGTGACCGCTCTATTTGAAAACGTACCCCTCTCGTCCCTGCTTTATTTATTTTCCTACCTGTTTCCATTTGATGTAGTGTACATTTTACTTATTATTATTATAAGCAATAATAAATGTAGGGTCGATGACGCAGGGGTTTTTGTCTTTTTAATACCCTGTTCTGCTCTAGTGCCGGGCACCTAGTAGGTGCTCAATAAAATGTGTTGCATGACTGCATGAATGAAGAACGCCCACGGGTGTGCTTTTGGAGGTCATCAGTTACGTGTTATGGAGGACAAAATGTTGGAAAAACTGCTTTACGAGACTAGACTTGAATCAGTTACAATGATAAAAAAGGCAGATTCTAGTCTAATAAGAAAAGGAACGTCAAAGAAATACAAATTTCAACCAAAGAATCAGCTGACTTCTAAGGGCGTGAATGCCAGAAAGTATCTTAAGAGAAGTGAGGATGGCTGCTCATAAGGGAGGCAGCCGAGAGGTCTCCTGCCCTGGGGCGGGGAGAATTTCCTGATCGTAGATACCCTTTCCCTCTCCTCTGTGATTCTGGTTAAGGCCACACAGTGTTCTATCCTGGGCTCTCCTACAAGTCAGTATCCATAGAATCTGTGTGTTGTTTTTTTTTGGTTCAGATGACTCCGGGACTTGTCCCAGATCACGCAGCGCTGGCTGGGCCAGGTGCAGACGGCATGGATCTTATCCTGCCGTGACTGGGGACGGTCTGGCCCTGGAGGTCCTGGCTGCCTTTCTTAGGCCCTGCTGGACCTTCCCCCAGGGCCCAATGGTGCTGCGTGTCAGTTTGTCCCTGAACAAGGTACTCATTTCTTTCTTCTCCATTCCAGTAACATGGGTGCTATGCTCCCCACGTGAGTCTGCTCTGGTTGTTAAGGTCCCATTCTCTGGGTGCCAGACTCAAAACTTTCTCCCCCTCACTCCCTGTGTCTCACTGCCCTACCCAGCTTAGTCCCTCACAGCGTCTGGGGTCAGAGGACGCTCCATAAGAAAGCTGGAGCAGTGGGGCCTGTTGGTGGATGAGGTGCCGGCCGCCAGGCCCCACACCTGCACGGAAGGACCGGACACCTCCCTGCGGACGTCTTTCTTTAGGGTGGGCAGTGCGCCAGCGCTTGTGCGTGGTCTCAGGAGCAGACAGGAGGCGCTTTGGACCTCCCAGCACTGGGGTGCAGAGTGTAACAAATGCCGTCCCGAGGTGGTCAGAGGGCCTGGGCTCCATGGCAGGCCAGCTGAGTGACCTTGGACAAGCCACCTGACCTCGCTTCCTGCAATTTCCGCATCTGTAGAGCGGGGACTGGACTCTGCATGAGCGGATTCTTCGATGTGAGATGGCAGGCCTTTTCATTGTATGACGTTGTGTGCTGTTTGATGTTATGAGTCTATATAGGCATCACTAGAGTTAATAATAAATAGCTATCTGGAAATAATTTATGGAATGCCACGTGAGCATGCCAGTCTTGCTCTATCCTGCGGGCAGTGATGGGGATCCATGGAGCCGGGAGCTCTGAGCCGCTGCCCATGTTCCTGTTCTGAGGCTGGGACACCCACGCCTCCCCAGCGAGGCCTTCATGGAAGTGAAACAGCCGTCTGTGCTGGAAGCATGTGGTTGGAGGGGGGGGTCCCCCTGCTCCAGCCTGGGCTGGGGGCGGTGGGAGCAACCAGGAGACCCTCGGCTTTATGGCCCTAGGTGGTGGATGAAGTCTTCCTCACGTGGGCGTCATAAATTATCCTGTGGGGTCCACTAAAGCTGGGTGGGGAGCAGGAGAGGGATTTTTATGGGTGATTTGCGCATGGCCTTTGTCCGAGAACCCACGCAGTGCCAGCTGGACGGCGGCTCTGGCTGCGTCCACGGCAAAGCCCTCGCCAGGGCCGGGGGGTGGCCCCCACGCGGGAAATCACACCACAGCGATCTGGGCAGCGCGGCCCCAGGAGCTCACAAGGAAGTTGGCCCCAGAAAAGCTGGGAGGAGGTGACATGTGGCTCCGTCTCCTGGTCTGCTCTCAGCTGGACGGGAGGCTCAGTCCCATGGCCGGTGTGATGTGCCTTGTCCTACTCAGATAGGGGTCCTCTCAGGAAGAATCATGACTCGGGAGCCGCAGGCTCTGTAAGGGAGGGGTGTTTCTCTGAAGGTCAGAGTAGGTCACTGGTGGGGCTGAGATGGGACCTCTTTTTCCCCATCTCTGTTGTCTCTTTAGACCAAGGATGGGAGGAGCCAGGGATGGGAGGGATGGGTGTGTCTTCATGCCCAGCAGGGTAGTCTTCTAGAGACCCTCAGCTAGTGGGATGTGGTTCTCCTGCCTCTATAGGGAGCCTGAGCATGAGGGATTGGTCATCTTCCCTGCCTGTGACGTCTCCTCCCCGCCCCCAGCACTGAGCCTGGTGCTGCTGAGCTGTTCTGGTAGCTCCCCTGAGGCTACCTGGTGCCCTGGGGTTGCCAGAGAGCTTGGGCATGGGTGTCTAAGAAAGCTCATTCCTCATGCATTCTGTTGATGGTGGCTACAGCTGGGAGGTGGGTGCTGAATCTCAACCTCATGCCTGCACCTCCTGGACCACCTGAGGGCTGAGTTCTGACACTGGGTGATGGTGAGGCCTGGGTCAAGGGTGCACCTGTGCTGTGTGGTCCACTGAGTTTTTCCAGGAGCCACTGCTGCTCCCGGGGGCAGCTTAGGAGCAGAGAGCTCTGGCGCAGCCTTGGTGGCACGAAGACCCCGTGTGAGGCTTTCACTCCTGCCTGTGCCTCGTCTGGTGTCTCCCCACTTCCTGGTGGTCGACACTTAGGCCTCACACAATCACCAGCTTGAAACTCTTCATAGGTTTGATCAAGAGGACCCGCGTTTTCAGTCTGCCCTCAGACCCCTGAATTCTGTACCTGGTCCCATCCCCATTTCCACATAGACTTCTCCAATCCCTCATGCAGCTCAAATGGATGACTGGGGAGGGTTGGGGGGAAGGAGCCGAGTAGAGAACGTTTTTAGATGGGTGGGGTAGATGCTGGCTGGGATGGGACAGGGTGGCATTGACCTCCAGAGAACACGAACTTGGTAAAGCTCCTGTTGGCAGCCCCCAGGCACTGTTTTCTGTGGCTTTTCTTCCTAGGTTCTCTATGTAGGCTCTCTACATTCTGCTAATTTCTAACCCCACTCCCCTCCGCCACCCAAACTTTGGTTTTAGGGATAGGTTTCATGGGTTTGGCCATTATAGTAGTCAGGTTAGGTGAAAATTAACCTGGAAATCCCAGTAGTTTAATACAGTGTTTTATTTCTTGCTCATGCTCCCTGTCCATCACAGATCAGGGGGCGGGGACTCTGCTCCACACAGTCACTCCAGGTCCTAGGCTGATGGAGCCTCTGCTACTTATAGCTGTACAAGTGATTGCAGTGGGAGAAGAAAGGGATGAAGGGGGGTCCCCAAATTGTTCTTTATGCTTTGATGTGGTAGTGACACACATCACTTCCGCTCATAGCCCATTGGCCAGAATTAGTTCAGGGGCCCCACCTAACTGCAAGGGGGGCTGGAACACGGGGTCTTCTGCTTCCAGAAGAAGAAAAGAAACAGCTGTTGGTGAGCACCGGGTATGTCGAGTAAGTGGCCCCAGAACTTGAACGGCTCACAGAATAAATGGAAGAAAGGAAAAACACCATGCCCACATCTGTCTAGGGAGAGTTGCATTTAATCTTGACCTGAAGTATTTTACATGCTTGTTGGTGGCTTCCTAACTGTAAAGCCCCCAGCCACGCCCCCAGTTTTCCTTGGGGCAGAGAGCCTCAACCTGTCCCTGTTGTGGGGTCGGGAGTGGCACTGAGCCGGGCCTTCCCTGAGTATATAGGGGATCTGCTGGGGTTGAGCAGGTCACAGCAGAGGAGCTGATAAAAAGTGGGTGCTTGGTATCTGGGTGTGGATAAACTTAAAAACATGTGGAACCAATATGAATTTGATTCATGTCATTTGGGTGTGAGAAATGTCACATTTATTTTCCTAAATCCAGTTTGGCTCAGTCCTTAGCCTCCTGGCTGCTGTGTCATTATTTGTGTCCTCTTCATCCCGGGCCCCCCTTTCTTCTCTCTTTCTTCACTTTCGCAGCGATGATTAAGATTGGGCTACAGAGAAGCAGCCATGTGGCCTCTTTTTTTGCCATCTCTCCTTGCCCAGGACTGTGTGGTCCATTTGTGGATTCGAAGTTCTCAGGAGGCAAATTCCCTGGGTCCTACTCTCAGATTGGGGGCCCCTCTGTCGACTCAGCAGACTGTGAGTCTCGTGGCCCTCGGCAAGCAGATCCCGCAGCAAAGGGAGAGTCTGCCCTGCTTCCCTGAGCCTGCCTGTCCCAGGCCTCTGGTTTGAGGCCTCTGATCTGTGGAACATGCTGGCTCCAACCGTCCCAACCCCATGGCCACTTGACCGGGGTGTCTGCCTGCCTATCTGCGATCTCGCCGACACTCAGAGCCGTTAGCCATCAGCCTCAGTATAGCCAGAAGATTTAACTGCGAGTTACCTCATTTTGTTCACATTTTCATGGCCAAAGCCCATCGCAGACAAAACAGCAATAAAAGCAGGGCCACAGAGCAGAGGAAACGGGGTTGTTCTCATGGCCCAAAACTTGTGTCATTTTTCTCCCCCTTCTTTTGGCAAAGGGGAAAGTGAAATAAGTTTAAAAGCGATGTACAGTCCACATCTGATGGCTGTAGAATGTGTATGGCCTTCAATTGCTTCCAGCAAATTATTTATGATCTAGAGTAGACGCTGACACCATGTCTCCTCTTTGGCCTGACTCAGCCCCCTGCCGGGGCTCTGTCCAGCGCCTTCTGGCCCTGGGCCGGGAAGGATTCCATACCTGAGCCAGGTGACTCCCCGCAGGACCAACTCTATGCTCAAGGTCCATGGTCGGGCTCTAAAAAGCGAGGCATTTGCAGGGCCCTAGAATGGGCCCTGAAACCGGGCTCGATGATGTGGGGGCTTGGGAACCATCGGGCTCAGGTCCCTGCCCAGGCCCCAGGCCCCAGGCCCCCTGGCCAAGCCCGGATTGAGTGCGGGTTCCCTCCAAGGAAGAAGCTTCTCTATTTCCACATCCTGTGGTTCCCAGTCAGGGAGTGATTGTCACTCACCTCTCACCTTCAGTGTCCCTGTGCAGCCCTGGGCATACAGCAGTCCTTGACGTCTGGGTGAATTGGACGAAAGGAACTCTGCCTGGAGAGCCAGATCCCATTCCATGGCCTTTGCCAATCCCCTTCCCTCCTTGGGCCCTGGTTTTATTGTCTCTGTTAAAAAGCAAGGGGGATCCAACATTTCTAAAAAAGATCTATGGGAACCTTTGTTCAGTCAAAATGCCCCATGCAGGGGATAGATTAGAATCGCTCTTGAGAGGGCAGGGGCGCTCCCCTCCCCCTCTAGTCCACTCCCCCAGCACCCCTTAAAGGGCTCTAGGCAGCTCAAAGGGGAGCCATCAAGCATAGTTTGAAAACCACTAGGGCAGATTACCTGTAAGGACACGGTCATTCCTGCTCCACCCCTACCTCAACAAGACAAAATCAAACCAAAACGGCTCCAGGGCTCCCAGAGACCCAAGAACAAGTCAGAGAAGGGTGGGCCAGGGTCTTCACGGGAGCCCCCCACTCTCCTCTGCTGCGAAGCACCGTCTGCTGCCCATGCGCTGCCTGCACTCCCTGGCCTCCCCATGGAGGCTCGTTCAGGCCCTCGAGGCCCACCCTTTCCTGTCACCCCTCCTTCCAGTGACCTGGGGAGGGGGTGTGGCCGAGCTCCCTGGGACCTGGGAGATCCGGTCCTTGAAACCCAGGACTGAACACTTGGAGGTATCACCAAAGTTCCACCTCCTCTGTAGAGACCTCTAAACCACTCCACGGCAGGAGTAGCTGAGGCTGAGGGCAGGGGGGACCGGCAGCTGGGGGTTCAGGAGGGCCGAATTGTTCTCTTCCAAGTCTCCTTGGGCAGGGACCATCTGCTCACTTCATGGTCGATGATTAATGCGTATTTGTGGAGTAAGTGAGGGTGTGGTGGGGAAAACAGGAAGGCAGATTTCAACACAGGGAAGAACGCTCTAGACTGCCATCCCTCACGAGCCCCGGGCACTGGCCGTGTTGACTCAGTGGTCCCAGGTCCTGTGGCAGAGGCTCAAGGGTCAGAACCCTGGATGGGGCTTGCACTAGAGTGGCCCCCAGTGTCCCTTCTTGCCTCCCCACTCTGGCACGGAGGTCTGAGGACTCAGAGAAGAGACATGGCCCACTTTGGCTCTGGCAAGTTCCGGGACAAAGTGACTTTCTTTGTCCGGGGAAAGCTGCCTTCCTCCTGCCCAACGAGCCCGGTGAGGACCAGTCTGGGGAAAGCTCTGCTCGTTAATGGCGTGGAGACGTGTGTGTCTGGGGAGGCTTAGCCTGCAATGCTTCACTGCAGGCGCCAATCACAGGGGGCCCCCCACTGGCTGGCCTACTTCCCTCACTGGGTCAGTGCAGACGCTCACGTGGCGAGCGAGCTCCCCACTTCTGGGTTGGGGAGGGAGGCCTGGCATTTTTGTTTGGATTTTCCAGGCCGGGGAGTGGCAGCTAAGGTGTTGGACATACCCGGCGTAGGAGGCATCCTTTCTGAACTTCATGAAAACAACCAGCTCCTTACTGTGCGATGTTTGGGGTTGTCCATCTGTGCCCTGAACCTTTGATGGAGTTGGACTCTAACCCTCTGGCGGCCTTGCAGATCCCTGGGTCTGGAAAGGACCTCAAAGCCAGCTCCTTCCTTCCTTATCCACTGGAGAAGTTCCTCGTGCGGCCCTTGGCCGGTGGCCATCCTCCGCCAGGTCCTGTATCGGAGTCTCCAGCTTTACAGATGGCTCGCTATGCTCTGAGCCGAAAAAAATACAGAAGGGCCATCTTGGACCCTGAGAAGTGGTATAGACCTGGCAGGTGTGATGCCCTCCGATAACCTGGAGCTGCCCCTGGGTCCTGGCCCTGCCCTCTGGGGCCATAAAGCCCGGAGAGTGCCTCCGCTGGCTCAGGATCTGCAGACGTCAGGGTCGGCCACCCCTGGGGCTGCATGGCTCTGTGAGTCAGCATTCCTCCACCTTTGCTCGGGGAGGGCCGCCCGGTGGGGAGGCACCTGCTCCCTTGGAACGGCTGTGACAGGATTGGAGCACCAGGGCAGGTGAGGAGGCTCTGGGCCCTAACCGGAGGGAGTGGCTCTTCCTCTAGGCCCTGGAAGCTTGGGATCCACCTGGGCCTGGCCCGGGGTGCGGGCGCTGAGCTGACGAGCCCTCGTCCATGGGGGCAACCTTTTCAGTTTGGGCCAGGTCTCCAGAGTACCATCCAGTCAAATGGTCGGGAAGCCGTGCTCAGAGCAACAAGGGAAAGAACTTGGCATTTATTTTTTATTTATTTATTTATTTTTCTATTTTTTTTAATTAAGGTATTATATGTGTACATATTTTACCATTGCCCTCCCCCCCACCTCACCTCCCAATGTTCTGCATCTGTTGGTTATTCTTATATGCATGCATATAAGTCCTTCGGTTGATCTCTTATTTCCCCCACCTCTCCCTAACCTTCCAGCTGTAATTTGACAGTCTGTGTGATGCTTTACTGCCTCTGTATCTATCTTTTTGTTCATCAGTTTATAATGTTTTTTATTATCCACAAATGAGTGAGATCATGTGGTATTTTTCTTTCATTGACTGGCTTATTTCACTTAGCATAATGTTCTCCAATTCCATCCAGGTTGCTACAAATGGTAAGAATTCCTTCTTTTTTATGGCAGCATAGTATTCCATTGTGTAGATGTACCATAGTTTTCTGATCCACTCATCTGCTGACGGGCACCTAGGCTGTTTCCAAATCTTAGCTATGGTGAATTGTGCTGCTATGAACATAGGGGTGCATATATCCTTTCTGATTGGTGTTTCTAGTTTCCTAGGATATATTCCTAGGAGTGGGATTACTGGGTCAAATGGGAGTTGCATTTTCAGTTTTTTGAGGAAACTCCATACTGTTCTCCACAGTGGCTGCACCAGTCTGCATTCCCACCAGCAGTGCACGAGGGTTCCTTTTTCTCCGCATCCTCGCCAGCACTTGTCGTTTGTTGATTTGTTGATGATAGCGAACTTGGCATTTATTAAGCTCCAGCTGTGTGCTGAGCTCTTCTGTAGTGTCCCCTTTAGAGCTCACCTTACTCTGTGGGCTGCGGGTGGCCTTCGCTTACCAGCCAGGATGCTGCCCCAGAGAAGTCGGCGTGGACCCTTGGCCACAGTGGCGCCTGGATGGCACTCAGGCCCACCTGTCCCCATGGCCTGCACCCTCCATGGCTGTCAGAGCCTGGCTTCCCGGGCCAGCGCCGCGTGCTTTGGACCGGCCTGTTGCCTCTCAGCGCCTCGGTTTTTCATTTGGAAAATGAGGTATTGGATTAAACCCCCTTCCAGAGTCATCATCTGTGAAGCTCACCCTGGAGTTTTCCGGAAAGTGAGTGTAGCTGGGAGGAGTTTTGGGAAGCAGTGGGCGCTAGCCAGCAGCATGTTCTAGAACTTTCTGGTCCAGGGACCTGCCAGCTGCTGGGTTTGCCTCTTTTCTTTGTTACCGTTGGTATGTTTTGCAATCATACAATGGACCTCAGCATCCCCGTCGGCACTGAGCCCCTCTCTCCAAGGCAGGGGTGGGGCCTGTCCCTGGGGAGTGCCCTGGGAGGCTGAGCCTTTGCGCCCGCAGTGGGCCAGCAGTGCTGGTTAGGGGCTGAAGCTCCCGGGACAGGCTGAGCCCAGGACAGGGCCGGTGAGGCTGGTGTTCAGCCTGTGAGTGGCCATGTGCAGACAGCACCTGGGCTGCAGGCGCTCCTGTCTGGTAAAGAAGCCACGCTCAGGGCTCAGGCAGGGCTTGGCTCAGAAACCCGGACACATGGCTCCGATCCACTCCCCGGAAAGGACAGTCTTGGGAGGACCCTTTGGGGGAAAATGCATCTTGATGTGGGGCTCTGGCTGGGTTTATGCCGTTGCTGGCTTTAGGGTAATACTTAGAGAGAGGAGCCCACAGGAGCCTCTGGGCCCCAGCCCCTCCTTTTACTTCCCACAGCTCTTTGCTGACCCCCAATGGCCCACTCCAGATGGAACTAGCAGGAGCTCTCAGTGACATTTGTCTGTGTGCCCGAAGGCTTTGGTGTTCAAGGGCACGGGTTTGTCATTTCAGACACACACCTGCGGCCTGGGTGCCAGCTGCAAGGCTGTGTCACAGCCCAGGGTGTCAGTGAGCACAGACCCCACCCCTGCAGGCAGCCATAGGGGGGCACAGATGTGCTTGCTTTAACTCTGCACCTGGGTTGGGAAGTGGGAAGAAGGACATTAACTGAAATGACTTTTCGTGATGATGGAATTCTCAGGAGTGTGTGTGTGTGTGTGTCCATCCACATCCATGCACAGGTTCAGCACCGCATTCACAGTTGGTGGGAAGTCAGAGTTGTCCCAGCTGCAGGCAGAGACCATGCTTGCAGAGACCTGCCTCTCCAGAACCCAGGGACTGGTGTGTGTGTGTGTGTGTGTGTGTGTGTGTGTGTGTGTATGTGTATGTGTGTGTGTGTGCTGGTACGTGGGGAGGTGACACCCATTTGGGGTGTGTGTGTGTATAGTGCTGTCCATGTTGTCATCCATATCCATGGACACATGTGTCCACCACTCCTGGGCCCAGTCTCAAGGCTTTGACTCCACGTGTCACCACATCTGGTCATGTGTGATCCTCTGCAGAGCTTTCTGACTCAGGGGGATGTGACCCAGCAGGAGCAGCTTCCTGGGGGCTCACAGGCTCCTGCTTCGGGGCCTCTCTCCTGGCCACTGGCCAGCCCTGGATGGAGGCGGGGGGGCTCTGAGAAGGCTCTGGCCATTCAATGCGCCTGAAAGGATACCAGCTGATGAGTGAAGCTGTAATAAATTAAGACCATGTGGTCCTCTCCCCCTAGAGATGTTCCCAGCTAAAGAAATTGGGAGTGGGGAACGTTTTTGGCAATCAGCCCTGACACTTCTCTTATATCCTCTTTCTCTTTGCTCCTCAGCCCCCAAATCTGAGGAGTCACTCAGTTCATGTTTAAAAAAGAAACAGCCTTGGACTCCCATGTGCCTGGGGCCAAGAACCCCTCTTCCCATCACTCAGGTCTAGCTTGGGAACAGATTTCAGGGGGAGAATTAGGTGTTTTAGGATTGGGGTCAGGGAAGGGGCAGCGAGGGCACCTTTCTCGCTTACAGTGAGTCAGAGGATGGAGGAAGCGTTGGCACTTGTGTGCTATGGCATTCGGAAGGGCAACCTAAAGCCCAAGAGGGGGAGGAACTCGTTCAAGGTCACCAAGGCGAGCCCTCCCAGGGTTGGCTCCTGACCCCCGGTCTCCTGCTTCCAATTCAGGCTTCTTACTGTTGAGGAGTCTGAGATTTGAAGGTTGGGCTGGAGTTTGGTTTGAAGAAGAAAAATCTTAGAGATAGAAGTGGAAGGAAAGCCGTTAACTCCTAGAAATAGGTAAAGGAATTCTGGGATGAAGGGAGAAAGACTAAATGACCAAGGGAATTTGCATACAACACGTAAGAGAATTGAGGGACGTTAGAGTCACAGGGGATGGCTGTAGTGGGGGTGTGTCAGGAAGTATTTGGATCATGCCAGGGGCCAAAGGATCCCATTTTAACTCCATGAAATGGCTGTTTCCCAGGGGAGGGGGCTGCCATGGGTTGAGACCCAGTCCTATGGTAGTTTCCAGCATGGGGAGCCTGGGAGCCAGGGGCTCATGTTTGGGGGGTGGGTGTTGGGTTGCTAAAGAGATCATGTCTGCTCCATTGTTCAAGAATGCACTTAGCCCAGCAGTTGGTGTGGCTCAGCCATTGAGCATTGACCCAGGAACCAAGAGGTCACTGGTTTAATTCCCAGTCAGGGCATGTGCCCCAGGTTGCGGGCAGGAGGTGGCCAATCAATGATTCTCTCTCATCACTCATGTTTCTATCTCTCTCTCCCTCTCCCCTTCTTTCTGAAATCAATAAAAATATATTTAAAAAAATGCACTTAAACTTGACAAACGACTGGAAACAGCTGGCATGTGAGCTTGTGAATATTCCTGGCTCTTTCTAAAGTGTGACCAGGTTGCCAGCAAAGGCAGTGGGTGAGCAGGGGAAGCACCTTGGCCCCCAGGGCTTGATTTTCCGCTTCACAACTTCCTCCCCCAGTGACGGTGGGCACACGTTTCCCTCCCCTAGGCCTCGGTTTTCTCATCAGTTGGTGATGATGGCTCTCCTTATCCATGGTGGGCCCCATTGTTTTGTCTGTCCAGCTCTCCTTCCCCAGTCCTTCTGATAAGGGTTCCCCCTTCTTCACAGATGGCCTCTCCTCCATGTTAATTGAGTGGCCTTAGTGGAGGCTGCAAACTACACTCTACTTCCACCTTTGCTAATGATCATAATGAGGCCAATTAATTTATCCCGACCTTCTGGCCACAGTCATTTGATAAGAGTACGTTATAAAGAGCATGACCAGACCTCTTCCTGAACACATCTGAGGTACCCACTGGGGAAACCAAGAGATAGTGAGGGAGCCTTGGGGTGGGGGTGCCGAGTCCTGTAGGTTTGGTGCAGCTGGAAGCTAAGGGCCACCATACTGTTGTTGTTGATGTGACCAGGTATCTGCCGTGGACTGGTGAAGTCTGAGATGAGATTAAGCTATGACAGGGTTGTATTCATTTTAGCTTTTTTGCTTCCCAGGGACAGAAATGATCACCCAAACTAACTTTAGCTAAAAGAGAACTTATCAGCTCACTTCTCTGAAAAGAGCAGAGGTCGGGCTTGTTTCAGGCTTACCTTCAGGCAGGACCTCACTCAACCAATATCACCAGGATCTGGGATCTTTCTCATCTCTGTCTCCCCACCTCGCTCAACTCTGCTTCCTTTTGGCTGACTCCATTTGAAAGTGGGATCCCTCCCTCAGGATACTAAATGCCTGCCTTAGCTCCCAACTGCATATTCCCTTAGATACAAGTTCAGCAAGAAATGGCAGTAGTCTCTTCCTAGAATCTCTAGTCAAGATCTCATTGCCTCTCTCTGGTTCATAGTGGGTCTTGTATCTTTCCTCAAATCAATCACTGTGGCCAGGGATATAGTTTTCTAATTGGCTTAAGCTTAAAACTTAGAATACAGGCTGATTATGAAATGTAGCCCACCAAAACCTAGGATCTAAGAGTAGGTGAGAGGATACAATTATCAGCAGAAGGATGAAAAGATGCCAGGTGGCAAAATGCACAGATGTCTCTACTGTAGAACATTAGTACCCAACAGGTTGCCTGGAAGATCTTAGGACAGTTCTCATGTCCTCTATTTATCATCATGGACACCAAGTGTAAGGTGTAAGACACCTCTTACGAGATGATTAAAAACTTGGTTTCTATGTGAAAAATAATGACTGCCAAAGAATGCCAGAAGCTACTGCTGGTGATAGACATGTAGAGAAACTGAAGTGGGAGAAGAAAATGAGTGTTATTAGTTTTGGACAAATTAGAAGAGGGAATATTGAATTCAGCAGAGGCTTGCACCAATGGTGTAAATGAATTCACCAGGTATCTTATATGAAAAGAAGAATAGGCCCTTCCTAAAGCCATTTCAACAGCTCCTCTAACTGGCTCAAAATGGTTCACGAAGTGGGAGAAAACTAATGAGTGTTGGAAAAGTCATTACCTGTGATTTGGGAGAAAGCCAGGATCCAGTACAAACATTTTTGTATATCCTTGACTCTGGGGGTTCACAAACATTGAAGGATGCGTTTCTATGAATGCATGGAAGCCTTCATTCTGCCATGCCCCCTGAAGAACCATCCCTACCATCACACAGGAAGATTGATTCTTCTGTCTTGTAGTAGACTCTGCTGTCTTTGCCCGTCCACCATTCATTTCTTCTACATGGAGTCTCCCCTAAGCCTCCGTGTGTTGGCTATGTCATCCTGTGGATGTTGATGACACCTAGGGACTTTGGTTGGTGGAGATGATTGTTCACCTGACACTGGAGTTTTTGATAAAGGAGCAGTGATAGGGAGTGGTAATGGGCAGATTGCTTGAAGGTATGATCCTCCAAAGAGCCAGGATTTGCACAGAGTGGAGAAGTATCTTTCTGCAAGAGCCTGAGATCAAGGAAGATGTCAACAACACCTTTTTAAAAAAAATATATATATTTTTATTGATTTCTGAGAGGAAGGGAGAGAGAGAAAGAAACATCAATGATGAGAGAGAGAATCATTCATCAGCTTCCTCCTGCATGCCCCCTACTGGGGATCGAGCCTGCAATCCAGGCACGTGTCCTTGACTGGAATCAAACCTGGGACCCTTCAGTCTGCAGGCCAACACTCTCCACTGAGCCAAACCAGCTAGGGCTCAACCCAACCTCTTGATCGTGAAGATAAGCAGTTTCCTTCAGAGGATGAAATGGGGGAAGTACTATTCATAGGGATGGGGAACCATGTGCCCTGTGACTTTTCCCAGATGACCACAGCCTTGGAATTAGACACACTTGTTGGACAGCAACTCTAGCCAAGTGTGGTCAGCCCTTTGAACCTCTGCCATGGATATACTGCTCCGAGCACCTGCTTGAAATCTCCTCTGTGCTCTTGCCAATGACCAGTTCCCCCTGAAGTCCCTGCACAATGTTCCTACATGTTTGATGTCCATGAAAGAAGAGAGAACATAATCGTGATTTTAAAATAAACAGCAGAAAACAAAGTAGTTTGGTTCTTGGCTCTACCCTCCACTGGTGAAGTCATTGCCTCGAGCAGACTCTTGCCACAGTGCACTTGGAGGCCTTTGAGGTTTGGCAATGATTGGGTTTTGTCAGTAGAAGGCCAGGCCTGTTCACAGATGACAGTCTCCATTTCACCCACAGTCATGATGAGCTGGGGCAAGACCTTGAGCTGGCAGAGCCCTGCCATGGGCTCTCCCCTTGCTGATCTGTCTGTCACTCTGTCTTCCTGTCTTTTCTCTCCTTTTGGGATGGGACAGAGCAGGCTCACTATCAACCAGAGAGGTACTTCAGTGTGTTTGCTGTCCTTCACAAGCCAAACCTATGTGAGGCTTGGTGGTTCTTCAAGATTATTCAAACAAATGCATGAAGGCAGAGAACTCAGGTCCAATGAGAACACTAAATTTTCAAATATATATCACCTTTAAAAAGCAGGAGCCTTGGAAAGGGATGACCATGCAGATGACTTCGATCAGGCCTCAGTGAGGGTTGGGAGTCAAGGGGAAGAAGCTGGGACGGGGAAGAGTATAGAGCAGTGGTTCCCAATGTGGGGCACAGGCCTCACAGGGGGGCAATTTTTTTAAGGGGGCAATTTGAGAATGAGTTATTAACAGTCAATTTTTTGCATTTCTTATGGTTCTAGGGGCCTCATATACAGTATATATATATATAGTGACATTTATGCATGCCAGTTCTCTATTATATGTTTTGAAACTTTATTTGCTATTTTTCAAAACAATTCATATTATTATTAATTTTAAACAATTTCTTAGTAATTTCTTCCTCAGTATTTCAACTGTCCTTTGGTTCTTTTATTTTTTTTTTTCTTTCATGGATGCCATGTTCTTTGGGAGCTTGTTTAGACCAAGATAATGGCCTTTTAGGCTTTCTCCATGTGAATAAGAGTTCACTTTTTGAATAATAAGAATTATATGTCACAGTGGGGGCATCAGGAATTTAGAGATGCTTAGGTGGGGCATGGCCATAAAAAGGTTGGGAACCACTGGTATAAGAGGCAAGAGGCACAGGGTCATCAGAAGACATTTAATTCATGTTTTCTTCTCTCCAGCACCTACATCATTGCTCCTGGAGGAAAGGTTGCATTATCTGTGGGCTGTTTAGGAGCATATGTACCTAAAATATTTAACTGTTTAATCAGAAGAACCCTCTATAGTTTCCTGCTATGTAGTTTTACGTAAAACTAAGAAGCATCTGTCTTGTGAAAATCAGGTTAAGATTTAAAGCCAGAGAGATATTTGCGGCACTTCTGGTAGGATTAATAAGCCCAATATACCCAAAGCCCTTACAAAGCCGAAAGAGAAAGAAAAGCAACTCACCTGGACAAATGGACAAATAAACAGAAAAGGCAATTTTCAAAAGGAAGAAATAAAATGGTCAGAAGACTAAAAAAGGTGTTCAAGCTTGCTAATGATGAAAACTATTGATTAAAAATCTAGATATTATGTTATGCCCATTGGTGAAGGTAAACAGACTGGCTAAAAAAATAACAGTATTGCTCTGGCTGATGTGACTCAGCTGGTTGGGCATCGTCCTTTGCACCAAGAGGTTGCTGGTTTGATTCCTGGTCAGGGTACAAGCCTGGGTTGCAGGTTGATCCTCAGTTGGGGGCGTGTTGGAGCCAGCTGGTTGATGTTCTGCCCTCCCATTGATGTTTCTCTCTCTCACTTCCTCTCTCTCTAAAAATAAGTAAAAACATTAAAAAACAACAGTATTAGTCAAGATCTTGAGAAATGCTTAGTTCAAAAGAGTATAAATTAGCACAACCTCTTTGTAAGGCAGTTTGATGACAAATATCAAACCATAAAATGTTCATATTCTTTAACCCATTGATACTGCTTTGAAAAATTTACTGTAGGAAGGAAACTGTCCAAGTGGGGAAAGCTGTATGTGATGCACTGGAACGTTCGTTAATTCCTGATTAATGGAAAGCCCCTAAATGTCCATTATCAAGGGGCCAGTTAACTGAGTATGGCTTATACTCTAAAGGAAAACTATGTAGTCATAAAAAATGACAGTATCTTCAAGTCAGTTGGAAAGAAAATATTTATGGTGTGTTTTTGAGTGGAAAAAAAAATAACCACACACCAAACTGCCTCAGTGATATAACCACTCTTCTAGGGGGATCTTGCCCAATGTGGGCACATCCATTGGCTCACAAAAGCATCCTGGAATACTGTGAGCTGACATTCTAACCACTGAGCACATGGGCCAGGGCCATGTAGACCCCTTGCTTTACTATATTTCTATTTACTCAGCTCCCTTTCCAGACAAACGTAAGTCACACCTATCTTTTTAGGGCAGCATGCAGGATACTTTTGCTTCGTGATATAGCAAAGCATGATGGAACTCCTAGTCTTGGGCAGTGAAGGGGGGAAATTCATTTGGTACACCAGCCAGTGATGCTATGGCAAGTGCTTCCGCCTGTGCGATAGAGCACGTCTGCCAGGCCACACATCAGTGGGGTCGCTGGAAAATGAGGGAAATGATATGAGAGATATGTGAAACGTGTAGGCAATAGAGGCCCAGAAATTCTGAACAGTGAACAAGAATAAATCTGGGTACTCTTTCAAGAATGTTTTTTTTTCTCTCCCATGTATTTTTGGTGTCAATTATTAACTATTTACTTTAGCGCATGGTAATGCCTGAAATAAGTTTTTGTTGTGACATACTTTCTCTGTAACAGTGAGCTAAAAAACCCCAAATGCATGCCTCAGACAAAATTAAGTACTGAGTTTTTCTCTCTCAAGAAAGTTATGATTAATGTGTAAGTTGCAAAAGGTGTTTGTTGAGACCTGTAGAAACACCACTGACTACATTCGAACCAGAAACCACAAATGTGTCTGTTGAAGCGGCGGCATCAGCATCTCAAAAGTTTGTAGTTAAGTCTGTGCCCAAAGATAATTAGGATTAATAGCTACAAAAGGTGTGTTTACATGGTAATTTTATTACTCATTTAGACCCAATGGCTGTTCTACTAAGTTAGTTCTCTCATTTTCCTGGGCTTGGATGAAAAGTGAATTGATAGATGTGGAAGTGTTGGTTCCATGAGCAGAAGAATAACGTCTCAAACAGTTGTATGAAGCCAGCATTTTATCAGTGTCCCAAGATGCTGCACGTAGAATGCCCATGAAGTTAATTTTAACACTGGTTCAACTTTTCACCCAACTTATGGAGTCAAAGTAAAGCTTTGGGAAGTTAATCCTGTCCAAGACAAAACAGCTGAAATGCATGCGAATGTAAGTTGTTCAGAAGTTGAACATTGAAGGTTTTTATTTTTTGCAGTGATAATAAAAACACACCCACAGTGGTGGAACACAGTGTTTATAGATCAGGAATGTACTTGGAGTTGGTTGGGTGCACACATAATTAATAACCATGTTGCTCTATCAGTTGAATTGGAAGCCATAGTTCCAAAAATTAAATGATTGTATATTGACTCAAAAATTTAACTCCAAAATTTCTTGTGGCAAAACTGATTTTTGAGTAAAGGTACTAATTTAGCATGGTGGTATGTACTTTCTCTTTTTGCTGCTTATTATTCTTATTCTTCAGATTTTAGGAATCTTTGAACTTTTTAAAGAACTGTCTTGTGAATCAACTTAAGCGTCCTTCAATGTTGCTGAGATTTGGGGTAAACAAATCTCAGCAACATTGAGATTTGTTGGTTCATTTTGTTCAAAACCAGCTGGAAATATTTAATCAAAATTAAATGAATGGATCACCCTCTGGCATTGTTTTTGAAGCCTTTAGTGAATTGCCATGATTGAGAACAAAGGCTGCATGCTTTATCTCTACTAAAGCAAGGAAGAGTTTTTGCTGAAAGCAAGGGCGGAGCTGAAATAATAAAACAGTAAGAGCTCAAATGGTGTGCAACATTTAACATTCAAATTCTGTAAGAATGTCTGGGATATCTTGGTGTATGGGAGGAGTCTGGTGATGGCGCCCTTATGGTAACAGAGTGAATGTATATTCAGCCCTGCAGTGGAACAAAATCGAGTAGGCTTATGATTTTGTAGCATCTAAGACTTGCGAGCCATTCGAAACATTCATGAATAGAGACAACTTATTTGACATGTTTTGTAAAAAAAAAAAACACTACTCTGAGCAAAAGGAAAGCATTTGTGAAGATATTTGAAGTGAAATATTTACTCATTTTAATACAAAAAGTAATTGAAATTGACAATATCCTCCACTTAGCCAAATGTCTCCAAGCGTCCCAGATATCTGGGCAGCAGGAGGCGGAATGTTTTCGGAGTTAGG
This sequence comes from Plecotus auritus, assembly GCF_963455305.1. Lineage (NCBI taxonomy): Eukaryota > Metazoa > Chordata > Mammalia > Chiroptera > Vespertilionidae > Plecotus > Plecotus auritus. The sequence goes on from NC_137782.1 coordinate 168,240,869, forward strand.
GAATTGTGGTATACAAAGAAGGGTCAATTGAAAAAGTCAACAATTTGAAATTTATTAATCACAACTTGGCACTCTGAAGAAAACTTCAGGCAACTTTATTTAAAAAAAAAAATCTAAAATAATTAGGTGATATTAAAACATTTACATTTTTCAAAAAAATTCAGTGATACAATATTAAAGAGTGATATGCCTAAGAAATGAATTAAAATATGCAAATATGGCCCAGCTGATGTGACTCAATGGTTGAGCATCAACCTATGAACCAGGAGGTCATGGTTAGATTTTCAGACAGGGCACATGCCTGGGTTTCAGGCTCAATCCCCAGTAGAGGTTGTGCAGAAGGTAGCTGATTGATGATTCTCTCTCATCATTGATGTTTCTCTTTTTCCCTCTCTCTTCCTCTCTGAAATCAATAAAAATAATATTTAAAAATAAGTGAATATGCACCAGGAATAAATTACATTGTTTACATTATTTTTAATGTCTAGATTATCATCATACAGAAGATATTTTTGATTTGATGCATGTATATATAATATAGTTTTAGAAAGAATTTCATTTTTGAAATTAGTTTTTGATAAGAACAATATTTTTTTAAATTTAATAAATCTTTATTGTTCAGATTATTACAATTGTTTCTCCTTTTCCTCCCCATAGCTCCCCTCCACCCGGATCCCACCCCACCCTCTGCCCTTACCTCCCCCACATTGTCCTCATCCATAGGTGTACGATTTTTGTCTAGTCTCTTCCTGCACCCCCCATACCCTTTCCCCCTGAGAATTATCAGTCCACTCCCTTTCTATGCCCCTAATTCTATTATATTCACCAGTTTATTTTGTTCCTCAGATTTTTAATTCACTTGATTTTTAGGTTCTCTTGTTGATAGATATGTATTTGTTGTTCATAATTTTTATCTTTACTTTTTTCTTCTTCCTCTTCTTAAAGAATACCTTTCAGCATTTCATATAATACTGGTTTGGTGGTGATGAACTCCTTTAGCTTTTTCTTATCTGTGCAGCTCTTTATCTGACCTTCCATTCTGAATGATAACTTTGCTGGGTAGAGTAATCTTGGTTGTAGGTTCTTGCTATTCATCACTTTGAATATTTCTTGCCACTCCCGTCTGCCTGCATAGTTTCTGTTGAGAAATCAGCTGACAATCATATGGGCGCTCCCTTGTAGGTAATTAACTGTTTTTCTCTTGCTGCTTTTAAGATTCTCTCTTCGTCTTTTGCTCTTGGCATTTTAATTATGATGTGTCTTGGTGTGGTCCTCTTTGGATTCCTTTTGTTTGGGGTTCTGTGGGCTTCCTGGACTTGTAAGTCTATTTCTTTCACCAGGTGGGGGAAGTTTTCAGTCATTATTTCTTCAAATAGGTTTTCAGTATCTTGCTCTCTGTCTTCTTCTGGCACCCCCATAATTCTGATGTTGGTACGCTTGAAGTTGTCCCAGAGGCTTCTTACACTATCTTCAACTTTTTGGATTTTTTTTTTCTTTTTGCTTTTCCGGTTGATTGTTTTTTGCTTTTTTGTTTTTCAAATCTTTGACTTGATTCTTGTGTTCCTCTAGTCTGTTGTTGGGTCTCTGTATAATATTTTTTATTTCAGTCAATGTATGTTTAATTTCTAGTTGGTCCTTTTTCATATCCTCAAGGGTCTTGCTAAATTTATCAGCCTTTTCTAGTATATTCTTGAAAAGCCTTATAACCGTGGTTTTGAACTCTATATCCAGTCGTTTGTTTTCCTCCATTTCTTTCTTTTGTGATCTGTTTCTTTATCTCTACATTTTCGTTGCTTCCCTGAGTTGGTAGGGTAGCTTTGTGTGCTAAGTTTCCTATATGGCCCAGTGGGTTGGCCTCCCCAGTTAATCTGAGGTGGACACTCTTGGTTCACCCCTTTGTGGACTGTGTGTATAGCCTTGTTGTAGTTAAGTCTTGATTGTTGTTGGTATCACTGGGAGGAACAGACCTCCAGGCCAGTTGGCTGTGAGGATCAGCTGTGTCTATGCTGGGAGAAGTTCGGTGCTGGAGACAGCCTTATAGGATTAGAGTTGCAAAATTGCAAAAGCCTCTGTGCTCAGCTTGGATGGGGTGGAGTCTCAGGGTGGAGCAGACAGTCTTGGCTTCCCATCAGCCCTGCCCTTGCACTTGCGCCTCCAGACCTCTGCCTTCCACAACTCCCCTGAGTTTCCACCTGACAGTCCAGATTCCCCCTGTAAGAGCATGGGTCCCCAGGGACTCGCCCGGAACTGGGGTTCAGTCCAGTCGGAACTAGGGTTCAGTGCAGTCAGGAGCTTCCGACTCCCTTCCACTAGGGAATGCCTGCTGCAACCTCCGCATTCAGCTTTCTCTGCAAGCACTTGCATGAGCGCATGCGTGCCTCCAGACCCGCCACGGCTCCCCCGGGTCTCCAAGTCTCCGTGTGCCTTTCTCTCTACCTGACAGTCCAGACCCCCCCCTGTATGAGCCTGGGTACACGGGGTTTTGCCCAGAACTGGGTTTCAGTGCAGTCGGAACTGGGGTTCAGTGCAGTCGGGGGCTTCCTTCCCCCTCCTGCCAGAGAAAGTCAGCCAGGCACTCAGTCGCCCTTCCTCTCTGCACACGTCTCTGTACCTCAGCCCTTTGCCGCTGCTCTGATTCTCCGTGAGCTTTCCTCTTTCCTTCTAGTTGTAGAATTTCCACTCAGCCAGCCTTCCTGTGGTTCTGAATGATGTTCATTCTGTCTTTTAGTTGTAGTTTTGAAATTGTTGTGCAAGGCAGCAGTTTAGGTGCTTACCTTTGCCACCATCTTGGTTTCTCTCTTGGTAAGAACAATTTTATGGTCTATGAATAAAGTTAATTTTAGTCAATTAATGTTAGTCAGTACATAAGTATTTAAAAAGATTGTGTAATGTTTATTACTTTTAGCTCCTGTTTTCACTCTCATATATCTCCCAAATTGGATGGCACATTGATATTTAAGACCCAATACATGATTTATCCTCTTTCTCCTGATGCATCATGGGAGCATGTGTCAAGTAGGAGCTTCTCAGGTTGTGTCCTTGAATGATGATGGGCAGGAATATCTTAGTGGCCAAGGTAAATAGAGGAGTCTGACCAGTAACAATACATATAAGATAGCAATAAGCTGTAAGATACTATATGTATGATGTTATAGATATAAACTAGTACCTATAAGGTATGTAGGAAAAACCTTAGAGGAGAATGGGATACTGTGTCAACTATTGGACAATCTATCTTCCATAAATAAATCAGAGTGTTTCACATGGCTCTTATCTCAGTTCTCAGTGCAAGCAGAAGACACAATGGCAATGTTCAGTTCAGGAAAAATGGAAGGTGATGTAAAAGGTGATGGCCAAGCAAAACAGCCTGGATAAACAGCTCTTGATCACCTGGCCCAATTCACCATAAGCTTATAGAATCCATAGCATGAGTGCATATTTTTTGGTCAGCCCTTTCAGAAATATTTCTGCTGGCTTGAGGGATTGTTTAATAAGAATCATATGGAAGGGATGTTGGTTATATTTTCTGGCAAGGTCCTAGAGTGGAATCAGACCTAGTTCCTACCCTATGGAAGCTTTTACTCCAATGACAGGGCAAGATACAGAAATGAACACCCACAGAGTAGAACGTGTTAAATGTGGAAAGACCGGGGAATGCCCAGAAAGGATGGCAGCTCTCCTAAGTGATGACCAAGTCATGCCCCGAGAGGGACATGATTGGCATCGGTGGTCTACACCTTGGTTGCTGTTTAAGGGGGCCGGGCTGGACAGCATTAGTGTCTCTGAATAGTTTCATATCCAAGGGCCACTGGAAAGGCCTGAAGGAGGAACACGCTGTGTTGAATCAAGCCACAGTGTCAACCAGCTGGCTGTGCCCAAGCAGCCATGGTGCTCTGAATGAGCTCAGAGACAGGAACCTCAGCCAGGGCTGGGCAAAGCCTGTGAACCGATGACCCAAGGACTGGAATGTTTGCAAGAGTCTATTTTTGTTTTTGATAAAACTGGAAATGGAGCCACTTGGGGAGCCAACCTCCTGGAGATTAATGGTAAAGGAGTGAGCTGAAGCTCTCCGGGGAAGTATGTGGGGCTCTGAGATTATCAATACATTTCTCTGAAAGTAAAAGCTTGGAGGTGAAGAATAAGAAAGAAAAATCCAGGACAGGCCAAGGTAGGATCTGCAGAGTGAGGCCCCCTTTTCATCCATCTGTCTGTGTCTGCCCATCCATCGTGGGCTTCACCAAGCACCCAGTTAGTGTCTGGGCCTGTCCTTGACTAGGAGGGTGGGGAAGAAGAAGGTGTAGGCTCTATTCTCTGGTCCAGCGAAAATCCATCAGCAGAACAAAGTCAAGGAAAGCAACCGTCTCATTTCAGTGGTGATTTAGAGCTCAGGGTCCTGGGAATCCCTTTGTTGTTAATCCACCAGCCGATGAAAGAGCACGAAGCCTTTTTAGAAGCTTTTTCTCACTTGGTCAATCCAAGGTCAATTGATGGAGAGATTCATGTGCCTGGCCCTGGGCTCAGTTTGTGCTGTTGGGGGGTGTGAGGTGGGGAGTGAGAGGGAGCACCTCACCAGCCAGAGACTCTTGCATCCATTACTCAGATGAGAATTATAGCCTGGACTCTAGAGGCAGGAACCTAGGCACCATTTAATCAGCAGAGGATTAACTGCTGTCCTCCACCATGACATAAAGTCTCCCAGCTGATAGGAGGCAGCTCTGATTCCAGATCTGTGCTCCTTCCCCTACACCAGTGAGGGGCCATGTTTGCTCCTTCCATCATCAGAGTCCAGAGATCTGGATGGTGGGGAGATGTCCTTTCTCTCTCAGGCCATTCCTTAACCAGCTCCCGCCTCTCCTCCCTGGCCTGTGATTCCTTGACCCCACACCCAACACCTGTTAAATAACCATTGAGCCTGGAGGTTTCAAAGGCTCTCACCAAAGAGGTCTGGACTTTGCTCTGCTGGGGAAACCTGGCCTCCCCCTACTGTGAGTGCCAAGAAGGAGTGGGCTGGGCTCTGGAGGTCCCTGGCTGATGGCCACATTGCTGTGTATGCTCCCCCTCTGCCCCTACCCCTCCGCCCCCCACAACAGCACAAACTGAGCCCAGGGCCAGGCACACGAATCTCTCCATCAATTGATCTTGGATTGACCAAGTGTGAAAAGGCTTCTAAGAAGGCTTCGTGCTTTTTCATTGTCTGGGGTTAACAAAAGAGGAAAGTCCAGCTGTTTAAGGTGCCAACCAGCCTGGTACCTTAAACAGCAACCAAGGTGTGACCACCGGTGCCAATCATGTCTCCCTTGGGGCATGACTTGGTCATCACTTAGGAGAGCTGCCATCCTTTCTGGGGGCTCCCAGGTCTTTCCACATTTAATACTTTCTACTCTGTGGGTGTTTATTTCTATATCTTGCCCTGTCATTGGAAATCCCAGGGTCCTGTCTGAGAATCAGGACATGAGGAGACTCGGGTCACAGTGGGACCTACTGGCACGAGTTACAGTGTCTGGGGAAGCCAGTCAGTGACTTGACGGGAGCCTCTTGGTGAATATCTCCCTTCAGGGGCCATTTCTGACAGCAAGGATGTGGTTTGGGAGTCAGATATGTTTATTTTGCAGGGGTTTTCAGAAAGTGATTGTCAGAAATAAAAGCTTTTCTCTAGGAAAGTGATGGCCTTGGTGGCAGGAAGGCTGGAGAAGCGGCTGGAAATCCCAGAACCATGGACAAGCCAGTCATGGGTCCAAAGGGAAAAAATGAAGAACAAAAACCAAAGTCAAACAAGCAGGTGACAAAGAACTTTGAGATTTAAGAAAGTTGAGCCCTTCCTAATTTCAAGACCCAAAGTAGCTGGAGATAATGACATCAATTCTTTTTTGTGTTTGCTTTTTTAAAGTTTATAATACAATAGTTTTGAGTATACACTGTTAAAGTAGCTTGTTATCTTTGCACAGATTCCTAACTGTATTGCTAATTGTTCGGTAGAAAACTCATAAAGAGAATGGAAAGTTGACTCATCTTTCGCTCCATCAGGCCTAGGCAGAGGGAAGACTTGTGGGCACTTTCCTGCCCAGCTCATCTTTTGTGGTTTCCCGTGATTCCTAGCACTTCCTGACCCCGAAAGCTGGTGGCATACCCGAGAGCTGACAGTGGTCTCCCCTGACCTTATTCCTTTTAGTCCTTGTAACAGTTTTGCAAACATCTACATTTTTGTCTGAAGCAGCTTCCTGCTTGATATACCTAGACAAGGTTTTGGCAATTTAAATGGCTGCCGCCGCAGAATGATACGGTGGAAATGCGAGTGTGAGCATTGCTTGGGGTGGGGCTGGCTGGCTGTTTCTGATTGCACTGTAAAGAAAGACGTGAATAATCTCACAGTTTTTCCTTATCAGCTCAAGTCATGGTTGAATCAGAGTGCTTCTGTAACTGCCCTCAACGAACTGCTTTTTAGCTGCCTTGTAGCTTAATGTGTCATGAAGTTTGAGCGTGAGGTTGCAGATAATAGCACAATCTAATTCACAGCTGCACCCGCTTTCTTATGGGAAAGTAAGGACATTGTTGAAGGAAGAGTGCGATCTGAGCATTGTCATGGGGACACTGGGGTAAATCCAGCTGACTCAGATTTGACCCGCTCCCTAAATCTCTCTGTGCCTGCATGGCCATTGGAAGCAGCCTTCTCTACCACTGTCTGAGGAGGCTTCTATCCATTGACTGAAGACCATGTAGTGCTGAATCTCCTTACGGCATATTTTCACCACCCCATGCTCCCTTCATTGCCTCCAGATCCATAACTGAGGCAGATCTTAGCATGCCTAAGAGGGAAAAGAATGAAGTACGTTCCAGGAGGAGAAAGCATACACCCCAGGAGAATTAAAAGGTAACAGATTAGAGAGCAAGCTATGTAATGTTGGACTGGGCCACACTGGTGAAGATGTATGTAGTTACCAAAGATTCTTAATTTAATATGTTAGCTTGTTTGGAGTGATTCCATCAGTTTGCCTTTTTTTTTTTTTTTTTTTGGACTTAAATCTAGACTCAACGGTGGCCTGCACTCAATGAAACTGTGATGTCAGAACTTCCCTCATATATTACATACCAAGAAACCCAAAGGCTTAAAGAGGTTGGAATGTTGGAATCGGGTTATCATGGGCAACCCACACACACATCTCCTTATAGGAGGGGTCACCCAGACGTCAGTATTTTTACGAACTCATTGAGAAAAACATTGGTGATGAAAGTATTAGTACCCTTGAAAAGCTTTGTGATGATTGATCACTGCAGGGGTTCATGGAGGCAGAGATTGCCAATGCAAAGATTTTCTTGATTTCACTGGGGATGATGAGACTCCAGAGTGGCAAATGCCAAAGGTCAGTATTTAACCTCCAGAAATAAGGTTATTGTGGTTACTGAATCTGACAGCAGGACTAGAGTAGTAGTCAGAATCCCATAGTTGTCTAAATGAAAGCTTTACTTGATCTTTGTAATTGAATGATATTTTAGATCTAGTGAACAAAGCCTTGAATTGGGACATCACAAATGAGAAGTCATAGTCTCTCATTCAGTTTCCAGACCTAGGATGGTTTTTTTTTTTTTTTTTAAAAAAGATAAATGGTAATCATATCACTTGGAAACCACCTTCCTACCTAGGAGTATTACACCTAAATGGTAGGTGGAACATTTGTAGACAACTCATGTTGGATCTGTGAAGCCAATCCCTTAGAGTAGCCCATAACTGCTCTTCTTCTGGGTTAGGGGCAGAGATAGAGCAAACATTCTCCCTATTTCCTCTAGTACAGAATGGGGCATATGGTCATTTCACCCCGTGTGCAGGATTTCTAGTTACATAATGACTCAAAGCAGATAAAGACCTAGCCAAGAGAACAGCAAACCATGGACACGATGCTCATAAAAGTCCTTAGCCAGACTCAGGGCTTGGCTGCCAACCTGCTCTGGGACGCTAGGGGTAGAGAGGGCCAGCAGTGAGGAGCCCTCCAAGAGCCCCGAGGAGGAGGAGGTGGTGGGAGAAACAGCAAGGAAGGCCAGCCCTCGACTGCCAAGAACAGCAGGTTGCAATGCTTAATGTCCACACTCATGCCAGTGTGCTTAGGAACTGTTGTTATTTTTATGAGAAAAATGCAGAGAGGCTAATCTGTCTATTTATGTCTGTCTGGAACCATGTAATTACTGAAGGATGTTCTGGTGCCAGGACCCAGCCGTGGCTCTTCCTCTCCCATGATGTCTTTGGGAGGTTGGGCCCAATGCCCTAGCTCAGCTCTACAGAGGAGCCTGCCAAGGGTTTTGGGCACCAATGAGATGGATAGACAGACAGAGGAAGGGGACCTGGGAAAATGGAGAAAATTGGGTCAAATACTTTGATCCATTTTAGAGTTTTGGCAAATGGTAATTTTAGGGTGAGTTCATGAAGTCTATGACTGTTGTGAAATGGAGGTCTTTTACATGGATTCTGATTGTTAAAAATAGGGTCTATTATTCATCCATCCATCTGTCCATCCATCCACTCATTTATCCATTCATCCATACATGCATCCTTTGAGTCAGCATGCCATGCCAGTCATTTTGCTGGACTCTAGAGACAGAGATAAAGAAGACATGGTCTTTTCACTTGAAAGACTTACGGTGTGGGGGCAGATAGAAATACCAACCAACCATCAAGCACAAGGGAGTGTCACAGTTGCAATAATACACTCCACGTAGGTCCAGGGGGTCAAGGAAAGGGCTGGGAAGTAGGAAAAAGCTTCAGAGAGAGGCGACCCTTGAGCTGGGGTCTGGAAGCTGAGGCAGTTTGCCATGTAGGCCCAGAAAGCATCTACAACCTCACCAGGACTCCAGAGGATGCCCTGGGGTAGTCTCTACATTCTCTTAGAATGTTTAAATTCTACCCAAACCTATGTCTTACACAGGGTGGGGTGGGTGACTCTCAGGCTGGTATTAGGCACTCTTGGTGACCCGACCTCATGCTACTGTTTTCATTCCGACTCCTGCTGCTCCCCTATGCTCTGGGTACACTGGGCATGTCATGCATGCTCTTCCCTAAGTGTGCCCACATGTTTCTGCCTCCCCACCTGTGACCAGATTGGTTTGTCTCCTTTACCCCATTAGGTTCTGCTTGAGGCCTAGGATGTTGCCTTCCTGGGGGGCTCAGTGAATGTACTGAATTTATGAAGGTATGAGCAGAGAACTGAATAGTGAAGAGACCCTCTGAGGGCAGCTGTGTATTGAGGAGCTGTGTGCCGCAAGGCTGGGGGTTGGGGGAAAGGTGCAGGTCGAGGAAGGAATCATCAGCTGCAGGAAGGTGGGCCTGAAAGGCCATTGACTTTCTACCTTCTACATTTTTGAGGTTTCTAAATCTGAAGTTCTGATATTTCCCCAAGTCTCAGAGAAATTCCTTTTTCCTAGTGTCGCTCTCTGAGCTAAGAGAACTAGGAACTGATGGTTCTGAGGGGCTTACTGAATGGATTGAGCTAACTCTTTGGTAGCATGGGAAGGACTGTGCCCCAGAGGGGATAGACATTGGCTACGGAGGGCAGTCTGCTCTCCTCTTGGGCTGGCTGGGCTGCGACAGCGCTGGGCCAAGCCCCATGAAGCTCACCACAGCCCGATCCACAGGCTGGCAGGGGCTGGGTGTTGTCCGGAGCTACAGATGCCCAGTGACTAAAGCTGCCATAGATGTTCCTGCTGCCACATTGGCACTGAGAAGGCATGCAGGATAGAGCCATCGGGGCAGATGATACAAGAGTAAGTTTTCTGTTAGTACATGGAGTGAACGGCGAGGCCCTCACCACCAGGGGCCTCTGTTCCCTCGCGTGCAGTGTGAGGTTGACCAGATGTTCTCTGAGAGTCTTTCCAGCTCTGCTCTTAGTTGGCTGTTGGAACCCATGAAGTGGACGATTCCCATAGTAGTGCCAGGGCCAGTTCAGCGAGGACGGAGAGACACGCAGAAGTCAGAGGGCTCAGCTGTTACCCCTCTGCCCCTCTCTGGAAGGGCCACATCTAGCAACTGCTTGGCCCACAGGCTCAGGGCACTCCATGGACACTGCACTTCTCTGGGGCACCCTGTGCCTCCCTTTAGCAGGTGTTTGCTTGTTTAGTTCCCTGTGTGTCCAGTTCTGTGCCACGGGGGGCCAAGGTTCTGCACTGAGAAGGGGTAAACCAGTCACTGTCACCTGGTGGCCTAGGACTGAGGCAAGCCGGGCTTTGAGCACTGATGGGGCCTCTGTGGGTGAAGCAGGTTGAGAAAGCTTCCCAGAAAAGAAGGGGCCAGCGCAGGGCCTTGAGGTGTAGGATTTGCCAGGTGAAGAGCAGAGGAACCTGGGGGAGGAGAGGGCACAGCGGTTTTTCTCTGGCCATCATAGGAAGGAAAGGGCTGGGCACTGCTTTGCACCTTCACGGACCTGGTGTAGCGTAGCTGGAGATCCGTCAGGAAATGCGCTCTAACTGGCTGTCTCTTAGAGGCTCGAAAGGGGAGACTCTTAGGTCATAAACCAGGCAGCCCTGTGCCATCAGGGTCCTGACTACCCAGGCTACACCCAGCACAGCTCACCTGGAAAGTCAGAACAAAGGGAGGGTCCTTCCTTCCCCTCAGGATGAGCTGGAAGTTCAGTATCAAGTTTTGGATTCTCTCTAAAAGGGGGTATTCCAGAAGTCTACATTTTTGCTGCACCAAGGAAGACTTCATAATAATAAGAGCATATTATTATTATAATATTACCATTATGATTATCATTTTTACAATGGCCACGGGGCTAAATTAACCCCTCCGCCTGGGTTTGCACCAGGCTGTGCTATTCCGGTATGCTTCCTCAATATTAGAGCCATTTCACTTTGAGAGCTCAGGTATTTATTGAGGTCAGGAAGGATGAGAGGCAGGAATGTGGCCTTTTGATTGGGATTTTGATATGTTAATCTGCCACCCACTCTCACTATCGATGCTCCCTGGCTCTAGGCCAGGGGTGGGCAAACTTTTTGACTCGAGGGCCACAATGGGTTCTTAAACTGGACCGGAGGGCCGGAACAAAAGCATGGATGGAGTGTTTGTGTGAACTAATATAAATTCAAAGTAAAGGAGCGGAGGGGAGAGCAAGAGAACCGGATAGAACAGCCGGATCTCCGGCCCGCGGGCCGTAGTTTGCCCACGGCTGCTCTAGGCACTCAGTGTTTCAGAGCCTCAGTTTCCTCACCTGTTACATGGGAATTCTTTCTGGAAGGTTCATTGTCAGGCTTAAATGACGACACATGGCTGACATTTAGTGGTAACTGTTATAATCATCCTCGTTTTCTGGAACAATTTCTTGGCCTGCGAAGGGGAAATTGTTCTTAGAAGTCACGCCACCTTTTCCATGGGGGGTCTGGCTGTTCGTCCCGGTGCCGGTGCATGTGGGGAGCAGAACAGGGCAATTTCTGCCTGCTGGCCTGTGTCCAACGCTTCTCTCCTGAGGGGGAGGGGACTCAAGCACACATTTTGTCTGTGAGCACCCAACTTCCCTACTCAGGCTTCTGTTTTGGGGATTGTGATTCGTGAGGCATCTTTTTTTCCTTCAGAGAGAGGAGGAACCCCAGGCACGCCAGAGCGCTGTCCGAGCAGGCCGAGATTTATTGCCGGCTCTGTTTTTTGGGTTTTCTGTCCTCATCCAGCCTCTGAGCGGAGCACGGAGCTGCCTGCAGTTGGTGGGTTTGGAAAGGACGGAGGCAACCCTTTTGGCTCTGGGCAGGCGCAGCCCCGAGGGCTTGGACCATCTTCCCCCCCGGGCTCTGTTTACGTATCCACCGAGCTCAGCTGGGCTGGCACTCGGGACCAGCCATTGTGTCCTTGGTGACTCACTTGCACCAAACTCCCCTGGAAGTTCTGGATAAAGTGGGTTCCAGGAACATTTTCAGTTTTATCCCAGTGGTAAAATATTTGCTGTTTGTCTCATGGTTTGCTCAGAGCCCTGGCTCTTGGTGGAAACTGCCTTCCGTTGGTTCCCTCCCCTCCCTGGCTCCCACGGACCCACAGACCAGGAGTTCCCCAGGGCCGGCGGGGTCCCATTCATTTCTGTGTCCCAGCCCCCAGAGGTGTCCCAGTGACTCAGTGGCCAGGCACAGACCTCGCTGGGGCCCTGGAGGAAGGACAAAGCAGACAGGGTCTCAGGTGGAGGTGGACAAGAAAGGGCAGAGTGGGGGAGCAGGGGGCAGCCAGAGGGGGTGCTCTGGGGTGGGGAGGACAGAGGATGAGGGAGATCCAGGACAGGCCTTGCCTCCTGTCCCTGCACCCATCTTCTCTCTGTGACATCTCACGGTGGGAGTGGGTGGCCGGGGCCGGCCCTGGGTGTTCTGACTGGCCTCCTGCTGGGAGCCTGCGGGGCTGGCCCTTTCTTCTCCTCACTCCGATGACCTCAGCAGCCACAGAGCTGCTTACTGGCCCCTCAAGACACCAGGTCTGCATGGCTCTCAGCTTGAGCCAGTCTTGGGCAGCTCCTCCATTGGCCTGAGCACTCCTCGCGTGCAGGGCACACTCTGGGTCAACTCCTCCCTCCCCAGCCCCTTTCCCTTCAAGATCTTTTTTTGCCTCCTTTTTGCCCCAGGGAGAGTGAAGGGTGTAAGCATGAGGATGAAGTTGAGTGGACTCTGCCCAGGGCGGGCCTGGGGAAGGCATCCTCCCGTGGCTGGTGACTTTGACACATAGGAGGTCCTTCCTTTCACTAAGTACATGTTTGACTCTAGCACAGGGGTGGGCAAACTTTTTGACTCGAGGGCCACAATGGGTTCTTAAACTGGACCGGAGGGCCGGAACAAAAGCATGGATGGAGTGTTTGTGTGAACTAATATAAATTCAAAGTAAAGGAGCGGATGGGAGAGCAAGAGAACCCTCCGCTCTTTCGGCTCCGCGGGCCGGATAGAACAGCCGAACGGGCCGGATCCGGCCCGTGGGCTGTAGTTTGCCCACGGCTGCTCTAGCACCTCCTGGAAGCTCTGAGCAAGTACTGTCCATCTCTCTCCCCGGGCAGCTGTCAACTGGGGCTCCAGTTCCCAGGGCAGGGGCCTGGTGATCACCTTGTTCCTGGGGGTCTGGGAAGGACACAGCTGCTCCTTCTTGGCTTACTAGTGGCCCGGTGCACGAAATTTGTGCACATTAAAAGGGGGACCCAAAGTCAAGTCCCTGCTTACCCACATGTGCCTCAAAACCGCATGAGACCCAGACCCGGATGTCCCCCCCAGCAACTGGGCTAGATCCAGACCTGGCCAGTCCCATCTTTGTCAAGCCCCGCTGGGCAGGGGGCGTAGCCTCAGGTCCCCTGGCCCAGCACCAGGACAGGGGTGGGCCTGAGGTCCCCCAGATGGGGTGGGGGGCGTGCCTTGAGGTCTCCCGTCAAGCCCCGCCAGGTGGGGGACATGGCCTGAGATCCCCTGTCAAGCCCCGCTGGGTGGGGGGCATGGCCTGAGGTCCCCCATCAAGCCCTGCCGGGTGGGGGGGTCATGGCCTGAGGTTCCCGTCAAGCCCTGCCAGGTGGGGCGTGTGGCCTGAGGTCCCCCGGCCTGGTGCCAAGGTAGGAGGTGCGACCTGAGGTCTCCCATCCTAATGCCAGGGCGGGGGGCACGGCCTGAGGTCCCCTGTCAAGCCCTGCCAGGTGGGGGGGCGCAGCCTGAGGTCCCCTGTCAAGCCTTGCTGGGTGGGGGGGGTGCAGCCTGATGTCCCCTGTCAAGCCCCACGGGGGTGGGGGAAGGCATAGCCTCAGGTCCCTGCTGATTGCTCATTAAGGCTCCTTAAGGGAACTTGGCTTCAGCTGTGGGTGCAGCCATCTTTGTGACAGAGTGATGGTCAGTTAGCATATTCCCTCTTTATTAGATAGGATTATGTGCTTGAGAACTGCTGGTCTTATAGGCTGGGAGCTGCTTTCGTGGGCCAGTGGCAGATACTATGCTCTGAGCTGACTTGGAAGCGGCCTGGGCCTGCTGAGTGGAGTCCCCCTCTGGCTGGGTCCAGCCAGGGCTCTATGCCCACTGCCCACATGACCCTCCTTAGTGTAGGATTGAAGATGGAGGGGCCTGGCTCCCAGGCACTGGCTTCCAGACCTCCACCGCCTTTGGGAATTCTCACTTCCACTTCGTCTCTGCGACATCTCCATGAATTGAGGACACCTTGGCCCAGGGCAGGGACAGGCCAATCCAAGATGACAAAGGCAGTGCGTGAGGGAGTGAGGTCAGGCCTCTACTCTGGATTCTCAGCCTGGGGTGCTTCGCTTCCTCCTCCAAATGATGACCTCACCTACTCCAGTCTCCCATCTCTGGTCCCTGTGGCCAAGTGACAGTGGAGGCCCTAGAAGATGAACCCCTCTCTGCCAGGCCCAGGGTGGGACAGGAGTGGGGGGACTTCCCTGACTGTGCATGGACGTGAAGTCAGACCACATCTGGTTTCATTCTTGGCTTCCCTTCCCACTGAACTTCCTTTCTCATCCTCATCTCTTTTATTTTATTTTATTAAAAGATATTTTTATTGATTTCAGAGAGGAAGGAAGGGAGAGAGAGAGAGAGAAAGAGAGCAAGAGAGAGAGAAAGAGAAAGAGAGAGAGAGAGATCAATGATGAGAGAGAATCATTGATTGGCTGCCTCCTGCACGCCCTACACTGGGGAACGAGCCTGCATGTGCCCTGACCGAGAATCGAACCGTGACCTCCTGGTTCATAGGTCAACTCTCAACCACTGAGCCACACAGGCTGGGCTCATCCTCATCTCTAGATTTCGGTTTCATGTTCACCCCACCAGCCTCACTCCATCAGGTTTCCAGGGGTGGACAGAGAAACCCAGTGGATGGGATGCCTGACAGTGCTGTAGGACACGTGTGGCCCGAACCAGACACCCCGTCCCAGCTTGCACTCTGCACCCCATCCCTTGCTGATGCTTAATCGCTCTACCTCAGTGTGGGTTTGGGGCAGTATCTCCTCTGAGCTTTCTGGCTTTGCAAGAGCGCCGGGGAGGGCACATTACAGGGGCTGCTGCTGGGAGCTCACACGTGTGTCCTCCCGAAGCCCCTTCCTCTCAGGAAGCTCCTGGTAATTTGCTCCATTTCATGTGTCAAGCAACTGTCTGGCAAGTAGTGTTGTTGGTTCATGGCAATGGCCGCTATTGTTGGAGGCTGGCTGGGGCCTCCAAACACCAGCCTGACACTTGCGTCTTTTTTTCTTTCCTTTTTCAGCTTCCCTCATATTATTGTACAAATTACCGAAAAGTATTTGGCTCGTCATGTTCAACAATATATATGGCCGACTCCCTGTCAGTGTGTTAATCGTAGGAAAATAACCCTTTTGGCATCTTGCAGACTTTCCCCAGGTGGAGGGGAACGTGGGTCCCCATGGGAATGAAAAGCCATTCACGTCTTTCTGTGTAGCATTGGGCTGAGGAAGATCCAGGCGTGATTCATCCAACTGGGTGGGTCTTAAACATTGTCAGGACTCGGTTGTGGCTGTGTCAGGGTGTGGTGAAGCTGTATACGGTCCTCAGGGTCTGGGACACTGGGACAGCTGACAGCGTGAGGGCCCAGGTTCGAGCTAGAATAGGGGCGCCTGGTAGAGATGATGCAGCTGGACTTATGCAGGAAGAGAGGTGTCTGTCTTGGATGCCCGCAAAGTTGCAAGGATTATCCGTTACAACAAGACCCCATTGGGGACGGTTTGCCTGTTCCAGAACATGCTTATAAGATGATTTTTGCTGAAACCACGAGGGAGGCTTACATTCTTTCTCTCTTGGGAGCCTGTGAGCTAAGCAGGACAGAGGTGACTATGTCTATTTCATGGATGAGAACAAGGAGGCCCAGGCAGGCAGATTGACTTCTACGAGCCACATGGGGACTTGGAGGTCAAGCAGGGACTTGAGTGGAGGTCTCATGTTTTCGAGGGCCACATGGCTGCCCTGTCCCTCCTTACCATTTTCTGTGTGACGGACCCTTCCTTCTTCAGGGTTTTGCTCCTTCTTCTCTGCTCTTGGAGGCTCCAGCAGACAGCTGCATCCTGGTTCAGTTGATGGCCCCAGCAGGTACCTTTCAGCCTCTGCTCTGCCCACAAATGACCTGTTGTTTTCCTAATGTGACCGGTGTCCACCATCGCCAGAGTCTGGGCCATCCCCCATCATCCCTGGACTTGGGGGGAGCTTGGCCCCTGGAAGCCTGCAGCCTAGCCTTCCCCTCGTGCAGCCGGAAACATAACTCTTATTTCCTGGCTTCAGGATCTGTCCCTTTGAAGGCAAAATTGCTCTTTTCCTCCTTCAGAATCATCTGAACCAAAGCTGTATTTCAGTTTATTGACTTGGCATGAACATGAAACCACAGGTGGGGAAAACACAGCCTTCCCAGCGCAGGGGCCATTTCTTCGGGAAAATAGGGAAGGAAAAGCTAGTCTTGTAACGGTCACCATCCTTCTGACATCAAGGAAGGGCTTGCCAGGTCTGAAAGCTGAACCAGACTTTCCTTGGAGCCATGTGTGGTTCACAGAGTTGCAAGAGTTTCCTTCCATTGGTTGTCATGTTGCTCAGAATTTATAGTCTGAGATGTTCGCCGGGGCACTGCCTCTTGCAGGATCCCCACATGTGATCCCCACATTGTCCAGGGAAGTGGTGCCAACAAGAGGCAGGAACGGGCACATTGGTTCCCTCCGGGTCTTCTGTGAGAGGGTATAGGGTCAGCACTGTGTGTTCTTGAGGATCTGGGAGTTGTGAACTTGGCTTCCAATTCAGTTGGTCATTCCCAAATTACTTTTGTTTTTGTGGCAGTGGGAAGATCTCAGTCACGAAGTTAGGAAGAGGTTTGATGGTGGGGAATGATGAATGCGTGGGGAACACCTACTTGTTTTTAACCTATCGCTCTGTGATTATGTATGAATTTATTCATTCTATATCATCCTTGTTTTTTTCCCTCCTTCTGTCTATGAATCATCTATCTATTCACCCATCTACCCATACATTCTTCCTTCTTCCCATCCATTACCCATCCATCCATCTATCCATATCTTCATTTTGGGGAGCTATTTCTGCCCAGCTGGCACAGACACTAGTTCATAGACTATGTGCACTCAACAATTTCTATCACTTCAACAACTTGAAAAATTATGACTTGTGTTTTCTTGCTTTTCAGTTCACATTTTTCTGGAGCATACATTTGAACGCAGAAATGAGTTGCCCATATAGTCCTCTGGTTAAGAAGGCCATCTGGTCTTTTCCTAAAAAATGTTTTTATCAATTTTAGAGAGAGAGAAAGGGAGAGGGAGAGAGAGATAGAAACACTGATGAGAGAGAAACATTGATCGGCTGCCTCCTACATGCCCCCCACCAAGGATCAAGCCTGTGACCCAGGCATGTGACCTCACTTGGAATTGAACCGGTAACCTCTTGGTGCATGGGTCAATGCTCAACCACTGAGCCACAGTGGCTGGGTAGGCCATCTGGTCTTTGAGCAGAGCCTTGCACATGGGCCTTTGCTGACATGATCCTATATAATAAAAGGCTCATATGCAAATAGACTGAATGGCAGGACAACCGAACATCTGGTCGCTATGATGTGCGCTAACCACCAGGGGGTGCATGCTGAACATAACAGGCATTGGCAGCAGGCAGCAGAGTGTGGAACATGGTGGGCGTCAGCCACGGTGGGATGATGGAGCAGGTGAGCAGGGGCACCAGACCAAGGTGGGGGGCTGGTTGCTGTCATTGGGGCGAGCCTCTGGTGGTTACTGAAAATTCTTTGCTCCCCTGCACCGCAGTCCCGTCCAGCACTTGCACCTGCTGCTGGCGCTGGCCCCACTCACACCTGCTGCTGGCGTGGGAGCTGCCCCTATCGCTTGGCGCCATCAGTGGGTGCAAGTGGCAGCTGCTGGCCCTGATTGCTCCTGAGGGATTCTCCATCTCCCCCTGCTCCTGAGGGGTGATCGGGGCAGCAGCCGGTGCTCACACCTGCTGACAGCACTGGCCCCACTTGCAACCACTGCTGGCGCAGGCCCCAATCGCTCCGTGTGGTCAGCGGGTGCCAGCGGGGCCAGCGTCTTCAGTGTGTGGGAGTGGCAGCGGCAGGAGCGGGGCTGCTGGCAGACAGGGTATTGGGGGCTGCAGCGGGAGGGGATGGGTGGGGGTATGGAGGATGGGCTGAGATCCACCCCTGTGCCCACCGCAGCCTCATGGCCCACAGTTCATTTCAAGGTGCATGAATTTGTGCACTGGGCCCCTAGTCATTTATAATTTGGTGTACGGGTGCTCTTGTACTCCTTTCTGAATGATGAGCACCATTACAGGACCTTTGCCTCATTCTCCAGGCTGATGACCACCAGTTCCCCATACATGTTGCAAGCTCCAGTCACATGCCATGGTTACATCACAAGAACGCAATAAACTTTTCTTCCATACCTTTACACGAGCTGTTCCCATGGCCTCATTCAGCATATATTCACCTGCTGAGCTCCTTCCCACCCTTCAAATAACATTCTGGGTCACACCTCTCAGGAGAAGCTTTCCCTGCTACCTCCAGCCAGTGTGAGAGTCACCCTTTCTTTTCTTACAGCTTCTAACACACTGGATTCTCTGACCTGTGAGCATCTTGAGAATAGGACGTGGGTCTTAGTCATCTTTGTCTCTCCCATCAAGAAGAAACCCGTCCAGACTAAAAAGCAAGTCAGTTCTGTTGGAGACAGAGAAGAGAATGGATTTCAATAAAAATGTCATACTTAAATCCAAAACTATGCTAGGCAGTATGTGGTGTTGGGTCACCGTCTTACCTGGCACATGGTCAAGTGTGAGAGTGTGTACCTGGGGATCCTGCAAAGGCTCAAAGGCCAAGGTTTCTCTCTTCAGTCCTCGGGGGATTTGCTGCCAGGGGATTGAGGCTGTTGCTAACAGGAATGTGGATATTTCTAGATTGTATTCAGTAATTTAAAGGAACGGCAAATGCACCAAGAGCGGCATGTAAAATGTTCCAACTCTGATGGTGAGAGAAGCCTAAGAAAAGCCACAGAGGTTGTCCTTGCTCACCCTGCCTTCTTCCTATGCAAGTCAGCACCTCTGCCCTAAACAACTCGCAGCGCGCTGGGGTCCCAGCAGGAAACAGATGGGAGTAGCCAAGGAGAGTTTAATGGAGGGGCTGTTTACAAAGTATGAGAAGGACAAGGGCCACAGAAAGGATGATGCAGCAATGATGAGGTGCAAGGGGCGGGAGGGGGAGCTGGATCTGGAGCTACAGGTGCTGACGTAGCCAGGGGAGAAGGGAGCCCGAGAGGAGCTGGGGACTCTGATGGAAGAGGCCACGCCTTGGCAGCAGGGTGATGGGAGAAGGGACTAACAAGTACCCTCCTGACTCTACGTTAGAGCTGGCACCGTCCACTGGCCAAACCCACCTGGAAGCCAGAGGGCAAGGGAGCCCATTTCTGCAGCCCCAGGGCACAGAACAAGGTGGAGGGTGGGGCTGGAGGGCCCACTGGAATATCTAGCACAGGCTCACTACACCTGGGCCGTGCCCACCTGGCCACCTGCACATTGGTATGCCCATCTGCAAATGAGCAGGCATACTCCCGAGGACCATCTGTGTCCCTGGAGGGGTGTTCATCTACAAGGGTTTGCTTTTACGCCCAGGTGGGTTCATGTAGGGATCTGAGGAATGGAGTCTTGCATAGGTTGGTAGAGGTCAGTAATCCCTCAGGAGGACACGATGCCAGACCAGATGGCGGTGTCTCCTTCATCTTCTGCCTTTCCCCAGGAGGTGCAACTGGGGGCTTTGGTCCCAGGACCTGGGAGGGGCAGGAATGATGGAGCAGACAGCTTGGCCAAGGCATGAAGGATGCCAGTTGACTGCATTTAATGTGGGTGTGTGTGAGTTGTGGGAGGATGAGCTGCTCTCTACCTGGACATATTGGGTGAAAGTAGGGAAGCCGTGCAGTTCAGTCAAGGGATATAAGCTCTGGGGCCTGAGCCTGAATCCTGGCTCCAATGCCTTGGGCAAGTTACTTAACCTCCCTGCGCCTCTGTTTCCATGACTGTAAAATGGGGATAGCAATTCTGACTTTGCAAGCTTATTGTAAAGACAGGAGAGACTCAGGCACACAACCAACACGAGGTGGGGAATGGGAGGTGCTGTGGAGTAAGTATTCATTGAGCCCATCTGTCCTGTGCTGACTTTGACCCCTGGTATCGCTGAAACATTTTTGCTTTGACTCCCCCTGCCCCCCCTGCCCCCCCCCCCCCCCCGGCCTGGGCAAATGACCTTGAGAGAAACTAAGGCAGCTCAAGGACTAGGAAAAGGTTCAGGCCCTAAAATGGACTTGTTTTTCACTTTCCCACAGGCATACTTACAAGGAAAAGCTGCGGAAAATTCGATGCTCAGTTTACAGCCCCAAGAACATGAAAAAGCTCCTTTGCCAGTTGAAAAAAAGATGGATGTTGTTTCTGGGAGAAGGAATGTCGTACGGTGGCTCAGGCAGGAGACGGTGAGTCAGACGTGCTGAGAGCCGGGCCAGGCTGGCCCCTCGGGCCCCCATGAGTCAGTGCTGTCCACGAGGCTGGGCGGGCAGCTGGCCCGGCCCTGGAGCCAGGTGTGGTCTTCCCCTGGTGGAACCGCAGCGGCACCGTCCCGTCGCCCTCGTGGGGACACTGGGGACTGGGTTCCGCTGTGGGTATTGTGTCGCTGGTGTGGTCGCTCCCCTCCCCTCTTTTCCTGTAAAGTTTATCTGCTTCTGGGTGACCCCTCACTCTCCCTGCCCCACCTGCCCACACTCCTGCAGCTGCCCCAGAAGTTCTCCCCCTGCGTTTACCTCCCGACCTGCTGTTGTTGGCGGGGTTGGGTCTGCAGAGCCGGGTAGAAGAGAATGCTCTATTTGGGGGGCTCTGAGGGCGAGCAGTGAATGTTTCTGGAGCTGTCCTCCCAGAGGGGTCCAGGTGGCAGAAAGCCAGGCTGCAAGAAACCAGACATTTAAGTCACGAGAGGAGGAAGCCTCTTGGAGTGAGGAGGCTCTGGGCAGCCTTGACAAGAAGGGTGCCGGGGGAGGTGAGGGAGGGGGCAGAGCGGGAGTGCAGGAACTAGTTAGGAGTTCTGGTTTCAGCCCAGACTCCGCCCCTGACTGGAATAAAGGTTGACCTGTTTGACCCTTTATTCCTCCTCTGCAAAAAGGGGGAGACAGTTCCTATCTCCAAGGGGTTTGAAAGGGTTCCATTAAGATCATTTATGTAAAAGCACATTGGGATCTACACATTTAGAAACATAAATGTAGGCTCTTACTACTATTATGTAAGGAAAGAAAGGATCAGAGAGGTTGAGTGACTTGGCTGAGGTCACACAGTGAGGATAGTTAGAGCCAGGACCCACATGCCGGTCTCCTTTCACTATTGTTCTCTGTTGTCTTGGTTTCTTTCACTTTGGGGTGTTTTGATTAGTTGGTCCTTTTAAGCTCGGGTGCAGGTCACCTGCTGGTTAGCCGGGGCATTGGCCTCTCTGGCTGGCAGCCTCTGGACAGCATGCAGGTAGGTGCTGGAGGGGCCTCTGAGCACCTGTCGAGGGCAGAGGGCTCGGTGGCTCTGGGAGGAGCTGAGCCCCAGGGGTGGATTCCGACTGAGTGCCCACTTGCACCTTACGGCTCCTGTCCTCTCCTCTGTGACAGAGCTTCCTTGTCCCCAGCACCCGCTGTTCCCTCTCACAGCACTTGCCACCCTGTCTGCTCCCCTTATGAGCCTGGGAGCTCAAGGGGCCGGGCAGGCCTCTGCATCTTGGCTTCCCATCCCTGCAGGTAGGCACTGGAACAGGCACTGGCCTGGCGGAGGTGCTGGAACGGCTGGCCGAGCTCTGGGGTCGGTCTCTCTGCCGCCGAAGGGGCCCCTGCCCATCTTAGGGTCTGGTCAGGAGGGGGCAGCAGCTCAGGGCATGGGTGCTGAGCTTGGAGGTGGCAACCTTGTGAGGGGCAGGAGCCATCTGTCCTTGTGCACATTTTATGCATTTTCCGAGTGGGAGTGTGGATGAAAGGCGACCACATACTACACCTGTCAAGTTCAGACAAGGCCTGCATGGTGGCCTTGCAAACTTAGAGACCTAAAGTAACCACATAGGGTGACCTGAAATTAAAATTTTAACTGAAAGCAGTTTATGGTGGGTAATCATGTCCTAGGCTGGCATCTTCCCTGACAAGGGTCAGTCTTTACCTTAACTGAGCCTGTCTATTGTCTTTTTGCATTTATGATAACATAACTTTGCAATGTCAAAGTAATTTCCTCCTTCCATACCTTCAAAGCATGGGTGCAGCACCAGAGTGGAGGCCACAAATCCCCTCATTGTTATTGAGTTACTAGAGGCCCGGTGCATGAAATTCATGCACGGGTAGGGTCCCTATGCCTGGCTGGCGATCAGGGCCATTCGGGGCCTTCTGGCTGCCAGCCGGAGCCTTCCTTCCCCAGCTGCCAGCTGCTGGCTGGGGCCTTCCTTCGTTATGTGCTTCCCCCTGGTGGTCAGCACCCGTTATAGCAAGTGATCAAACTCCTGTCTCCAGGTCAAACTCCTGAGGGGACACTTTGCATATTAGCCTTTTATATCTATACTAGCAGCCTTGAGCATGAATCCGTGTGCCAGTAGGTCGCTGCCACCTTCCTGTAGCTCTCCGCCTGCTGCCCCACCCTCCTATAGCTCCCCTCGCCCCCCTTCATAGCTTGCTGCCCTGCTCCCTCCTGTAGCTCTCTGCCACCGGCTGCTTGTAGTTCGCTGCCCCACCCTCCTGCAGATCCGTGATCCAGTCATTACGCAGCTGATCATTATGCCTCAAGGTGTAACGGAAAATTAGCATATTCCTCTCTTATGATATATATATATATATATATATATATATATATATATATATATGAATGACTGTTAACTATCCTGCATCCCCCTAAGTAAAAGAAGCATGTCAATCATTTTACTTTTTATCCAATCCCAGAGGTTTCTCTGCTTTGCTCTCTCCCGCCTCCCTAGTCTGTCATCAATGGATTTCATGTAACCCACATATGTCTCCTCTTTTAATTGTAATATATAAAATAAGGGGCAAATTGCCATTCTCCGGAGCATTTTCTCAATCCATTGAGATTCTGCTTCCTGGCTGTTGTCATCAGTTTGGCTCAAATGAACTCACAAAAGTTCTCCACAGGTTTGAGTGTTTCTTACATTGACAGGAGCGACTTCATTCATGCCAGGGGGTTGGCTGTGTGGGTCAGGAGCGGCCAGGTCACCAGCCCCTGCTCTTCTGGGAAAACGTTCTTGAGGAGCCGAGTTTCTGACAGCCGCTGGGCTATGGAGGATCACAGCACCCAGTGGGCAGAGCAGGGGCACCCAGGAATCTGGCCGATCCTCCTCCTCAAGGCCTTCAGTGGAAGGAGGGGCCAGAGTGGGATGGTCTTTAGCCCCACCCCATCCAGCCTTCAAACAGAACACCTCTCTGGTTTGTAATGGGGCCTGAGGCTCCATATGATTGAGGGTAGAGATCCATGAAACCACATGTGGGAGAGAGACGGGACCAGTGTGAGACCACTCATGGCGAGTCAGCACAGAGCCAAGTTAGAGTCCTGGTCACTCAGCTCCAATCGAATCCATCATCTCTTACTTCTCCAGCCTTTTCATCTTGGAGATTCCCTTCCTGGTAGATGTGGGCCGGATGGATCAATACCCAGGTGAACAGGTGCGTGGAAGGGTCTTCAGGTGACGTAGGCCAGGAGTCAGGCAGCCCAGGTGCGTTGAGACAGCGCGAGTCCTTTGGACCACAGATGAAGACCCCATCCTCCCTCCTCACACTGTTTTGGTAAGTTCCATGCACAAGGCAGGGGGTGGGGGCTTGCAGCTAGGGAGGTGAGGTGGCTGGACTGTGTCTTGGCAACATTGCCCCACACGGAGCAGGTGGTGGAAAGGGCAGAGGAAGGGGCTCTTGTGGGATCCTGGGCGAGGAGGATGCAGTGGGATGCTCCATGCACTGTGTGGGTGCTCCTTGGGTGGGAGGCTCAGCCAGGCTCACCCGTGCTGGGTGTCAGGGGTGCTTTCCATGGCTTGGCTTCTAGACGCAGGAGCACCACCAAGGCCAACACGCTGCTACTGGCTGGGATCTTGACACGGCTACCCGGGGACCACGGCCATGCGTCCTCTCCTGCCCAGGCAGAGCTTGGCCTGTAGTGACCACTGCATTCCATGAGGCGGCAGGCAGGGAGCCCTCGTGTTCGTGGGACCAGAGTGCAGGCAATGGGAGCACTTTTGCCCCTGACAGGCTGCAAGGCCTGTGCTCTCCTGTGGACCTGGATTCAATGAAGAGACATGTATCGAGGCTGCCTCTCTCTGAGTCACGGTGGGGGCTGTGACGGTGTCAGGGCCATCTCTGCCCTCAAAGAGCTTTTGGTCTCTTTGGGAAGATTTGAAGCAAACACCAGTTTCTATGGTGCAAGGCAGTAGTATTGCGTGGTGGCCTGTCAGAGAAGATTCTAGAAAGATGGCTTTTTGGGTTCCTGGAGAGGGCGGAGCCTTCGCGGAGCAGGTGGCATGGGGAGACAGGTTGGTCATGGCAGACAGGCCTGTGGCTCAGGCAAAGCGTCCTCATGGGCAGAAGTCAGATTGGATGGTGCGCTTGTCATTCCCGATCCCGAGCTCCCATTCATAATCAGCTGCGGTTCACGGAGGTCTCCGGGCCGGGTACTGTGCTCCGCTCTGTCTCAGGGAATTCCTGGGCTGATTCCGATGCACGCAGAGCGTTGCCTCTCTTTTGCAGACAGAGACGCGGAGATTCAACCAGCTTAACTCCTCCAATTTACCGTGACTGCTAATCCGCAAAACTTGGATTCTAACCCAGGTCCATTTGATCCCACGTCTTATCTTCTTAATCACTTTGTCTAACGTTGCTTGCGGTTTTAAAGTGCTTCCTTCTTTTCTGCTTCCTGTATCCAAGGCCCTATGAAACCTGCTCCTTGCTAGTTTTCTAAGACGCCCTTCTTTGCTTTGTTACATACATGTTCTGGTCCTGAACAGCACTGTGACCCTCCCCCCAGCTTTTTGCACATCCCTGGGGTGAAGCACACAGATGTGAGGAAGGGCAGGAGCCAGAGGGCCCGGATGCCTGCACTGTGCCCTGGGGGGATGTTCAGGTCCCACAGGATGGCCGGGCCCCTCCCGCCTCTGCCAGCCCCGAGCCTCCAGTTTGGCTGGGAATCCAATCAGGGCTCTGTGGACCGCTGTGCATGGATGGGTTCAAGAAGCCGCTTCTGCCAGTGGTGTCCCGGACACGCCCTGACCCAAGGCTGGGAACACAGCACATTCTCAGTAGATAAGTGATGGGGAGTGAACGACCAATGGGGGAACTCGACTGCCCACAGTTGCTGCCTTCAGCAGGCTTACCTGACTAGGAATAGACACGTCGTATTGCTTCTGGCTGTCTGCATAGTGAGTGCCATGTGTTGGAGGGCCCCCTAAATGATCCTCTTTTTCATTAATTAAATTTAATTATTGAATTAATCATCCAATTCATCCAACAAATACTTACTGGCACCTACCATGTCCCCATCACTCTTTTTTTGGTATCGTAGATAGATCGGTGAACAAAACTATGCCTCTGCCCTCATGAAGCTTACATTCCAGCGGCATTAACTCCCATTTAGATGCCCCCGGGGGTCCATAATTGTCTGTCGGCTGGTTTATCATTCTGTTGTGTTTTAATTTAGAAAATATTTGAAGCGCTATTGTATTCATAACCTTTCAACTATCAGGTTACTGTTCCATTTTTTTTTTAAAGTTATCTTTATTGATTTCAGAGAGGAAGGGAGAGGGAAAGAGAGATAGAAACATCAATGATGAGGGAGAATCATTGATCAGCTGCCCCCTGCACATCCCCTAATGGGGATCAAGCCTGCAAACCAGGCATGTGCCCTTGACCGGAATCGAACCTGGGACCCTTCAGTCTGCAGGCTGATGCTCTATCCACTGAACCAAACCAGCTAGGGCTACTGTTCCATTTTAAGGAGAACATTTATCCAACTACGAAATCATCAGAACTCTGCAGGGAGACTTGTCTTATTCAGAAACACTCCGGTAACATCTGTAGTTCATGCTGCTGGGTTCCTGGGAAACAGGGAATCTGCCGGAGACTACCAGCCGGTGAGATTTAGCAACAACGGTGCAAGCCAGGGATGCAACCTCAATGCCCCAAGCAAGGCCACAGCAGAGAAAAGCCATTAGCATATTCATGAGCCCCGTGTCTCCTGTGTCTCGGTTTAGTGTCAAAGCTGATGATTTAGCTTTCAAGAAGCCTTCTACTTTATCAAGGGTTCCTCCTGCGACGTGGGAATGTGCAAAATCCAAACATAGCTTCATGATTCTTTGATGCCAATGTCATCAGAAAAGCTAGGCGTTCTTAACATCAGCCAAAGATTGCTGGGACACCGCGATCCAGGTGTGTGAATCTGCTGCTCCCGGTTCCTTCCTGCTTTTCACAACCGCGTGGGTTTGGCCCTTCATCAGGGAGGACAGAGGTGTGCGATCAGGGTTCCGCCTTTCGTGTGTGGCTTGTGTAAACTTCCTTCTGATCTGAAGTCATTATATTTCCAATTTCATTGCTCTCTCCGCAACCCCAGGCAGCTGGGAGGAGGAAGGGAAGGCCTCCAAGTTCTTAGTGTGAGAGGTGTGAACTGCTCTGGGCCATGGTAGCAGGGAAGGGTCCAAATAGCTCCGTGCAGGCCTTCCATGTTTTGATTCCAGCCGTGAAATGTTTCATGAGGCTTTATGTTTAACATTGGGGGTCCTTTTAAAAAAGAACCAAAGCTTCCCCTCCTCCCCGCTCATTTTACTAGCTTGGTTTGCCTGTGAATTGCACGTGCCCACCCAGGCGCTGGGCAGCTCGCTCCGAGTGGGGTCTTCGCTCCCACCCCCGGGCTGTTGGCTCCAAGCAGATCTGGCCTTCTTGCTCTTTCTTGCTCTTTCTCCAACATTTTGCAGCTGATGTGTTTGGAGTAAAAATGTTTACAGGCCCAGAGGAACATTCGCCATGTTGCCAATGCTTTTTATTTTTTTAAATTTTTATTATTATTATTTTTGAACCAGGTGTGTCTGGTTTTATTTATTTAACTTAATTTTTTTTTGTTTTTTTCCTTTCTTTATTGATTAAGGTATTACATGTGTGTCCTTATCCCCCCATTGTTCCCTCCCTCTCCCCCCCCCCCCCCCCCCCCCGCTCATGCCCTCACCCCCCTGGTGTCTGTGTCCATTGGTTATGCTTATATGCATACATGCAAGGGGGTAGGGCCATGGTCGACAAACTGTGGCTCACGAGCCACATGCAGCTCTTTGGCCCCTTGAGTGTGGCTCTTCCACAAAATACCACGGCCTGGGCGAGTCTATTTTGAAGAAGTGGCATTAGAAGAAGTTTAAGTTTAAAAAATTTGGCTCTCAAAAGAAATTTCAATCGTTTGTACTGTTGATATTTGGCTCTGTTGACTAATGAGTTTGCCGACCACTGGGTTAGGGGGAGAGATCAACCAATGCTTTTTATTAAGGCCCAGAATGAAGTGGGATTATAACTAGGTAGGCAGAAGAGCGCGAAGGCCTTTTATCCCTACGGTCTTGAGGACCCAGATCTTTCTGTTTTGCTTTCTAGACAAATGGGGGCAGGAGCTTGGTTTCTGGTTAGGGAAATGGCTGCTATTACTATTTAATGTTTATTGGGAATCAGAGCCAGCAGGTAGGCACAGAAGGAATTCCTTGAGAGTTTTGAGGAGAAGACGATCGTTACTGATCAGGAGATGAAAAAGACTTCTCGGAGGAAGCCTTTGATGAGTTTAGAAGATGAATGTGAGCTCAGCAATCTGAAAAGTGGGTGTTGTTTTTTTATAACTATATTTTTATTGATCTCAGAGAGGAAGGGAGAGGGAGAGATAGCAACATCAATGATGAGAGAGGATCATTGATTGGCCGCCTCCTGCACGTTCCCCACTGGGGATCGAGCCTGCAACCGGGGTATGTGTCCTGACCTGGAATCAAACCGTGACCTCCTGGTTCATAGGTCGATGCTCAACCAATGAGCCACACCAGCCGGGCATGGGTGGTTTTGATGGAGGAAGAACACTCCTGTCTGCAGGTCGGGGAGGAGAGCCTGGTGTGGCTGTGGTACAGAATAAATGGAGGGGAGCAGGCGGGACCCAGGCTGGGGTGAGCTGAGATTGTGGAAAGGCCGACAAGTGAAGGTCGGAGAGTCATGGGCAGCTTTGTGATGGTCATGGAGAGCTTTAGAGTTTTGTATAAGCGTCCACGTCTCGAAAGGACAGTGTATTGGTTGTCCCTGGATGCTGTTGCCAGGTGGCTTCGCTGTTGTGGGAACCTGGAATATGACGTATAGAGGGGACATGCTGTACTCAGCACTGAGGGGTCTCTGCTGAGACTCTGAGGTTGTCCAAGACTCGTCCGTGTGCGACTTTTGGACAAGCTCCCAAGGATCAGGTAGCCCAGCTCAGCCACTCCGGTGGGTGATGTAGTCGGCGTCATTCACCGATGGCATGGACATCTTTGTCGTTTCCCGAGAGGTGCAGGCACAATGTGGATCACACGGTGACTGTGGGTCCTCCCTGCCCGGGGGGTCTGGAGGCAGAGTCTCCGCTGGGCTTGTATGCTCTCGTCCACACTTGCCACACCTTGGACTCGGAGGCTGCCCGCACCCCTGGCTGGAGTCATTCACAGGCTCTGCCCTGCTTTCCCATCCTATCTGGTGAAGGCAGGAAGTAGAATAGGGGTCCTCAAACGACGGCCTGCGGGCCACATGAGGCCCGTTGAGGACATTTATCCGGCCCGCCGGGTGCCGCTGCCTGTCCTGCTTAGCAGCCGACGCGTCCCGGGCTCGCAGTGCGCATAGGAATTTGTTCATAGTTTTTTTTTTAAACGATAGTCCGGCCCTCCAACGGTCTGAGGGACAGTGAACTGGCCCCCTGTTTAAAAAGTTTGAGGACCCCTGAAATAGAAGTAAGGCTGATAGGGCAGACGGACCGGCAGGCAGATGTGCTGGCGTCTGGACACTTGCGGGAGAACCTCTCCGCTCCAGTTGCCGGAAGGACTCCGAGAGCCCACGCAGTCGTCTAGGAGGGATGCCACCTTCCCTGCTGCTGAAGGGAAGGCCCACCCGGCTCCTGTCCCCACACCTCGGGGGGCTGCTGGGTGTGGAGCGAGGTCATCGGGCCGCCAGCCCCTTCCTGCCCAGGCCATAAAAACTCTGCGGTTACAGCATTTGCATTCACATCACTGCAGCCCTGTGACTGAGCAGCAATCCCCAAACGTGAAGCTGTCTCTGGATCCCAGGTGTCTGGGCGTGCGGGCCAAAGGAGCTCATTCCAACCCGTGTTTTGTCTAGTTCGGTGAAGTTCTGCGATGCGTTGTGATTAAATCAGAAACTATTCGCGGCCCCCTCTGTCTAAGAAAAGTGCCTGTGTAGGGTGTTTACGTTCTAACCCAGTGGTCAGCAAACTGCGGCTCGCGAGCCGTGCTTTGCCGCTCTGTTGACAAATGAGTTTGCCGACCACTGTTCTAACCTGTTTGTAAACAGCAGTGTAGGGAAAGGCAGCTCTCCTTGCCACGATATAGTCCGCCGTGATGTAGGGAAAGGCCACTAGAGCAGGGGTCCAAACTCCCGGGGTCTTGTCCCACTGCCACTCACTTGCTCAGTGACCCGGGAAGAGTCTCTTCATCAACAGGTCTCTGCCTTCACATCTGAAGAACTGGAGGAGCTTTGCACCCCCTGCCCCCAGCTTTGGGAGGCAGATATCCCGATGAACTGGGAAGCAGCAGGGGACACCTCAGGGCACCTTTCCCTCCCCGAGGCTCTGGCTTGGAGGTGCTGATTGACCTGGTGTCACTAGCCAGAATACACGCTAGAAAATGCATCCCCTCGGCTGGTTCCATAAACACACACTGATGATCTCCCACGTGTAAAGCAGCCCAAACAATTTCTTCTGGAGACGGAGGTGAGACTGTTCTGACGTCCTGTTCTGTAATGAAGGGGAGCGGAGTGAACTCTATTTAACAGCACAAGCAATAATTAAAAACTATGCCCCAGCCCTCTACCAGCCATCTACGGGAGGAAGACAGGGGACAGGAAGGAGGAGAGGGTCATAAGAAGAGAGGCTCCATGGGAGATTGCTTCTCCATCTGGCCCCTAAGGAGCGGCCTTTGCTGGGGAAATCCTCCTGCTGCCCTCCCTGCCTCCCTCCCCGGACCCCTCCCTGGTCCTGACTTCCAGGTTCTTTTGCTCCTCCTTGCATTCATTCACTGACCCACTGGCCCGCTCACTGCACAGGGGCTCCTAGGGGCCAGGACTGAACCCAACTCCAGGCGCTGGTGCAGACACAGTCTGGACACTCAGCTTAGGGCAATGGGTCAATGAGAGAATCACATCTTATCAGCCCAGTGGTATTTCTCAGAATCTGCTGGTGCACTGGGCAGTGAGCCCTGCCAGAAGGTCCAGGCTTCTCTCCTGACCCCCAGTCAGCCCTGAGGGCCCATGCTCAGCTCAGGGAGACACAGGTCTGGTTGCCGACTGGGTCGGGTTGGG
Source organism: Plecotus auritus (assembly GCF_963455305.1). Lineage (NCBI taxonomy): Eukaryota > Metazoa > Chordata > Mammalia > Chiroptera > Vespertilionidae > Plecotus > Plecotus auritus. The sequence continues at coordinate 168,271,396 of NC_137782.1, forward strand.
CTGTGTGTGTGCTGGCTGTGGCTTAGAGGACAGCAGACAACCTACTGTCAGCCTCAGCGGAGCTGTGGCCCCAAACAGAGTCACAGCTATCTTGGCAGAATGAGTTTGTGAGGTGGGAGTATCCTTAAGAGGCAGCAGGCCATTCATTCAGCCAGAAACAAAACACTACTAACCATAGCAGAAGCAAACCCTTACCTCTCAGAGGAGCACCATTTTGCATCGATAGCAGGTAGAGCCGTTTCGGCCCATTTAACAGATGAGGAGACTGAGGCTGACCGGTGTGAAGGGTCTTGCCCAGGGAATCATAGGTAAGCGAGAACCCCCTCTCTGTCCTTCCCAGGACATCATGGAGAAGTAATCCTGGCAGACGTGATACCCTGATGAGTAAGAAGCCTGGGGATTAGGGTAGGATCCAGAGCAGGGATGGTTATCTCTCTGCTTCCAGAGGAGACATGAGTGTGTGCAGGACAAGGACAAAGAGGAGGAGGGGTTCCTCTGGGCATGTTCTGGGGTGTGAGCAGCACCATGCAGCCCGAAGTGGAGGCATTTCATCCATGGGGATCATCTCCGTCTCAGAGAATCCGGGGGCGCTTACTGATCCCTGCTGAGCGCCAGGCGGAACAGTTAGGAATAGGGTCTGGCTGTTACGTAAAATGAAAAGTGGATAATTGGTTTAAGGAACGAGGGCTTATTTTTCTCAGTGAAACAGGAAGCCCAGAGGTAGAGCCCAGCGATATGCAGTGGTCCACGGTATCGCTAAGTGTTCCAGCACCTTCCACGCTGCAGGGCCACCGAAGTACGCCCTTCTCTGGGAAGCCTTCACACGGCGGGCAGACTTGGTCGCGTCCTTTCTGTGCTCTCATACACCTTTGAAAATGAGACCGTGGTTGCAGTGATTTGTCTTGTGTCACACCTGGGCTTGCTGGAATGTCTCCTTACCGGGCTCCTTGAGGTCGAGGCTCTGTCTTTTTCATCCCAGGTTCCTTGGGGCTGAGCTGGGGGCCTGGCAGAGGAGGTGCTCAGTGAAAGCTGCGGCCTGTGACACCATCTAACGTTCCTGCCCCTGGAGTCCCAGGCTGCATTGCCGCTGGGAGTGACCCTGCCCACGTCCCCACTCGCTGCCCAGAGCCTGGGACTCGCTGTCACCGCAGTGCAGAGCTCTGAGTTGCTAATGGCCCCTGCCCCCAGTGGGCCATTAGTAGATGCCCTGGGGGGCAGCATGTGCCCCGTTCCAGAGGCTTAACGGTGCCATTCCCGAGCAGTGCTGCGTTTCGCTGGCCCCCGCAGCCCCCCTGCGCCGCTCCCAGCTGCCCTCTGCGTGAACCTGGCACAGTATTTGAGTGTGTCCTATAGAATAATATTGAGAGAACGAACAAATCAGTGGCAGAACCTTCTGAGATTTGCCTAATTGCAACTCAAATTGTTCCCATATTGGAAATTACATGGCTAAGATGCCTTTTGGGGGACTGAATATTAGGAGCCCAGGAAGGTCAGCCAACAATGAGTTGCCGGTTTTTTTTTCTTTTCCCCTCCATGAACTCTTACCGAAACATTTTCCTGCAATGAGACATGTATAGGTTGACTCAAAACAGATTTCACAATCGCTTTATCCAATTTTGGACGACTTAATTCGGCAATTCACATAACCCTCTTTAATCAGCCCCACGTCCAGGCACCGTGACGTCCCTGTCCCTCAGGGCACACGCCCAAGTGCACAGGCTGTGGTGGGTCACTCCGTGGCCGGGAGCTGGGACCGCATGTGGGACTTTAGGGACTCTGGGTACCTGCAAGGGCCCCAGCGAGGCCGGAGACCCGTGATTCTTACTCCTGGGCATGCAGACGCCTCCTGCCCTATGCAGGGGCAAGTTCAGGGACAATGGAAGCAAAAGGGATTTGTGTGCTAGGATTGCTCCAGTGTTGACACTGGTGTGAAGGATGTGGAGGTCTTGGGATTTTTGACTCTGATATTAAATAAAAATGTGTTGGCTACAAGCCTAGCTCAGAGTCCTGAGGGGAAAAGTAATTTCCGTTCCTTCTCTCTATAAGGCACTGGGGAATCATTTCCCCGGAGTCCGATGGGGAAGTAAGTCCAGCTGGTGGCATCTACATTGCCACCTCTTGGGCTGGGAAGGCGCAAAGGCTCTCCCTGGGAGACTTGATTTCTCTGGCCCTCAAACCTTTGCAAGTCCTTAGTTGTTGGTTCTCACGAATCCTGTGAGAGGGCGGGGGAAAGGTTATCCCCATTTTACAGATGGGGCAACTGAGGCCTGAAGCACTCAAGGGATTTTCCAAGGTCATTCAGGGAGTTAATAGCAGAGCGTGGTTAGAATAGGTCTCCTGCTCCCAGTCCAGGTTTTTTTTTGTTGTTTTCTTTTTGTTAAGGAACCTGCCTCTCATTCACTTGGATAAAAAACGATTGAGCAGTTGAGGCTGTGCTGGCTCTGGAGCGTGAAGCATAAACACAGGGCACGTGGCGTCATCTGCACATTGTCGACCAGCCACTGCCAAGTTCAGACAGCTCGCCCCTAGGTGTGTTCTCCGATACCCGGAGTGCGGTCATTTATTCCAGGTGCTTTGTGTGTGTCCCTTTATTTTGAGTGCAGCAGAGTCAGTGCTGAGAGATTGCAGGGAAAAGCGAAATCAGTGTTGCCTGGATGGCAGGAGGAGTGCGTGCGTATGTGTGAGTGTGTGTGTGTGTGTGTGTGTGTGTGTGCGTGGCAGTGGTCAGGGAAGTCTTCCTGGGAGGCCAGTGGCCAGAGCTGTGTCCCACCCTCACCATTAAATAGGGGGGAAGAACATCTGGGCAGGGTTGTGGGTGGGAAGGAAGGCAGGTGCGAGGCGAATGGGGGTGCGGAGGAGGCTGCCATTGGGTCGGCTCCGAGGGGACCTGTCAGGAGACTAAGTCAGAGCGTGAGCTGCTGTCATCCGTCCGGACCAGCCCTCTCCGGTCCTTGGCTCCACATTTGAGCACTAGAGCCAGGCCTTCTGGCAAACACTCTCCCTCGAAACGCTGCCTTCCTCCGGAGACAGCAACCTGACCCCAAATGTCTGCCGGAGCGAGGAAATAAGAGAAGAACCAACATGGACAGATATTGACATCAGTCTTGGAAAACAGCTATGACAAGGAGCTGTGGGGCGGGAGGAGGGGAGAGGCTATTGACAGCGATTTGATGAGAATGATAAAGAGGATAGACACGTGCCATGTACGAGAGAGATGGAGTGGAGATACACCGTGTGTGTGCGCGCATGTTTATTCTCACTGAAGGGATTTCAGGATATGTGTGTCCAACTGAAGTTCGCAAGGCTCCAAAAGACCCCCAGAGAGGTCTGCCTGCGACAGTCCCACTTGTCTTTGGGCTGTGGTTGCCAAGTTTGTGGCGCTGTGTGCTTGCCATACTCTGGGAAGGGAATAGGAGGAAGGGACAGTCTGTCACCTGGACACCTGCAGTCTGAACGGTGAGACCAAACCTGCTAACGCAGAAAGTCTGAACATCACACCGTTAATTGCCATGACTCTCATTTCTTATATTGGAATCCTGCACTGTGCACCTGGATTGTTCATATGATCTGAAGTCCCCCTGGTTAATCTCCACGCCTTTTCTCCAGGGCTCTTCAGGATGAGGGAAGAGCCGAGAGCAATTTGTACTCTCATTTGCAACTTTACTCAGCACATATGCACTAAGTACAGCCCTGTGCCAGGCATTGGGGGGTGCAACCGTGAGCCAGCCGGGCGTAAGCCTCCTCTTTGGTACATGCTGTGCGGTGAGGAGGACAGCTGAGTGAGCAGTACCTGATGGCACAGGGGATGGTGCAAGCACTCAAGAGGGCACCTAACCTAATCCTGGAGGCCACAAAAGGATGCTATGTCTCCAGGGAGCCAGGATAAGAGGCAGGACAAAGTGTTTGTGGCAATGGGAATGGCAGATGCCAAAATGCCCAGGCATGGTGGGTCCATGGTGGGTTCATAGTGGGTCCATGGTGGGTCCGTGGTGGGTCCGTGGTGGGTCCATGGTGGGTCCGTGGTGGGTCCGTGGTGGGTCCGTGGTGGGTCCATGGTGGGTCCATGGTGGGTCCGTGGTGGGTCCATGGTGGGTCCGTGGTGGGTTCGTGGTGGGTCAATGGTGGGTTCATAGTGGGTCCGTGGTGGGTCCATGGTAGGTCCATGGTGGGTCTGTGGTGGGTCCGTGGTGGGTTCACGGTGGGTCCATGGTGGGCCCATGGTGGGTCCAAGGAATTGAAGGACGTTTATGCAGCTGGAGCCTTGGGTACCAGGGAGAGAGTGGTGTTAGGGACTGCATGCTTGTGACCCCCAAATTCATTTGTTGAAGCTCTAAACCCCAAAGGGATGGTATTAGGAGGTGGGGCCTTTGGGAGGCGAATAGGGTTCGATGAGGTCATGAGGCTGAGGCCTTCATGATGGGAGTGTGGCTCAGGAGATAGTGCTCACCAGTGGCTGCCCTGCTCAGCAGTGAGGGGCCAGGGCTCTAGCCCATGCAGGCCCGTGAGGCCCCTCTGTGCCCTGTGATGGAGCAGCAGCCAGGAACTCTCACCCTAATCCCTCCTAATTGGAGGCCCAGGCATTGGGTTCGCTCAAGGGCTCAGAGGCCAAGGGTTATGGAGAAGCAGCTCAGCCTGCGCACATCTGCTTTCTAGTGGAGTTCCCATCTTTGGGTCAGGAAAGTAAGGCCACAGGAGGCCGATTTGGGCCTTCTAAAGGAGCAGTCCAGCACCCTCACTTATTGCTCGTAGAGCTTGAGATCAGCTTCCCAATCTGTGCACACAAAGCCACATTGAGAATTAAGTCACAATAATCCAAATTTCCCCCATCTGTTCATAAGGTCTTGACTCCCTTGCAAAGTCCCCACCAGATATTTGTGCATCCCCAGCCTGTCTGGTGTGTGCTCATAAGTGTGTTGCCTGCTAATTTGTGCTTCCACTGCTTCTAGGAACTGCTGCCCATCTCGCCGGCTTCCCTCTCACCACAGGCCCTGGCACGCTGCTGAGCAGGGCTTCTGACTGCTGTCATCTTCTGTGGTCACCACAGCCTCCCTGCTGCCCTGCTCTCCCCCCTCGCCCCCCATCAGGGACTGTGGTCCTACCAGGCACAGCACTGATGTGCAGGGGCCCTCACAGTGGGGACACTGAGCACTGGTCTGTGACCTGTTCAGCTACCAACTTGTCTTAAAGATTTAGAGACAATAGACACAAATCCATGTAACTGGACAGAAGAGAGATCTTAGGTGCATTTAGACCCCTCCTTTTCTAAGGCACAGAAACGTACATCCAGGTCTACACTGTGAATCCTGCCTGAGGACCAATTTTCTCCTTGAAGGCAGTTCAATTCTTTATGCGGTTAGGTTTCTGAGAATTTTGTCCCAAGTATGTCTGGATCCCCACGTAGGCTTGACCTGGGACCCATGTTATTCACCATTATGGTCCGGGAGGCACTGAGCTCAGGGTCCTGGGGCATTGAGAAGTTGGCCCTGCCCATCCTCTGTCCCGGGGAGGCACCAGGTAATGAGTGAGTCACCAGGTAATGAGTGAGGCATCCTCTGTAAATCTCTCTATGCTTGGATTCCACTGCTGGAAATGACCCGAGGAATGGGATTCCAGGGCCCTGGATTCTTCCCTTCACAAATATATGTTTTGCATTTTTGCTTGTCTTGTCATCTTCTGGCCCACCTCTTGGGTCTCTCACCTGGACACACAACATGCAGGAAAATAAAATATTCTGAAGTTCAAGTTGGAATGCCCCCGGGAAGCCGCAGGAGTCCAAGGACACATCATGGATTTTTGTCCTAAGTAGATTACAGCCTGAGAGCCCTCCAAGTTGTCTCTGGAACTTGAGCTATAAACATCTCGGAATAAGTCGCATACAGCTCAGCATCTGTAGGGGAGCCCAAGACTGGAGTAATGATTGGCAGAAAGCTTTGGGCTGGTGGGAATTTTGGCATTGGGCTCCCCCAATCCAACCAGGGGCCCTGATTCTGTAGTTGGTTCAGTGGAAAGATGGTTTAGCACTGACAGGTGCACGGTCATGCCTGAGAGTGAATCACCTGCAGCAGCTGGCACCGTGTCCCCAAGTCCCTCCCACGGGCTGGAGGCATCTTCACTTGGCTCGCTTGTATTGGCAAAGTGGATCACATGGAAGGCTTCCTTCAGAGTTAGAGGCTGTTATCTTGCTCGGAGGGAGCCAAAAGTTTTCTCTCGGTTTCCAGCCCATGAGGGAGGCATTGCTTCCATGCTGTTGAAATCATTCTGGGCTGTGGCTACTAATTTAAGTCAACATGCATGGAACGTCCTCCTCTGAGACAGACACCAAGCAAGATGATGGGGAAACAGAGGGGGTTCAGACATAATCCCTGCCCTCAGGGTCATTTTGGTCAGAATGCAAAGTGGTGGTGCAGGACAATCATTTGGCAGCTTGCTTGACAGTGTCTATCCACTTTTGTTGGACCATAAACCTTTTGAGATTCCAATGAAAGCAGTGGATCCACTTAATATGCTAGTAAATGTACGCATACTCCTCTGTACTGGGTTTTCTTTACCAGGGCAGGAGATCCCTAAAGTCAGATGGCAAAGAGGTGAAGAAGGAAGACTCTGAATTGTCTAGTCTGCATGACCAGACAGGAAGTGGTGCATTGACATAGAAGACACATAGACCCACCTCCCCCACTGAATGACCAGGAGTGGGAATATAGTAACAGTCAGTCCAGTGTGATGGGGAAGAGATAAAGGCAGGGCCCTTGGGAATCATGGAAGAGGGGACAGGTGAGGGACACCTCTCTCTCCAGCCTAGTTGTGCTGGCCTGGGCAGAGGTGGCTGTGGCCCCACTGGATGGCTTAGCCTTGGAGGCATGGTTTTATCTCTGATGTGTAGGCTGGCCTTGGCCATAGCCAAGTACTTTAACCAGGCTGGTGTCAGGAAACAAACTTGTGGACAGCATCCTGGAGGAGAGTGTTAAGTTCTGTACACGGAACTACAGGCTGTTGGGGTGCAGAGAATTAGTTGGGGAACTTTTCTAACTTACTATGCCTAGGTCACCTAAGATCCGATGATTGACATTGTCTGGAGGGTGGGGTCATATTTAGAAAAAGTTCCCAGGTTGATTCTGATGTGTGCTTAAGAGACACCAATTTAGATCATTCTCCTGCTTTTATTACTGAAGAATTGGGGTCTTAGGAAGGACAGGCCTTGGCCCAGATCCTCAGCAGGTGGCAGGGCTTGGCCCAGAATTCCTGGGTCCTGAACCAACACTGCCTTCCTTCCTCAAGTGCTTCATCCTGGGGTCAGGCCATGGTGCCAGGCTCCACCAGCCAGACTTCAATATCAGACATTTTTGCAGATGAAACCTTCCCTAGAAGGCTCAGGGGAGGTGTGTCCCCCATCACAAAAGGTTGTAGTTGGAAAATAGTACATAGAGGCTTTCACGAGGGTCATACCAGGAAGTAGAGACTGAGTTGGGTCTATTTCATGGCCTCTAGAGGACACATGGGTCCCGTCACAGCTCACGGACCTCAGATTCATTCCTGACAGTACTACTGATGTCAGTCTGTTCTGATTTGGACCCTGGAATCCTGGGATCCCAGGGGGACCAATATCTAGAGGGACCCTTTCTTTCCTGCTTGTGGTTTAGTTCGGGAACAACGCTGGGGCTGGGAGGAAAGGGCTGCTGCACAGGGGTCTTGGCCCTCCACTGAGGCTGTTTGGCCTGGTGATGCTCAGGACCTGCTTTGGCAAGTCGTCTCAAGGTGATTCAGACCCAGTGCACATGGCTCGGGCCCCCCACCTGGTGCTCAGGGTCAGTCTGCCGCCAACACCTTTTATCAGGGTTCTGAAATGGGAGGATTGTTCAGGAGGGGCATTTGGTGACATTTACAGATGAATTTTGCATCTTTCCAGCCCTATCAGGGAAGGGAGAAGTTCATTATGGAATTGTGTAGATGGCATGATTATATAGGAACGCTGAGGAGGCATCTCTTAATAGGCAAAGGGCTGTCTCGAGGTGGGAGGAGGGAACAGCTCTTAGGAAGGGGTTCTGGAGAGCGGGAGAGGGCACGTCAGGCAGTGTGAACCCAGCCACTCTTCCTGCAGGGGCGTGAGTAGGGTGGTTGTACGGAGGAGAGACTCACCTGCAGAGCTCCCTGCCCTGTGTGGGTTTGGACAGCAGCGATCAGGGTCTGGTTACAGGGCCCTGAACAGTCCAGATGCCGCATGGCAGGCTGGGTAGGTGAGGCACCCAGGCTTTGTGCTTTCAAAACTGAACTCAGGGAAATGACAGATGGCCTCAGGATCCAGTCCAATAATTATATCATCCCTGATACAGTGAAGTGACAGACCGGTTAGTGCAGCCAGACACATGGCTCAGCATGAGACAGGGTGGGACGGGGACCTGCAGGGACGCAGGGAGGATACCCAAGACTGACGATGGCCAAGGGGGAGCAGAATGAAAGCAGAGTGCCAGGCCTGGGCAGACACGGGGGGGGGGCACCCTGTCCTGCCTGGCCTTGGCTTTCACTTGTGCCCCAGGGAGGGGGAATGGGTGATTAATGCCAGACCCACCTGGGGATTGCAGCATGCCCTTGTAGACTTAACAGTTACAGTGTTCACTCAAGGTCCAAGTGTGCGGTCATTTGTAATCCTTCCGAGACAAGCGTTTGAATGGGGCTCACTGCAGGGCTGGAGTGGAGTGGACCTTGAGCCATCTCATCCATGCAGTCAGACAGAGCTGAGCTGGCTGCCCGCAGCCACATCTCCATAGTGTGTACTCTCTGCTCCCAACACTGGCTTTGGAGGACAAGTCTGAGTGTGTGTGTGTGTGTGTGTGTGTGTGTGTGTGTGTGTGTAAGAGAGAGAGAGAGATAGAGATAGAGAGAGTACACACATCGCATTCTGAGTGAGTGGCCCCTCCTGGAATCGTGCAGTGTAAAACCTGCCCAGCTGAACATATCAGCTCTGACTTCCCTAAAAAATAGAATTTTGAAACAAACGGAAGAGTAGACTGTTGCGCTTAGTACTGGCTCAGCTCTGTGATGTGGAAGAGTCCATCATGTACTCTCTCTGGGCAAATGGAAAAGGAACTTGGGAGGCTGTCTCTTATCAAACGAGAGATAAAACTCCGGAGAAAGTTGGAAATACTGTCAACCAGGGTGTGAAGAGAGGGCAGAGCAAATATGAGCTTTCCTCGGAAGTGGAACACAGGAGGAAGCTGGAAACTTGTTCAACTCTGTCTGCATTTATGGATTTTTTGATTTGCTGAAGGTTTCTGGGAATGTATTGCTATGTTAGTTACAAAGTCCTACTGTCTGTGATATGTACAGACACATGTGTGCGCATATGGAAAAAAGTTCATGTCATCTCAAATGGTAAATAGTGGACTTTCATTTTACATGCATTAATGTGACATGCTGACTGTGGAAACAAATCCCGATTTAAAATGCCGCTTCACTGTCACCTTCAGACTTCACCACGACAAATCTGTTGACATGCACCAAGGTTCTCGTTAGAAGCTTAGGACAGAGACAGAATGGCAGGACCGCTTCAGGGAAGCAGGTGCTCGCTATGCAACTTCCAGTTACCGTCAGGAATGTGATGGTAGATGCCACTGGATAATGCTGACATCTAAACCATATTGTCTTCCCACCCACAAACACAGATGTCTTAACCTTTATTGAGGTCTCCTTCCATTTTCTTCATCAATGTTTTGTGGCTTTCTATGCATAAGTCTTTTACCTTCCTTGTTAAATTTATTCCTATGTATTTTATTGTAGCATTGGGTGCTATTGTAAATGAAATTGTTTTCTTAATTTTCTTATTTATTTATTTATATTTTTAATGGAATTTATTGGGGGTGGCATTGGTTAATAAAACTAGGTTATAGGTTTCAGGTGTGCAAGTCTACAATACATCATCGATATATTGTATTGTGTGTTCACCATCCCACGTCTTCTTCCACCATTTTAATTTCCTTTTCAGATTGCTCATTGCTGGTGTATTCAAGCACATCTGATCTTTTGCAGGTTGACCTTGTACCCTGCAACTTTGCTGACTTTATTAGCTCTAGTAGCTTTTTGTGTGTGAAATCCTTGGGATTTTCTAGATGTAAGATCATGAGATTGAAGATAGGTTTACTTCTTTCCTCCCAATTTGGATGCTTTTTGTTTATTTTTCTTGCCTAATTGTTCTAGATAGAACATCCGTCAAGTACAAAAACAATGTGTTAAGTAAGCGTTATGGAATGCACGAAGAGCATTGATGAAAAACCCACTGCTAATATCAGATTCAAGGACAAATATTAAAAGCTTTCCCCTTAAATTAGTAAAAGACAAGGATGCCCAATTTCACCACTGCTAGTCAACACCTTTTAATGTACCTGTCAGCCACTTGTATGTCTTCTTTGAAAATATGTCTATTCAGGTCTTTTGCCCATTCTTACTTCAGGTTATTATTATTTTTTGCTATTGAATCATAAGAATTAATTACATATTTTGGATATTAACCCCTTATCTGATCGTTTGTAAATATTTTTTTTCTCATTTCATGGAATGCCTTTAAATTTTGTTGATTACTTCTTTTTGCTGTACAGAAACTTTTTAGTTTGATATGGTACCATTTCTTTGTTTTTGCTTATGTTGCCTTTGCTTTTGATGTCTGAGTCAAAAAATCATTGCCAAGACCATAGGAGATTTTTCCCCTTGTCTTCTAGGAATTTTATTGTTTCAGGTCTTACATTTTTAATCCATTTTGAGTTGATTGTGTGTAGGGTATAAGATAAGGGTTTTCCTATCACTTAAAATCATTTACTTCATTCAGTGTTTGCTTGATGGCGATAATATTTTGACTATTTTCCAGGGTTCTGACAAAGTTGGTTCTAACAGTTTTTCAATGTTTCTGTGGAGGGACAGGCATTTGGAGCCAGCTCATATCACTCTCAACTTTCTTTATGAAGCTGTTCTGAACTCAACTAGAAAGAATTCTACCTTCCTCTAGTTCCCTACTGGCCTCTCCTTGTATTTTTCTAAGGGCTCCCAGTTTGCTTTATAAATAGGTTAAATTCCCATTATCCATAGTAGAATGTCAATGACTTTAGAGATAGATCTCATTTTTTTTTTTAAGAGCCTTCCACTGAAACATGTTCATAGGAAACATCTGGAAATGTTGCCTAGTTAAATGGACTCTAATCCTTTTCCTAGGCCTTGGTCTTCACCGGATACTCGGCCGTGCCTGGCTTTGCCCACAATGGCCTAGACATGTTCTCCTGCAGTGGTAATGGGGCTTGGGGAAGGAATCCATTGGTCCTGCATTAGAGGGGAAGGAAGGGCAAAGACTGCTGGGAGCTTTGCGATACTTTCCTGCCTCTCTCCTGATCCTCTTCTGTTTTTCTCTGCTGAGTCTTCCTTTCCAGAGAAAGTCTGACTCAGAAGATGGCTGGGTGTTGGGCTCTGGCGGGACCCGAGGCCCTCCACTTCCACAAGGAGTCTAGCAGCACTTATGCTGGCTTGGTGTCTGCGCCAGCAAGTATGTTTAATGAATAAAAAGCGTAATGACTTTAATTAGATTTTAGTGTAAATAATGAACACAATTACAGAGCAGGCCCTTTGTCACCCTCATGGAATTTATGGTTGTTTGAAAAGTCAACACCCACTTCTAGCAGCTCTCATCCTTCCTTCTTGGTCAGCCCAGCAACTCATTAATCAATAGGGTTGGCTCTGATGTAAGTGGAAAGTCTGAGCTGGTCTTTCCTAGCTTGGAGTGACAACCCACCCTTCCTCACCTTGATGTCCATCTGGGGCTCCAGTCTCAGCCTCGAGACTCACCACTTTGAGACTTGCTTTGTGAAAACAGTGGGTAGAGGTGATTATAGGCCAGTGGTATTAGAGGTGGTGGCCCATGTCATAGAGAAAATAATGGAGCGTTCTGGTCCCCTCCCAGAGCCCATTTCCACCATGTACCGAGCATCTACTATAGTCAAGAGAGACTGTGCTGAGCACAGAGACCCCAGAGCCCAGGGGAGCTCATAGTAGGTCAGACCAGCCCAGCCCCAGCAGAGCTGTGGAGGATGTGTGCCAGAAGCCAGCACTTGAGGAAAGTCTGGCATGGGCCAGTCGCCTAGGGCCTTCCACAGGTCACAAGAGAATCCTCAACCATGTGGGCAATGGGTGTGAGGTGGGCCTGTGGGGTGAGCCACATCAACTCCAGAGCACTAGAGGAGGAGCTGAAGCTGCCCTTTGGGTCACCAAGTCTTCTCCATACTCCAAAAGCCAAGAGGGCAGTTCCCATGGTTTATAAAGTTCTCCTGTCTCCTAATGTAACTCTCATTTCTCCATTGTCAACATCTTATTCGCTATCCTATCATCTCAGACTTCAAAACAATGCTCTCTCCCCAGATCTCCCATCCCAGGGGCCAGCTCCCCATGGCTTAGAGATAGATGCTGAGAAAGGGCACAGTGTTGGCCAGCCACAAGGTGGGGTTCCCTCTCCAGCTCTGATGGACACTTCCTGAAGGCAGGGACTGTGTTGGCCTGGGTCTCTCAGTGACAACCGAGTCCACCCTTCCCTGGACACAGCCATCATTGTCCCATGAGAGCTGCCCACTTCCATCAACCCCTCTTGGGTTCAGGAGCCGACCAGCTCCGGCCCCAGTCTCATCCAGGAGGTGAGAGAGGGCCTCTCCCTGCCCATGGACATGAGGGTCTGGTTTCCCAACCCCAACGTGCTCTTGTCTCAGAAGGAAAGGACATGTGCTAAGGAGACATTCCTCTCGCTCAGCTGTCTCCCGACCGGCCTCATGGGTGGGGCTGGCTGCGCGTGGGCTTCCTGGCACACCCTGTCTCACTGAAGCTGTGCTGTGGAGGGGCTGGGAGCACCCAGTGGACGGGCAGGCAGCACCCCGGGGTGCTCCGGGGTGGCAGAAGCTGCCCTGGGCCCCACTGTGCTGCTGCAGCCTGGCGCTCATCATGGGCTCCTAGTTATTCATTGTCATAACATTAATCACGCTGCACTCACTTGGCATTAATGAGGATGTAATGTGTACTTGGATGGGAATTTTTATTGTAGTGCAGCATTAACTAACTGGCCTATTATTTAAAGTGTTACCAGACCTGGTATGTACAAATGGTTTACTTTGCAGTCTCCAAGTGTTGAAACTTTGTATGGTTTGTGTCAAGCAAATATGAATCCAAAGCACAGAGGAGGCAGGGCTAAAATAAGGTGGTGCCGTCCACGGGCTGACAGGGAGACACAGCGCCCGAGAAAGGGCACCCGCTGGACAGCCGGGTGGCCCACCTCGCCGAGCCTGGGCCAGCCTGATTTCTGTCTCCGGCCTGATTTCAGAGGCCGGACGTAAGAAACATAGGGTGGTTTTAGGGATTTTCTGAGTCACCACGTTGGGGCAAAGAGAAGCAGAATCGCAGGATTTAGAAATGGCAAGCACGCTGCAGCCGGGGTGGAGATCATGGTTTCCTGGCTCTTCTCTCCAGGACGGGCGGGGGCAGTTGCCCCCTTGTCCCCTGCACCTGCCCATCTTCCGGTGTCTGCCCTTCTCTCCATCAGCCCACCCTCCCCAGCTTCTTCCCTTGTTGTGCTCCAGACTGCCGGACCTTCGCATATGCTGTTCCCTCGTTGCTTCATATCTACTCATTGTTTTGAGACTTGACTCAGGTAACACATCCTTTCTGAGGCCTCCTAGTTTCCCCTACTCCAAAGGGGTATTTAAGGTGTGTTTTATTTTTTTTCGTGACCCCCTGTTCCAGACCATACCCCGCCCCCCCCCACCTCAATAGCCAGTAGCTTTTGCGTGCTATACCCACCCCAGACGTAGAGCTGTGCCACGCCTGCGGCTCAGAGGAGTGAACAGATGGGCACTGGGGCAGTAGCTGGAAGAGGGAGACATGAGTCTGTGCCGGGGCTGGAAGAAGGGCTGGGAAATAGAAGGACCCCTGGGGCTGGGGCGAGGGGCACACCAGGAATGGGCAGAAACCCAGTGAGACGGCAGGTGGAATGTGTCGGTGGCTCTGCTCCTGGATTATAACCCGTGTTTCCGCATTCTAACATGCTAACACATGGCCTTGGCATTTTCCCTTTGGTTTGACTGACTTTGGATCTGACGTTCTTTTCATTACGTCCTGCTGCCCGTTCTGAGGAAGGGCCCGCCTGTGGTTGTACCCCTGCCCTCAGCCGTGAGGCCTTCCCAGGAGCCAGCTAAGCGGGTGGGGTGGGCATGCAGGGCCGGACCTGCTGCAGATGCTCTCGGATCGGCAGGAAGTGAAGTTGGAGTGCCAGGCGGGTCTGGGCCAGTGGCACAAGGACAGTTAACGGTGGTCTGGAGAGGAGAGGAAAGGGTCAGGCCTCACAGAGATGCTGCCAGAAGCCGGGCCGAAGGTCACAGCTCCCACCAAAGCAGGCGTCAGACAGAATGTGGCTCTGGTGCTTGTGGAGTCTTCTCTGGAAACCAAGGTTAAAGGCTAGGCATGCTCATTGGGGGGCGCAATATCAGTGCTTGTACCAAACAAATACCCGATCGCAGTTGCTCACTATCCGGGCGCATTTCTCATCGCACAGAGACCGACCTGATGTTCCTGGTGTGTCTCCAAGGTGGCGTCAGACATGCTCATTCTGGGACATTAGCTCCTCCGTCTGTGGTTTTGCCTCCCCCCCGGGCTGTGGATGCTCTGCTGGGCTGTCTGGCTGACAGATGGGGAAAGAGGGAAGATTACACATGGAAGGTTTTAATGGGCCAGGCCTAGAAGTGGAGCGGGGCACTCTGCCTGCATTCCTCAGGCCAGAGCGCCAGCACATGTCACACCTACCTGCAGCTGAGGCTGGGGAGAGGGTCAGTGTGACCGAGAGGTAAAGGAAGTGGGGTGTAAATAGTCGTAGTTACAAATAATCATACCTACCAGGTAGTGAGCCCCTGCCGCGTGTCAGGCACTATGCTAGTCCCTGTATGTGCATTATTTGAATCCTGGTAGATACTTGAAATCTGGAGCCGACCCGGGCCCACTGGGCACTGGGCATAGGACAGAGTGACCCTAGCTTTTGATGGGATAGAGGAGCCTCATACTCAGCCTTGTCTGTTTTTCATCAGTTCTGGGCCTGGGCAACGCCCACCCGAAGTTGGTGGATTTGGGGACCATGGGTGCCTGTGGACTGCCACGAGTTAGATGGGGGAGTCGGGGCTCAGTGGGTCTGTCATTGCTGGCCTTGAAATGTTGCCACCAAGCCAGCTTCTCACCAGGACCCTCCCTTGGGGTTTACTGGTCCACCTGGGTGGGATGGGTTTGGGATCTCACCGAGAGAAGGCACTGGCTGGACTCCAAGCACCCAGGTTGTTAGTGTGACAATCTCGGAAGTCTTTCCTTTGCTGTCTTTCCTCCCTCTGCTTCTCTGTTCCCCTTTTCTCACTGCCTCTCCTGACATCCTTTTATTCTCCTCCTCATTGACATTGTGGACAGGACTGCTGGTGCGTTAAAAGCGTTCACCCAAGCTGACACTGTTTATGAGTTATGATTTATATTCCTGCTTTAGCTCGGTCCTTCCATTGTTGACTGTGGCCCGAGTGTTCTCTCTGCATGCTTGACGCTGGATTGGACAGAGTGAGGGAAGCAAGGTCAGGTCTGCAAATGCTGGGATGTTGATGGAATCTGGGGTTTCAAGGTGACAGATGTGTGGACGCCATATGAGGATGTTTACTCCTCATCTACCAGTAGCAGCATCCTTAGGATGGTCACAGGAATCCCATGCCGAAGGGCTTGGGGCAGCAGGATTAGGAAGCTGGGTGATGGCCCCAGACCACCACGCACAGCCCCCTGATATGAACAGCCCTTTCCCCATCCATAATCTTGCCTTTGGTTAAGACGCCTCTAAATTATGATGGGGCTGGGGGCCCAGAGTGCACACGCAGCCTTCTCTGCTGAGCTCTGTGCACATTTGAGTAAGTCAGTTTCCCCCCTTTGACCTCAGGTTCATCAACTGTCTGGTAAGGAGATTGGAAAACTGTTATTCAAGGTTCCTTTCAGCTCTGAAGTCCATGGATCTTAATTATAATGATCTTCCATAATCTTTGCAACTCTTCTCTCACGCTGGGAGGCAGGGTGGAGAAGTAGAAAGAGTATGATCTCTGAGTCTGTCTTCTCATTCTTAAAATGGGGATCAGACCCATACCTTGTAGGGATTTGTGGGAATCAAATGAAATAATTTACATGAAGTCTTTTTTTTTTTTTTTGAAGACTAAGAACTCAATAAAGATAGTACCTTTTCTATTATAAATACTCCCCTTGTGTTTACTGATATATATGTTTTATTTTATTTTATTTTATTTTATTTTATTTTATTTATTAAGATGTATTTGTATTGATTTTAGAGAGGAAGGGAGAGGGAGAGATAGAAACATCAATGATGAGAGAGAATCATTGATCGGCTGCCTCCCGCACACTCCACAACTGGGGAACAAGCCTGCAACCTGGACATATGCCCTGAATGGGAATGGAACCATGACCTCCTGGTTCATAGGTCAACGCTCAAACATTGAGCCACACCGGCCGGGCTACATGAAGTATTTAACATGGTACCTGGCTCATGGTGCTAACAAAGGATATGTCCTCTGTGCTGTTGACCCAGAGTTATAGTAAGTACAGTCCATGCTCTCTGGGAAAGCCCAGCCAACCCTCTGCACAGACAGAGAAACCACATGTCACAGATGGCTGATCAGGCAGGTGGGGCAGTGGCCCAAACTCTGGGAACCCGGAGGAGGAGAGACCTTGTGTCTGGAGCGAGCACCTGGCTTTGCCCTTTGGAACAGAGGAGAAAAACCACACAGGCCACAGGGAGGGCAGGCTCTCCGGGTAGGAATACATGCAAATGTGTTTGTCGTTAGGCCTTCCACGCCAATAATCCCTATCTTCTCCTCTTTCCTTTGTTGTGCGTTTCTCCGGTGGCCGGAAGCCAGATAAAACACACTGTCTCATAGGCTGCGACAGCCAATTCTGCCTCCCCAGGCTGGAGCAGACTTCGAACAAGTGGGTGAGACGCATGTCTCCTGTTTGCAGATGCCTCTGTGTTAGGTTCCTAGGGTGGCTCTAACAAACACCCCAAAGCCGGTGGCCTGGAACAATAGAAACTTACTGTCTCACCGTTCTGGAGGCCAGAAGTTCAAAATCAGGGTTTTGGCAGCATGCTGCCTCTGGAGGTCTCAGGAAAGACTCTCTTCCCGGCCTCTCTTTTTAGTACCTTCTGGAAGTTCCTTGGCTTGTGGATGCCAAGCTTCACATGGTGTTTTCTGTGTGTGTGTGTGTGTGTGTGTGTGTGTGTGTGTGTGTGTATCTCTTTACATGGTGTTCTTTTTATAAGAATACCAATCATATTGGATTAGGGACCCCCCAACTCTACTTTGACCTCATCTTAACTAACTATATCTGCAATCTCCCTATTTCCAAATAAGGTCATATTCAGAGATACTGGGTATTAGGACTTCAATGTTTGAATTTTGGGGAACCACAATTCAGCCCATAACAACTTTGAATCTGCACAAGTGATTCTTGGAGTCCTTCCCTTCTCTTGCTTTGTGGGGGAGGGCATGGCATTTCCCCCCGAACATTGCACCCTGAATTTGCAGACCACCTCTGCCTGTCTCTGCATTCTGAGGCTGGTAGTTCACGGTATAGAGCAGCTGGCTTTGGTACCTTCAGGCAAACAGTGAGGGGAGAGGTGACTCTCTGAATTTAGAATATGGGATGACCTGCATCTTGGTCCATGACTTTGGGCCTTAGCCACACTTCTGAGACAATAGGCAAAGTCCCACACTCCATCCGGTTACAGCAGATTTTGCCTTCTTAACAAAATTGTGACCCCTTTCAAGGCATTCATAGTCCCCAATGGTACACGGATCTTTGCCCTGTAGCTGCCCACAGTCTTGTTGGGACAAAGTCTTGTTAAAAAAGACGAGAGAGATCACAGTAGAGTGTGGCTAGAGGCACCCTCTGGGGCCTGAAGAAAGCACTGTATGGCTGAAATGGAAAATGCTCAGTTCCATCCCCAGTTCTAGCCTTACGAACACTGGGTCCCATCCTTCAGCATGTACACACCTGCACAACCACTGTCCTCTCAGGAAGGGACTAGAGGAAAAGAGCACCCTGGCGTTTGGAAGCAAACAGACCCTCAGGGTAGCTCGTCTGTAGAAGGTACATGGGGACTCATCATGGTGGTGGTGAGTGCCCGTTGCCCAGAGTGAGACTGGACAAGAATAGTCAGAGCCACTGGGGCTCCCTGATGGTGCTGCTTAGCAGGGGGGCCCTGTGCACCTCATTTACCTGATCTGACCCCATAATGGGGACGTGCTTTGAACAGAAAGAGTAAAAAATGGGGATCAGAGGACTGAGGTCCTGGTGGATGGTCTTCACCCACAGAGCTCTCCCACATGGAAAAGGCACAGATAGTCCTGAGCAGCAGTTTGGGTAACGAAGACAACCCAGAATGCCCCATGTTTAGTGCCTACAGGCGAACAGAGCTCTAGTCATGAAAAGTGGCTGATGCCCCGTCCCTGTTAGAGCTGTCTCCACACTCTTGTCTCAAGCTCCACAGAAAATAGCCATGGGTCTGTTAAGGTCTTTCATATCTCTTTAGCATAAGGCTGCTTTCTAAAATCTTCTCTCAGAAATGGGAATATAAGTCTGTGATCCAAATTCTCCCATAACTAAGTGCTATCTGTCATTCACCTGTTCTGAGTCTCAGAAGCTTGTAGGACTGTAGGATGTGTTCACAGCAGCTTATATTTGAACATTCCTGATTCAGCAATGACTCCTCAGTTGGCTCCTCCAGCTTTGGGCATCCTCAGTGCCAGGGTGCATCTTCTGCACACGTGTCCTACCCGTCAGGAAATTCAGAACTTATTGTTAACAACAGCCCAGAATGTGTAGCTTCTGGACAAGAGAGGTGATTGAGTAGAAGGAAATACAAGACACAAATGTAAGAATTGATATTTGCAAACAAGAAGACTGAAGTTTAAGGATTATGTCCCTCCTCCACCCCCCAAATTCAATGTGTTGGCCTTAGAGATGGGGCCTTTGGGAGTAACTTGGTCATGAGGGCAGGGTCCTGGTCTGATGGGATTGGTGTCTCTGTAAGAAGAGACACCAGAGAGTTTGAATTCTCTTTGTGCACATGCACCCGGGAAAGGCCATGTGAGCACATGGTAAGAAGGTGGCTGTCTGCAAACCAGGGAGGGAGCTCTCACCAGAGCCTGACCTCGCTGGCACCCCAATCTCAGTCTTCCAGCCTCCAGACTGTGATAAAGTACATTTCTGGTTGTAAGTCACCCTGTTTATGGCACTTTGTCATGTAGGCCAAACTCACTAAGACAGAAGTTCAGTATTCTTCAAGGTTGCAAGGCTAGGAAGAGGCCACGCTTGGCATATAAACCCATTCTGACCCAGTGTGTTCGTTGTATTACATGGGGTTTTTCTGATGTGTGTGCTCATTTAACTTGCTTTCTGAAAGAATTCTTGAGCATTTACTATGTGCAAGGCCTTCTGTTCTCTTCTGCATGTTCTCCTTGTCTTTCTTTCTTTTTGTAGCTCTTGTCCTTTTTCTATCTACCTTCCTTTTCTACCACACCATCACTATAATTATTGTAACTGTTATAAACTAAATTCCCATGGCAGTCCCTGGCAGCACATATAAGAAAGAGGCATTGCATGTTGTGACCACCTCGTGTTTGTTGCACATTCCTGGTGAGGACGTTCTGAGCAAGGAGACACACAACTGTTTTCTAACGCAGGGTATACATCCTCGAGGGGCTGAGGGCTTTGGAGCCTAGAAATAAATTCTACCTTTTCAGCCCCCTCAGGACTTTCAGCCCCATTAGGGTTAAGATGATCACATCCCTAGTAAAATTAGCTCTCCTTTATTGAGGAGAGGCAGCACCTTCAATTTGTTTTTCTTGATGCTCATGGGAATTTGCGGGGAAGGTATGGCCATCCATCACCCTTGGGTCCCACGGTGTCTGCTGGAATTTTAAAAAATATGTATTTTTATTGACTTCAGAGAGGAAGGGAGAGGGAGAGAGAGATAGAAACATCAATGATGAGAGAGAATCATTTGATCCACTGCCTCCTACACACTCCATACTGGGAATTGAGCCTGCAACCTGGGCATATGCCATGATTGGGAATAGAACTGTAACCTCCTGGTTCATAGGTCAACACTCAACCACTGAGCCACACTGGCCAGGCTGCTGGATTTTTTGAATCCTGCAGAGACCCACATCCCAGGGGCTGGCATGATGGTTTGATGGGAGTGATGGTTTAGCTGAATTTTTCCAGCTTGACTAGAGCCAGTGAAAACTTACAAGGAGCTGATCAGTTTGGAAGGATTAAGGAATTATATGTGATTAAAAAATGTTTCTGAAACCAGAAGCCCCCAGGTGACATTATCTGAAAAACAGGAGCCAATGACCAGCTTCTATTCATTTTTCAAACTGAGATGAAGACAAGCCTTTTACTGGTTTTTAATTTGATACCAGTGTGGCCTCCCACACTAATCAAGGCTTATCCCCACTTGTGACCTGGGAGGGCTTCTGATTTGAGTGACAATGCTGAGAGGTGCGGAGGGATTTGGTCAAAATATGGGGCTATAACATCAGTCCATTCTTGAGAGGTGGTTCTGGCGCTGCCCTGTCCCCTAACATGTCATATACACTCTGGGTGTAAGAATGTGTGAGTGTGTGTGAACATGTGTGAGTGTGTCTGAGTGTGAGTGAGTGTGTGTGTGTGTGTGTGCGTGTGTGTGTGTGTGATCATATACTGCCATATACATACCTATGGGGATGTCCTTTTAGTCTGTAGTAAAATTGCTTCGCTCAGATGATGAAAATGATACTGATCATAAAAGGGGTGATCACGAGGCTATTTTCCCAGCAGAACTTCCCTCCCAAGCCTTTTTGGCATCTGTCTGTCCCACCAAGCCTGTGTCTGACCCCCGAGCCTGCTTGTTTTGCCTTGTTCGGGCCTCTCCAGGTCTCCGGGAATTACTCAGGATCCGTGCTCTCCGTCAGCTCTGGAGCGGGGCCAAGCGCATGCCTGCCTTTCTGCTGTCTTCATTAATACTGGGCCCGCGTCCCGGCATTCCTGAGAAATTGATAGAGACAGAACATCAATTGTAGTTTAGCTCTACAACGGGGAAACTCACGGTGACAGGCTGGGTTTTTTTTTTTTCTTTCTTTTTGCCAGAGAAGCCGAGGGCCCCTTCCCGGAGCAGCCGGGGTTGAGGCACGCTGGACCTTCATGAGGTCATAGAGTGGGACACAGGACAAGACCAACAAGCCGCTAATCTGCTAATTGCAGCCTGGCTAAGTGATACTACCATAGTGTTTGGCTTTCTTGGACTTGAGGAATGGCCATGTGCGTAGACGAGAACAAACCAGGCTGCGGGAGAGGAGGTCTGTGGTTGAGACTCACAGGCCCAGACGGGGCCAGGCTGGCAGGTGTGGGCTGACTCGGAAGTCCCTTCCGAAGGAGCTGCAGGCTGAGGGCCGGCGAGGGCAGCCTGGGCAGTGCTGAAGGAGATTTCATCATTGGTTCCCTGTGATGCTTGAGAAAAAGATGTAGCCGCATTTTCCTGTTTAGGCCTCTCTGGGTCTCCTCTAGGCAGGTGACTTCCGAGGGGCACGTGCAGTGAGCAGGACTGATCCCGGTGAGAACATGCATGTCTTTGCACAATGGGCCGGGGAGAGAGAGGAGTAGATCTCTTCCAACGTCGCCTGCTTCTCCTCTGTGTTCTCCACCTTGGCAGACAATACAACCTGCCACCTCATTGCCCAATTCAGAGATCGTGGAGTTGCCCAAGACTCCTGTCCCACCCCTCCCCCATCATGAGATGGCAGTCCCCTCTTTCATATATATTTTTAAAAAATATACTTTTATTGATTTCAGAGAGGAAGGGAGAGAGATGAGAGATAGAAACATCAATGATGAGAGAGAATCATCAATGGGCCGCATCCTGCATGCCTCTTACTGGGGATTGAGCTTGCAACCCAGGCGTGTGCTCTGACGGGGAATCGAACTGTGACCTCGTGGTTCATAGATCAACGCTCAAACACTGAGCCACGCCAGCTGGGTTCTTTCGTATTTCTTGAAGTTGTTCCCGTCTCTTGTTTCCCACTCAGACCTCCTTGTCCAGGCCACCGTCATCTTCCCCATGGGGACCACCATGGGTGCCTCCCACTGGTTTCCGTTTCGAGTGTTGCTTCTTAATAATCAACTTTTCAGCCTCCTGCCAGTCATCTTTCTAAGTGCAAATCTGACTGTGGCATTGCCCTGCTTAAAGCCTCCAGTGGTTCCTATTGCCTTCTGGACCAAATCGCACATCTTCGCCTGACCTATCAGGTGTGGCCTGGCCCAGCCTCGTCTCTAGCTTCCGCCCTCATCATGCCCCACCCAGCCCACACGGTGAACCTCTTGTGATCCCCTGAATGTGCTACACTCTCTCTTGCTTCTCGGCTTTTGGGGCTCTTTTCCTCTGCCTCAGACCCCCTCTATTCCTGGATAACTCTCCCCCTTTTCTTGATCTCAGCTTCGATGTCACTTCCCTCGGAATATCTTTTCTGAGTCCCTCAACCTAGGCCGGTGCCTCTCTGTGCTCTCACAACATTCAGTATGTGCCCACACCATAATACTGTGACCAGTGCACAGGAAGTAAATGCCTATTTATGTAGCAGAGGACATTTTCCTCTTCATAGATGGTGCAGATATTTTCTTGAGAAAGGAATTGGGTTTGTTTAGGAAAGTATCGTGACAAAGTATTGTGGAACTCCTGGGGCCTGGTATAGCAGGGGATCAAAGAAATTGCCAAACTGCTGTGTATCAGAACTGGATGAAACTGTAGGTGTCAGTCAGAACAGAGGGAGGGGCCAGGTGGGGAGAGGATGGTTGATCAGCATGGAGGACTGGACCACAGAATGTTCAAGGCCAGAATGACTCATGTTTAATCAAAGTTGTAGGCATTTTGAGATGTAAACATCCACCCCCCCCACCTCCCTGCTCTCAAGGTGTTCGTTGTCCCGCTGGGAAGCAGGGCATGGCTGTATGAAAAGAGCCAGCACATGGCCTAGGGTGTCATGTGAGTGGGACTTCTGGAGCTTGGATGAGGGGTGACTTTTCGGGTCCCTGTGTGTCCTGCCTGGTCTGTTTGGTAGTGACACCTGTTGGAGCCAGATGGTGGGGCCTAAGGACCAGGCACCCACAAACCTTGGTGACTTCCACTTTCCCTGGTGAATCAGTCTTGTTTTCCTATATGCTACTCTTGTGTACTCTTGTTCTTTTTTAATCCTCACCTGAGCATATGGTTGTTGTTTTTTTAAATTGATTTTAGAAAGAGAGCGAGGGAGGGAGGGAAAGGGAGAGAAAGAAAAACATCCATGTGAGAGAGAAACATCGATCGGTTCCCTCCCCTACGCACTCTGACCAGGAATCTAACCTGTGCGCGGGATGATGCTCTAACCACTGAGCCACTGGCCAGGGCCTGTTTACTTAATTATTCATTCTGTCCCCCAATATTAGATTTTATGACTACTTAGGTATCAGAGATACAGATAAATGTGCTTTTGCCTTTCAATGTGTGGAGTTGATGGGCAATTCCACACCGTCTCTCCAAGTTCACTAAGTGCATTGTGGTGATCTTAATGAGCACATGTTACCATAATGGAGAGGTTATTTTTACCCCCATTTTTTTAAAAAAGGGTCTGCCGTGGAACACCCTGATGGAACCCAACGCTCCTTTCCTGCGAGTGTGGCAGCCGGAGGACAAGCTCACAGCCGATGCTTAGTCAGGCCCCTCTTCTCTGCACCCTGGACGCCTTCCTTCAGCGTCTCTCCAGGCCCGACCCCTGGGTTCCCCCTCGTGGGGCCAGCAGGGAGCAGTTCTTTGGAAAGCTGGACAGGGAATGGCTGTGGCAAAGTGTTTGTCTTTCCCTCTCCAAGAAAGGTCACAGGAAAACCTTTGCTTTGAATAAGCTCTTCCGAAGGACACTCAGCCTGGGCTCTTCAGTGAGGCTGCACCCTCTGGGGGTTGGGGGGACTGGGGTGTCAGTCGGCAGCAGGACCAGCAGCCTCAGCCTTGGGGGCCCACTGCCACGCTCCCCAGCCCCCACCAAGCGGCGCCCTCCTTTCCTGGGGCCCAGGTGCACTTTTCTTCTTTAGAAACAGAGCTGGTGCCGGGGAACGGGTGCCGGGGAGGGCTTCCCGCATCCTCCCTTGCTCCCTTGACCGCCCTCCTGCCCGTGTTTTCTACTGCTCAGCAGGGCACCCGAGCGAGCGCTGGCATCACTCCTGAGCGCTGGCCTGTCTGTAGATCCTCCCACACGTCTCCTGGGCCCCAGCTGCCCTGCCTTTGCTCAGGCTGTTCCCTGGGCCTGGAATGTCCTTTTCTCACTCCCGTTTCCCTTGGCTGACTCCCCCTTTCCCTGTGAGGCTCAGCTCCCTTACCATCTTTTGGGAAACCTTCCTTGGCCCCCAGGTGGCTAGATGCCTTTTCTGAGCTCCCATCGTGCCCTGTACAGACCTCCGTCCCGGCTCTGGTTGTGTTCTGTTGCAATGGAATTTTCACTTGCTGGTCTTCTGTGCTGGCCCACGTGCCCCCTGAGCATAGAGGTGGTGTCTGAGTCATTGCT
Source organism: Plecotus auritus (assembly GCF_963455305.1). Classification (NCBI taxonomy): domain Eukaryota; kingdom Metazoa; phylum Chordata; class Mammalia; order Chiroptera; family Vespertilionidae; genus Plecotus; species Plecotus auritus. Next base: position 168,296,055 of record NC_137782.1, read on the forward strand.
GAATTCCAGGACTCAGTACAATGTCCAGCAGAGTGGGCATTCGGGATATATATATATATATATATATATATATATATATATATACTGAAGGGATGGGGTATGATCTCAATGTTATGCTCTAATTCACAGCCTGCAGACCCCCTTCATGTCAATTGGAGGCACCGACCCAGTGCTCAGTTGGCCCGGGCCCCCCAAACCAACCCCACGGCTATTGTCTCCCTGTGCCCCTGTGCCTGTAGCCATCTGCACCTGGTTGGGAAGCTCTGCCCTCCATGTCCTACTCCCCCTATAAATGGGCTCTGCTCCAGCTTGTCTGATTCCCCCACTGTTCCCCAAACATGTCCTGTATCTTTCCTCCTCCTCCTCCTCCTCTTTACTCATGCCATCCTCTCTGCCTGGACACCCGTTTCTGCCCTTGTCTCCGTGTGGCCTCCCTAGCTGCCACTTTCTAAGATCTTAGCTGAGTCCCTACTTCTAGGAACCTTACACGTCCACAGTCCCCCTGCCCGCAAGCCTCCTCCTCTGAATTTTGATGGTCCCAACTCTGAATTTCCTCACTGTCCCTCAGCATGCCCAACCTGTCACTGACAAGTGGCCCCTTTGGGGTCCTGTCTCCCAGGGGAGTGGCAAGTAAATTGCTGGCCCAAGACCACCAACGATGATGAAGTGTCTCCCTGACTCCTCAGCCTGGTCCTGTGGGTGTCAGGGGATGTTCGGAACCTCTCCTTCCTGGGGCTGGTGACAGTGAGAGGCTGCTGGGGCAAGTGGGGCCCAGAGCTGCAAAGAGGGCAGGGATGGGGGTTCCCAGGAGTGGAGCAGGTGGCTGTTGTATAGGAACCTTCCATGTAATACCATGTCCTCCTGGAATGCCTCCATTCGTGAATCCACCCTCTCAAAGAGCATCTTTCAGACAAGGAGGAGCAGCCCGGAATCGAAGTTCTCTCCACTGCTTTGGGGCTTGCCCATGCCGAGGAGCTCCTCGGCTATCCAGAGGGTACCAGGACAGCAGCTGCAAGGCGAGGAGAAGCCATGGGAGACCCCGCCCCTGACGTCCCCGCTTCTGCGTGCGCTGGTCCAGCTGCCGCTGGGTGGCAGAGAAAACTCAGCGAGGCCCAGGCCTCCCTCCGCCTCTGCTGATGAAGCTGGGACCACCCTGTGCAATCTGAGAGGCCACGGCAAATGAAGTGCTTATTTGAAAGGTCCCCTGGAGCCATCCTTATGGGATCAGGATGTAGAAAATAGTTTAATGAGGACGCCCGCCTGCAGGGGCACCTGTGCTAATTCTGGAGACAAAGGCACTAACCTGACAGCTCAGAGAGGAAGGGGCCGGGATGCCTCTCTGGGGAAACATCAGTCCTGCCGGGCAGACAGGAGCAGGAGGCAGATGCATAGGCATCGCTAGGCCCGTGTCCCAGCAGTCTGGCCCGTTAGCCGGGCCCCTTACAGGCTCAGCAGCATCCCTAGGACCCAGCGGTGGTTGCTTAGTAACCCAGGGCAGCAGAGAACTAGGGAGTGGGGGGTTGTGAGGAGGTACCAGAGCATCCAAAGTGGGAAGAACAAGATAAAAGTTCCCACACAGAAAACTCTGCTGGTGGACAGAGTCTAGCACAACAGCCTTCAGAGATTTTGACTGTGACCCACAGTACGAAATGTATTTAAAAGCGTCTTCCATTGCATTCTAAGTGCGGATGTATTACATGTATGTATACACATACATAACCAAGACAAAGTGTTGGGAACAACACTTGTTGCTACTTTGTAAGATGTATTTGAAATACTCTATTTTTTTTTTCATTGAAAAATGCTTCCGTCAGCTGTGACCCACACATTTGTTTAATGAGCCCTCCAGGGAGTTGCTCCCCGCAGTTTGAGAGATGCGGGTCAGACACATGGAGGAGTGGGAACAGAGAGCAGCCAGGCTGACCGGCCCGGAGGGATGGCACAGGCTTACCCCCTGTACCTGCTCGATGGGAGAACAGTCGGAGCCCTCGTAGTGTGCTGTGAAATAGCAACAAGATAGCTGGTATGAAGTGCTTCTTCGCACAGGGCTTGACATACAGAAGCAGCCAAGAAGCATTAGAAATGAGGGTGATGGTGACGGTGGTATTGATGTGTCTCCTTAGGTTGTAAACGGAACCTGCTGTCCCCTGTGGCGCTGGCCTCCTTTCTGACAGCCGTGTCTGCTGGGGGAGGCTTCATCTATCCACCTGTCACCTGTTTGAAGCTGCAGCTCCTCAAAGCAGTGAGACACGCATTGAGAAGGGGCCAGTGAGGAAGCTGAGCTTTGCAGGGAGGTCGCAGTCAAGGCTGAGACCCGGATGAGTATCATCTATGATGTATTTGCAGTGAGAAGAGTCTCTTGCATGTCCCACGATACACACGTGAATGGAGACGAAGCAGCAACATAGAGAAGTGAAGAAGTCTTTAGTTAGACACAACAGACAAAAAGGTCACAGACTTGGAAGAGCCACCGGGAAGACAGTGGGGGACCGGAAGGCAGAGCAGGAGGCAGCCACCAGATGCTGCATGTTTTCAGTGAGTCTCTCTCTTCACGCTCATCCTTGGCTTTTCGGGCAGCGAGGAGCTCCGACATCCCGCGGAAGGGTGGAGAGGGTAATGGAGCCACGCCTGCTAATCCTGGGAGGAGGGCCGAGCAGGGAGAAGCCTGGGCCTCTGAGGGTGGTGGCTCAGTGGCCTGCTCCAGACTGCCACGCCTCCTTGTGGGTTGGGCCTGGCCCGCTAAGCTGCCCCAAGTGGGTCCAGAGGGTTGAGCTCAGAACTGGAACAAAGGTAGCCAGAGATTCTGGGAAGGCAGTCAGGGTATGGGTGGCTGTCCTGTCCTCCCGCTCCGGGTGGTCTGGTGCCCTCCTTTCCTCTGCGATGCCCGTCACTGGGGGCAATACAAGGACAGCGCCCTCTGACCTGGGAGACCCAGCTGAGGCCTGGCTGTGTCCTGCAGCTGGCAGGCAGTGCTTCCTGCGGCACTTTGCCTGTGCCCCGATGGCCACCAATAGCATTTTGCTGCCCTGGCCGGTTTGGCTCAGTGGGTAGAGCGTTGGCCTGCAGACCAAAGTGTCCTGGGTTCGATTCTGGTCAAGGATACATACCTTGGTTGCAGACTCCTCCCCGGCCCGGGCCCTGGTTGGCTGGTGCAGGAGGCAACTAATCAATGTGTTTCTCTAGCATGGACGTTTCTCTCTCTTTCCCTCTCTCTTCCACTCTCCCTAGAGATCAATGGAAAAGTATCCTCGGGTGAGGATTAACAGCAACAACAACAAAAAAAGCGTTTTGCTCATGTGGAAGCTCGGAGAATTTTTCTTCTCCAGGTTTAAGTCTCTCCCTGAGGTCTCCCACTTCCCACTTGGAAACAGCCTCCTAGAACAGTTGCTGTCTCTGGGCCGCACACGCACTGCCCAAGCACGGTGCCCTCTCTGCAGGCAGCAGACGTCACTGGTGGCATGGATCCTGCGTCTCTCTGTTCCCCCCTCTGCCTCCGTCTCTCTCCAAAGACCCTCACGTTTCTCACCTGAGAGCGAAGGGGCAGTTTCCAGTTTGCATGGCATTGTCTCCTTGACCTGCCGTGCTGTGCGCATTGGGGACAGCAGCAGACAGGCCAGCCCAGGCCCATCCTTGGGGCCTCCGGGCCACCGGAGTCCCTGGGAGAGCCAGCAACGCCTTGAGAAAGAACCTTAGGGAAGGGACCTCCTTTCCCCTGGGGCTCAGGAGAAACTTCCTGGAAGAGGCCGACCTGGGGGCCATCCCTGAGGTGGGGCTTGGCCATCAAGGAGCAGGGGGATGTGTGCCTGGCCCGCAGGGGGAAGGCTGGAGGGCCACAGATGGGGAATTAGAGCCCAACTCTAGGGACTAAGGGGTCTCAGGGCAGGCTCTTCCTGCACCACCCATGTGGGTGGGTGGGTGACGAGGAGTTGGGGGGTGGGTGGCTGGGCACGCCTTTCCCATCTGCTGTGGGCCTGGCTGGCGGCTGGGATGGGCCCTGTCCACTGGGGGGCACTGCAGCACCACCTTGGGGCCACGCAGCCCCTCTGCCCGGAGTGGAGCTGGCGCACCTCCCGGACTCAGGCTTCTCTAGAGGGAGCCAGAGATCGGCCAGGTGCTGCCTGCCTGCAGGGTTATCACCTGCGCACTGAGCATCCAGCAGTGAGCTCACCCTCCCGCCCTCATTCACATGGACACACAGACCCACATGCTCACTGCCACTCACGTTCATAATACACATGTCATCCATCCACACACACACACGTTCATAACCACACACATATACAGTCCTAACCACATGCCCTCACACACACTTGATCAGTCACGTGGCCTCTCAGCCCCACCCCACTGGGTCTCATACACTCACACACATACACACACACACACACACACCCACACACACACACTCCCCCTGGCCAGTGTCAGCCATGTGCCTCACATGTGCAGGCAGCCTGGAGCAGCTGTTTGTGTGGTGGGGCTGATGTAATGTCAAGGGATTGCATGTTATATTTAAAACGACACCTGTAAAAATAATCTTCAATTTGTAATTTAAATACTGTAATACTCGATTATGTGGACTGACAGGAAGTGTCCCAGCGGCTCCGGAGAGCAACATTCTTGGGCCCTGCCTCCCGTGCACGGGGGCAAGGTGGGGCTGAGGTGGGCACAGCCCAGGCCTCCCTCCTGAGCTGCCCGCCAGCTTGCCCAGCCGGGTGCCCAGCGGCTTCTGTTCCCCGAGTGGGTGCCTGTGCTTGCCGTCCACCTGCCCCTCTGTCCCCACTCCCAGGCTGCTTCCAGAAAGCGCGCCTCCCGTGGGTTTGCCCAGGAGACCACAGGGCACACTTTGTACCCTGGGGGAAAGAGAGAGGCTCTTCCTTGTCCGTGGTCCCCGCACACAATCCCGCAATCCCGCAGCCCTTTCCTTCCGCTGCAGCTTCAGCCCCGCAGCACAGAGGGTGTGGTTTACAGCCCCGGGGCCAGGGCCTGTCCTCCCCAAGACTCTCAGCATCACTGCTCAGCGCCTCACTGCACACACTCCACCGCTGGTGCCCCTCACGGCCCTCAGCTCCTCGGGCACCCAGCACAGACAGCGCTTGAGCCCCAGCCCCACGGCCTCTTTCCCCGACACCCCGCAGCCGCAGACCGCGGGACCGCTGCGTTTGGACCGGCTTGTGGCTGTTCCACGGCACCGTGTGCTGAGCATGAGCATTTCCCAAACTCAGCATCTCGCCTCTCTCCCAGACCTGCTCCTCCTTCCCGTGTCCTCTCTCTCCATGAGCGATGCTGCCCTGTCCCTCCCTCTGCCCCCAGATGACCATGGCAGATAACAGGCCACTGCTGGGGACTTGTCTGGATCCTTCATCACCCTATCCCTCCAGCCATTTGCTTACCAAGCCCTGTCCCTTTGCCCTTTAACATCTCCCCAATCTGAGTCTACCCAGGTCTCCACCTCAGCCCCAGGCTGTGATCTTTTGCTTCTCATAGTGGCCTCCTGGCCTCCAATTCATCGTGTTTACCTCGGAGGCAGCGGGGCCATTCTAGAGCAGTGCTCTCCCATAGAACTTTCTGGAATGATGGACATGTTCTAGATCTGCACGCCACATTGTAGCCACTAGCCACAGGTGGCTGCCGGGTGCTTGAAATGTGGCTAGTGCCACCAAGGCACTGAGTTTTAAATGCAACCCAATTTTAATGAATTTCAATAGTCACGGGTGGCCAGTGGCCACCACACTGGACAGTGCCGCCTAGGGCCCCCTCCCCCCCACTGCCCCAAGAAGCACATTTAAACGCCACAGTACCACCTGCAGGCCCTGCCCCTGCATCCTGGCTCGCAGGGTACAGCCTGCCCTTTGCTTTCTGGGATCTAACCTGCTAACAGGTCTCCTGGGAGTCCCCTGGACCTGGGCGTGGCTCTTTCGCACACTATTAGGACTCACGATGTTTTCTCTGCCAGGGAAACCCTTCCTTGAATTCATCAGAGGGACTCAGTGCAGGCCCCGCCCACCCTGGACAGGACATAGTGCGGCCCCTGTCACTCTAAGTGAACCCGAGCAGGACTCGGCCTCAGGATGTTGGCAGGCTGCCTAACAAACCCTCTCAGACATTGAGCCTATGTGTCCGGTTTTCATCTGGCCTTCCAGAGAGCTCTGCCACCTTCTTCTTCTTTTTTTAAAAATATATTTTATTGATTTCAGAAAGAAAGGAGAGGGAGAGAGAGAGAAACATCATTGATGAGAGAGAATCACTGATCAGCCGCCTCCTGCACGCCCCCCACTGGGGATGGAGCCTGCAACTCAGGCATGTGCCCTGACTGGGAATCGAACCATGACCTCCTGGTGCATAGTCCAGTGCTCAACCACTGAGCCATGCGGGCCAGGCCACTTTTCCCTTCTAAGTGTCCAGGTGGGTGAACCCCTCTCCATAGGAAGGATTATAGCAACCCCCGTTACCCAATGTCGGCTCTGGGCCAGAGAGTCTCCGAAGGGTTCCAGAGGCATTTCTCTAATCTTCAGTGCAAGCTCAAGGGCGACGTTAACATTCTCCTTCGGCAGGTGCGGCAGGTGGCGGAGGGAGCAGCCGCTCTCCCAGTTCGCGGTTAGATGTGTTGGAGCGTGAATGGGAACCCAGGCTCTTCCTTTTATAAAATACAAATACCCAGAGGCCGCGAGACAGGACGCCCGCTGATCAGGGCTGGGGCCCTGGTATCTCCTGGTACACACAGTGCCTTCACCTTCGTGTCCCTTTGAAGCTGTGCATCGCCCCGGAGCTGGCAGGGTGGGGCTGGTATTCCCGCCCCAATGAGGAGTCACAGCTCCGAATGAAGCAAGAGGTTCTCTCATGTCGGATTTAACATTTTGAAAGTAATAGGGCACCTCCCGGGTCACTGAAAAGCCGATTCTGTCCAGGAAATTTAGCAGTGGCTGGAGGTCACCCCCCTCGCAGGCTGGGGGCGCCCTGGGGTCCTTCCTGTCCACCTCCTGGTCCCATTCTTTTCATAGCACACCCAGTGGGAGAAATGTTTTTGGACCTTGTCTTTTGGAATTCTGCATTTTTTCCTTATTCACACCAGACCCGGCATCTCTAGAGCTTGGTTTTTCTTGGAAGGGCTGCCTGTGAGAATGGGCTTTTGTTTGGATTTCTCTGTCCCTGGAGGGGTAGGTGGGGGGCTGGGAGGCAGCAGGTCAAGGGCTCCCCCCCTCTCCTCCTGCGGCCTCTGTGGCTCCATAGAAGAGCGAATGCCTTCCCTGGAGGAGGGCTGCTTGCTTGAGGACTCTGGGCGTTACGCGGGCATTTGGTCCTTTCTGATCCGCACGACTGATTCTGGAAGCTTCTTGTCCAGGCTACTTTGGGCAGGTAGTACCGTTCTGGTGGGTTTCCTTGGGACCCAAATATTTATTCATGGCCACACATCAGAGACCCAGGGCAGCAGGGGAGGAGCCCCTGGTGTGTGTGTGTGTGTGTGTGTGTGTGTGTGTGTGTGTGTGTGTGTGTTTGTGTGTGTGTGTGTGTGTGTGTGAGAGAGAGAGAGAGAGAGAGAGAGAGAGAGAGAGAGAGAGAGAGAGAGAGAATGCGTGTGCCTGCAAAGGGTGATTGCCGAGACCCAGAGGTGGCTTCCATCACTGGAAGCCAGGCACATGGGAAATAGTAAAGGGGTGTTTTTTCCATACATTCTTTCTGAGGGAGGAAGTGCACCCTATTTATGGCCACATGCCCAGCCCGAGGTCGGGTACGTAGAAGGCATTTTATAAACAATGATTAACTCAGTATATTCCTTTGAAAAGAATTGAGGTATATTTACATCCTATGAAATATACAGGACATAAATGTACCGTTCAGTGAGTTTTAGCAAATGTCTATGTCCACAAAGCCACCACTGCCATCAAGATGTACTTTCATCACCTGAGAAATTCCCTATGCCCTCCTCCCCCACAGAAACCACTCTTCTGAATGCTGTCCCGTAGGTTCATTGCCTGTCCTTGGAATTCATAGAAAAATTGGATCAAATCGGGACACGAACTCCTCTTTTCCTGGCTCCTTTCGCTGAGCATGTTTTTGAGATTTATTCATTTTGTTCTGTGTACCAGCAGGCTATTCCTTTTTAAAAAAAAGTATTTTTATTGATTTTAGAGAGGAAGGGAGATAGAGAGAGAGATAGAAACATCAATGATGAGAGAATCATTGATTGGCTGCCTCCTGCACTCGCCCCACTGGGGATGGAGCCCACAACCCAGGCATGTGCCCTTGACCGGAATCAAACCTGGGACCTTTCCGTCTGCAGGCGGACACTCTATCCACCGAGCCAAACTGGCTAGGGCAGGCCATTCCTTTTTATTGTTGTGTACCACCCTAGGAATCGACCCCGCTTTCTTTATCTATTTCCCTTTTGATGGACCTTTGGGATGTCTCCAGTTTGGAGCTTTTATGAATAATGCTGCCGGGAGTAGTCACATGTAAGTCTTCTTTGGTGGGCATATGTGTTCATTCCATTTGAGTAATTAATTACATGGATCCTAAGGTGGGTGTATGTTGAACTTTATAAGAAACTGCCAGCCTGTTTTCCAAAGTAGTTGCATCATTTTCCGCCAGCAAAGTGCTAGTAGGAGAGAGCCAGTCGTCCTGTGTCCTTTGCTCCACTTGGTGTGGAGAGTCTTGGTGGTTTCAGCCACTCTCATGGGTGTGCAGTTGTGACGCACTGTAGTTTTGCTTTGCATTTCCTTGGTCACTAATGATATGGAGCATCTTTTCGCATGGTTATTGGCCATGTGGATTTCTTTTGTGTACAGCAGCTATTTCTTTTCTCATTTTAGGCTGCCTTTTAAAAATAGACGCATGAAAATTTTAAAATGTCATCTGGATTCTAGCTCTTTGTTAGATATCTATAATTGCGACTACATTCTTCATGACTTGTTTTTTCATTTTTTGTGCATCTCAGTGAGCAGAATCCAATTTATCAGTTTTTTTTCCTATGGTTAGTGCCTTCTGTGCTCCGTCTAGGAAAAATTTGCCTCTTCCTTAGTTCTAAATACATCCTCTACGTTTTCTTTTTTTCCTTTAGGGTGTTATCTTTACATTTAGGTTTGTAAACAAGTCTTGAGTTAATTTTGGTGTCTGGTCTGAGGTGTGAATCCAGGTTCACTCTTGATGGGGAATCCTGAAGATAAGCACCTCGTCTGATAGAGGAAGCAGACTGGGTGCCAGCACCTTTAGCCAGAAGCACAGTGGTCCCTGGCCACCTCTGCAGGTGTAAAATAGTTTCTACCTGTGGGATCACTCCCAGAAGCGATAATTAAACAATTAGTTGTTATTCTGGGGTATTGGATGGCTCGAATCGCAACTTGCAGGAATTTTGCGGAGGACCAGCTTCTCCTGCGAGTCAAGGAGGTCTCCTTGGAGGAGCTTCTTGAGACGGGCTTTGATGGGTGGAGAGGAGTTTGGTGTGTTGGAGGTAGGAAATGAACTCAGATAAAACCAGCAGTACTGTGCCTCTGTCCCTGGTTATGAGAAAGTGCTCAGTGAGACACACACACACACACACACACACACACACACACATACACACACACACATGTATATATGTCTATACACATATCTCTACATCTAAATATAATCTATGTCTAAATCTATATCTGTGTATCTAAATCTATATTTCTGTATCTGAATCTATACTATGTCTAAGTCTATCTCTATCATCTATCATTTCTATCTCTATTCCATCTCTAATCTACACATGTCTCTATAAATCTCTGGGTTTAGGAGAATCTAACGGAAGCAAACTTTCAAGGAGCTTCAGAGCACAATCTGAGTGCTTTGGTGAGGCTGGGCACAGGACAATTCTTCTAACCTGTTGGGAGATTCATCAAGACTCTTTCCTGCTAACTTGTAGACCTATAGATCAGCAATGAGCAGTCTCTCAGCTATCACCCAGGCCAAACCTATCATTATACAGACACAGGCAACAGACCCACAGAGGGGAAGGGACTTGTCCCCATGCCAGGTCATTGGCAGAGCCAGGAGCACAGCTGGCACCTGAGCTCTCTCCTTTTACCAGCTCACTCTCTGAGAGCCAGGGGGCCCATCTCCCTCTGCATTTCAGAGCCCTTGCAATGCTCTCTGAGGCAGTTGACATTTGTGAGTCCTCTGTGGGATTAGAGAGTCATGGGGCGTCAGCCCTTGCTAATCTCCCTCTATTGACTTGAAATTGTTAAGCCATCAGAGCCACTCTCTTCTCTCCTTCTAATAGCTTGTGAGCTCTTTGAAGACAGGACCTGTGTTTGAATGACCTTGGTAAACCCATATTTAATGAACCGATGGCTTGACCACCCTCTGCAGGCTGCAGCACCACCAGCCTGCTGAAATTCTCCTTCATTAGAAAACAGGCCAACCCATCATTCTGTACCAGCCAACAGCTCTGTCAAACAAGTGTCTCAGCTTAGGTAACTTCTGCTCCTCTGGTGGCTTCGATGCTTTCTGTATTCCTGTTTTCTTTCCAAGAACCCATCCAGCTCCACACCCTGGGATCCGTGTTTTGTAACTGGTTATATGCCCTATAACCCTGTTTGAGCCCCAACTTGGTTCAGTCCTGATAGAATACAATGGTTCCTGCTGACAACATAGACCCCACCAAAATATAGCAAATAGCAGCTGGTTTGTCCATGGAGAGCACAGATGTTTTACAGGTAGGACGGCTGGAGTTAAGGTGTCAGTTGACTCTGAAGAGGCTTATAGAGGGGAGCCCAGGTCTGGGAGAGACACAGGACTGTCTGCTGGCTTGAGATCTTGGCTCAGTTGAGGCTGAATTCCTTTGGCTTCTCTTGTGGGTTTCCCTGGACACACCCCTGAGCCCCCAGTGCTGGAGTGTCCCCAGGGAGCCCCGAGTGTGACTCTATTGCTCCATCATTGGCAGCGAGTGCTCCTGAATCCGCTGGCATGGGAGCTGTGAGATTCCCCCAGCTCAGATGCCCTGCAGGGAAAGGACCCGTCTGAGCACGCTGTTCTCCTTCTTGAAGCCCGAGTGTCCCTTGAAATTAGATTCCCTTTGTTTATTTTCTCATAGCCGTAGTGATATGTTCCTGCTGACTTAGAGAGAAGCTATGTATCCTGTGGAGGAGACAGTGAATAGCTGTTTTTTTAATCCAAATTTGGGGAAGTCTCCACGGCCCTCGAGCTCTCCTGGGGGCCTGGGAAGAGCTCAGCTGCTGTCTGTTGCTGGAGGCTACTTATCACTGGGGAGGGCTCAGGACAGGAGGATGAGCCCTGAGGTACTGGCCAAGGTAACCCGGGCCTGGGGGCTGAGAACGGAGCTTGGGTCCCCACCATGGCTCTGCAGTCTGCCCTCTGGAAGCCAGTTTGAGTAGTTCACTGGGTGAGTCCACATGTTCTCATTCAACTTAGGCTCTGTGGGCGGCATGTCCCTACTGGAGTGCTTCTCTCTCAGCTCTTTTTTTAAAAATGTGTTTTTATTGATTTCAGAGAGATGAAGGGAGAGCAAAAAGAGATAGAAACATCAATGATGAGAGAGAATCATTGATTGGCACGCCTCCCAATGAGGATGGAACCCACAACCCAGGCATGTACCCTGACCGGGAGTTGAACCATAACCTCCTGGTTCATAGGCCGACACTCAAAACAGAGCCACACTGGCTGGACTCAGCTCTTTTCAACTTCACTCATGGTCTCGCCTATGTTACCTCTGCCCAATTGAATTCAATTCTGCAATCAAACTGTGGCCTTCCTATCTGCCAGACTTCCAGCCTCTCCCTTCTTTGGCATCCAGCAATATCTGTTCCTTTGCCCTGGTTGACCTCTTGCTTTTCTCTGATGAGTGAGTGTTGTTTTCCCAGTAAGTGGGGCCATGGGAGCAGAGGACATACCTTATTCAGCCCCAATTGCCCTGGGCAGTTAGCACCTCACAGGAGCTTAGGAACCATTCAGGGCCACCCCCACCATAAAGCTTTCTGTTACTTCCATGGTGACTGATCACTGTCCTCTGGGTCTCTAGCATTCTCTGCGTAGATGTCTCTCTCAGCTGTCAGATGCTGGGACATTTGTTTACAGGTTTCTTTTCTCCCAATAACTTAGGAGCCATTTGAGGACAGAGGCTACATTTTCAATCATTGCAGCATCCTGTGTTTAATGAACTGACAGATCAAACCATGTCCCACAGGCAAGGGAGCCACCAGGCCACTGAAGTTCAGTTTCAGTAGAGGAAGTCCCAGGCCAGCACATCGTTCTGAACCCAGACAGTTGTGCCACCACATGGCCTCCACTCCATGGGACAGTGGTCGGTCCAGAATTCCCTCTCCTGCCTGTTAGGGTCTGGCTGAGCTTTGCTCCTTTGGGGAAGCATGAGGGAGCTCTTCCATGTGAGGCAGAAACAAATGTTCCTACCAAAGCTGCCTCATGAGTCTACCGAGGCATCCGTGTCCCACCTTGCTGCCTGGGTTGCCGGGAACATTGAAGTAGAAGATGTGAAGGTGCCCATTCTGGCATGTAACATACAGTAGGCATGTAGTGAATGCTGTTTCCTTTCGTCTCCATCCTGAGGAGATCCAGTGATAACAGATGGTCCTTACCTCTGTGGGCTCTGGTTTAGAGTTGAGGTAAGCAGTGAAGCCTTCTCTAGCTTAGAAATTGATCTAGTCCTAGAGTTTGGTGGGATCTGGAGTTGTAAATTTTCTTCCCTTTGTAGCACTCCAGTCTCCCTCCTCTGGTCCTTGGATGTCTCACTTGAGTCCTGGGCAGGCATGTTCTGGGCGAGACTTGCCTCCCTATATGGGCTGGGAGCCCCTGAAGGCTGAGACCCTGGCTGATTTGTCCTGGGCCCCAGGCACAGTGCCTGGCCCAGGGTAGTGTCTTTGACAAGTGTGGAATGAAGATCACACAATGGAGTTAATCTGGTGAGCTATCTGGAGTCCCTTACAGGTCTCTTTGGGAGTTCCCATTAATCAGGAACTCCGGACATAGCCCAGATGAGAGTGAGGTCATGGGGGTGGGGAGCCAGGAGTGTGCAGGGACGAAGGTGCCATCATTGCACCTGCACGGGACAGTGGCACCTTCAGGTCAGCCTCAGGAGCATTCTGATTGGCTCCTGCACACGGAATGGTGGCCTTTGGGGCCTTGCCCACATGGCTGCTGAGGAGCTGCCTGACTTCTAAAGACCCCTCGACCTCTGGCCAGCTCAGGCTGCTCCCCAGGTCCCTGGCAGAGCTGAGCTTGTTCTGGGCTTTCCAGAATGTGCTTCCCATCAGCCTTCCTGCAGCTCACCCGAGCGTTTGAAGTGGGGAGCGAGGTAAGTTGATACCCGCTGTAGCTCAGGGCCTTGTAGAGCCAAATAGCCCCGCCCTCATTGCACAGGCCTGCGATGGTCCTCCAGCCACATGGCTGTCAGGCAGGGGGACTGGGGCAGCTTATGATTCCCGGGAGGGAGAGCTCAGGTCCAGGACCTGGGCCCTGATGGACGATTGTTATTTCAATGTGTGTGCAGTTGAATGACATCATGCTATGAAGTGCATGATTTTTTTTTTGTCAGTCTTTTAACACAAGTTTATGTTTTTCAGACCTTCAAGCTGCAGGTCATTTTTTACATTTGCTATTGAGAGCAGATGTGACTGATCCCTATCGGGTTCTACTGAAAAACGGTGGGGTTGCGGAAGGTCAACTACAGAATGCCTTTCAATCTCCATTATTATTTCCTCCACTCAGTGGCCTCAGCAGGTAGCCTGTGCTTGGTAATGTGGCCTTCCAAGGTTCTCAGCCTCCTCGCCCTAGCCGAACCACTGGCGTTCTTCACACTGTACTGAGGTGTCTAGACTCAGCAGTCCGCCAGGGGCAGGGAGCCTGAATGAGAGGCAGGAGACTTAGTATGCTCCGGGTCTCAGTTTCCTCATCTATATAATGGGAGTGTGTTTTGGGAGATGCTGACAAATATTGTGAGATACTCATGACACTGCTATTTAGTTTTGTAACTCTTGGATTTGGAGAGGCCCAGACTGGGAACTGTGTCTTTGGCATTGCTATGCCTCGCTCCAAGGATTCGGGGAAATTCAGGGAGATGCCTCAAGTGGAGGGGAATGTCCACCCCTTCTCTACTTGTCAGATAGAGCTGGCGGGAGGGATACGTTTGCTGTCCCCTGGAAGAGAATCATGAGGGGTGTCTTCTATGTAGATACCCATCATTGGGATCACGCGGCAACTCTTGAGGGCAGCTGTTTTCACAGGCATCTTTTATAGGAAAATGTCCATCTCAGACTTGGGAAAATACACTAATTCTGAAATAAAATTCTCTTCTTCTTGGAAGTGTTAAGGTGAGGGTAGGTTGGTTAGGGGCAGACCGTTTGTTGAGTACAGTTGTGGTGAGCACTGGTCTCCTGTGAGAAAATGAACCCAGGATCCTGATGCGAAGGAGGTGGGAGAGGTCGCTGTCTCAGAGGAGGACTCTGAGGAGACTGAAGTCCCCAAGCAGAGAGACCATGTTAGTTTCTGAGAGGATAGTCAGCCCTATTCCAGGGGACAGAGGGAGCACCAATGGTTCCCTTCCTTGAGCTGCTGCCATGGCAAAGTAGTAGGGCATTTGTGACAACCCGGGGAAGGCCTTTTGATTCAGATGCAGGGCTCTAAATGAGCTCTAAGGGGATGAACTTTCCACCGTCAGTACTTCAGTGCTGTTATGGGAATTCATTTAAGCATTTATTCATTGACTCATGGATTGATCCATCCATCCATCCATCCATCCATCCATCCATCCATCCATCCATCCATTTATTTAGCAAGCATTTATGGAGCATCTTCTGTGCCATCCTTTCATTAGAAATACAGAGATGGACAAGACAGTCTCTGCCCTTGAGCTCAGAGGGTCAACTCAAGAACGCACTTGGAAGTGATGCAGGTGATACGGGCTATGGGAATGGAGTAAAGCTCCATGCTTACCTCCAAAGGGAAAGTGTTTGGAATGGAGGAAGAGGAAGAGTGAGCAGAAGAGTGAGGTTGAAAGGAGGCCCTTGAAAGACATTGCTGACAGGATGCTGCTAGGTTCAAGAAGACCATTGACTTTGGGCACCTGGGGCCTCTTCTGCCTCACTTCCAGTGGCATCCACAGCAGGAGCTATGGGCCAACTTTTTTTGTGTGTCCCACTGCAAGGGACAGGTGTGCAGGTGTGTGTGCTTAGCAGGTGGGAAGGCGTGGAGTCCCAAGGCAGCATTTCAGCATTTGGGCATTACAGGAGATTCTGTGTTACTTGGTTCTCTCTCTCTCTCTCTCTCTCTCTCTCTCTCTCTCTCTCTCTCAAAGTATATATTCTTTTAGAGACAATGATCCTTCTCTTCGATTTGGGAACAACATCCTTTACCTACAGTGCACATTATTGGGAAATTGGTGCACAGTGGCTGCCTGGGAAGATGTGCTGACCAGGTGAGGCCAGCTGTGTTACCCCAGCTGCTGGATGGCAGTGTGGAAGGACGAACAGAGGCCCCAGAACCCACCGGAGCTTCATTTCCATCTCTACAGGGAGAGCACCCTCCTGGCTGAAGCCAGAGCTGCCTGTCTTCCTTCCTACTCATGCCAAGGGATAGTGTTCTTCCCGGTGTTTCTATAAACATCTCAGTGGCAGCGGTCCCATGAGACGGATGCCACAGCTGTAAACCCTTCCCGGACACATCTTCCTCAAGAGGAACGCAAGGGAAGTTCCCCGAGAAGTCCTGAGGTCTGGTCTATGTGCTCAGCCTGGCGGGCGGCATGGAAGTAACAAGGAGTTAAGCATTTTGGCAGAAAGAAGGCTCCTCCTTTTCCAAGGGGAACCTCTTTCAGACACCTCAGGTTGGCCTTACTTGAAAGAGGAGGCAGCAGCTTTTAGCATGGGCTCCAAGCAGAGGGAAGCTAACGTGAGCCCTTCCTCGGGACTCATGGGAAATTTGGCAAGCAGCATTAATAAAGGCATCTCCCCCCGCCCCTTTTCCCTTTTTCTTTCTTCAATGGAAAATGCCAGGTTACGGTTGGCTAAAGCGCCGTAGCATGGGAGCCAGTTAATCTTCTGAGTCCATATTTTTTACGGGCACTGCGGGAGCTGTCCCGGGTTTTTGTTTCCAGCGGTGGGATATCAGGATTTGTATCCTATGGTATATCCAAAGAATAATTCTCCTCTCCTTTGATGTTTTTTTGGACATCTTGAGGCACTTAGGGGTGCGTTCTCAGGGAAGGCTGGGGGACGGGGTTGCAGGGCCCTCATTATGTTATTAAAATAGATCCTGGGAAGGAAGGCTGAATTTCTCCAGCAGAAAGCTGCATGGCTAAGGGGAAGTGTGGCTCAGACTCCTTGCCCTGACTTCTTGAACCAAGAGCTGTATTTTATTGCAGTTTGGGCAGAAGCGAGATGCTGTGCTTCCCGTATAATTGTGTCACAATTGGAGGTTACCAGGGATGGCTTTCCCTGACATTTGGAAAATTACACCGTAACGAAATACAGTTTAGATTTTAAAAACATCAGAAAAGTGTCCCTCACCTGGAAATTAGTTTAGCAAATCTGCTACTTTGGGGGGATTGCACAGTCTCCTTAAGTGGCGTTTCTTCCCTCATCCTTGCTCACCAACCCAGCCAGCACAGCTCAGCCAAGGAGATTTTCCCATCAGGTAGTTCTGCTCAAAAGCCTTCAATGGCTCCCACTGCATCCGGAAGAAAGTGCAACTAGCCAAATCAGGCAGACCCTGCTGACCTGTCCTTCCAACCCCATCTACCAGGCGTGGAGCCTTCTACCACCCCAGGGGCCTTCTTCCTGTCCCCCTAACATACCTGGGGCTCCTCAACCCCCTCTCCTCTGTTTCTGCTGTTACAGTTCCTGGGATCTCTTCTCCATCATCCCCTCACCGCCACCCATCATCCTCTAGCTCACCCCTTGTCCAGACAAGTCTTGCCCCTTTTATTTTTATTTTTATTTTTTTATATATTTTATTGATTTTTTACAGAGAGGAAGGGAGAGGGATAGAGAGTTAGAAACATCGATGAGAGAGAAACATCGATCAGCTGCCTCCTGCACACCTCCTACTGGGGATGTGCCCGCAACCAAGGTACATGCCCTTGACCGGAATCGAACCTGGGACCCTTGAGTCTGCAGGCCGACGCTCTATCCACTGAGCCAAACCGGTTACGGCAAGTCTTGCCCCTTTTAAAAAGCCTCTCTGATCATCTCAGCCTGTGCCCTTCCTTTCCCTCTCTTGATGGTATAATGACATTGCAGAGCGGCAACTGGAGTCCTGGGAAGAGTCACACAGTCACACAGCCCTGGGTCCAAAGCTGGCTGTGTGACCTCAGGTGATTTGCTTAACCTCTCTGATTCTCAGTTTCCTCTTCTGCACAATGGGGACATACAGACCTACCTCACGAGTTTTCTGTGTGGGCTCATGAGGTCAGTTAGATGAAAACTATTAGCACAACACCTGGCACTTGGCAGGTGCACTCAGAATGTTTCTTTCCCACCTTATGGCACTGAGCGTTCAGTTCCTGGCTTGTGATATTTACTACATTCACTACATTCAAATAATCATACTTGTAGCAGAACCTGCCACACCTCTGCTCACAGGCTTTTAGTTCCTGGAGATGGGGACTCATCTCATATCTCCCACAGTGCTTTGCACAAAACAGTTCAAGAGGCTCAGCTCAAGTTCCTGAGCAGATGAACCATTAAGTGGAAGGAAGGCTGATGGGCTTCCAGAAGTGCTCAGACCCTTCCCTGTCACAGTTATGCCCATGGAGGCTAAGTCAGTGCCACTCAGGTCTTGTGTCAATAAAGTTGATTGAAGTATCTCATTGCTCTCTCCTGGATGGCAGTCGGGCCCTCGGAGTCCCCACAGGACCCAGGGTAGGGGAGAGGTTGGCTCCAATGCATGGCCTAGCCCCGGGGGCTCAGGACACTTATTAATAGAGAGTCTAACTGGCAACCTCTTAACCAGCTCATCCAGTAGCCTTGCCTGAGGCCCCCAACGAAACCATTGAAGAACACAGGGTTATGTGAGGTACTTCAGCTATTTGCAAAGGAGGAGCTAGAAGGAGTATTTGAAGAGATGAGGGAGAGTGGCATCAATGGCAAGGCGGGCACATGGCAAGTGTAACACCCAGGGTTGGTGGCCAGGCTGAGGCTCTGGAGGGCAGGTGGTGGGGGAAAAGGCTGGGGTTGGGGTGGCTTTGTGGACTGTGGTGGGAGTGGGCAGGCACAGGCCCGCATTGGGGACCTGCATCTTGTCCTCTACAGTCTTCTTCTGACAATCTAGGTGGTCCTCACCTGCTGTGAGGTCCTACCTGCTCCCCGAAGCCTTCCCAGGTCCTTTCCAGGACTCTGCCCCGTGTCCTGCTGTCCTCTCCGAACCCTTCCTTATGTTCACGTGGTGCTTGTGCGCTTCTCACGACCTCACCCTCAGAGGCAGCCCTCAGAGGCAGATGTCCCGTGTCCGTATTTCTGCCTCTGTTGTCTTCCTGCCTAATGACATTGATGGAGAAGGTACCGCGTCCCAGGTACGAAGTACCTGACCCGGCTTCTCTCACTGACTTCTCACAAGAAATGCACGAGGTAGGAGGGACTTTCAGGCCTATTTCATAAATAAGAACTCCGAGGCGGAGAGGCTCAGCGATTTGCCTCGGGCCCTACAATCTAATATGAAAAGGAGCCGGAACCCAGTCTGACTCTGAGATTTGCACCCCTACCCACCACACTATCCTGTCTCACATCTTGCTAGAGGCACCTCCCCAATGGCAGTCATTTTACTGTTACTGTTGTCATCATAATGATTTCAGCACTGACGCTGAGGATGTGCCTCTTCCTAAACAGTACAACTGCTACCGCCATGGCCACTGCCATGGCCACGGTCACTGCCACAGTCACTGCCACAACTACCGCTTCTTTTCCTTCCGGTTGAGCTAGGGCCTCCTGGAGGGCAAGAATCGGGGAGTTAATCTTTCTCTCTCTCTCCCTGGATATAGCACGGTTGCAAGCATGGGCTCTAGAGCCAGATCTCAGATCACATCCTGGCTCAGGAGCAAGATCTCTGTTCACACCTAGGCTCTGTCCCTTGCAGGCTCTGCACTACCGAGCAGGTGACTTAATCTTTCTGCACCTCAGTGTCCTCACAGGGTTGTGTGAAGACTGAGTGCATTATCTTTAAGCACTTTGAACAATGGCAGGCACAGAGCAAGGGCGCCCCGTGACAGCCACTATCGCCCCCCCTTCCTTCTGTGCTGTAGTCCCCTACTAGGCTCACCTGCCTAATGGGGGAGAAGGTCGAGTGTGAGCCATGTTTCTGAGGGGCTTGTTTGGAGACTTGGGAACACAGGGGCGTGAGGACAACAGTGGTTTTTTCAGACACCGTCGCTGAGAAGCAAACATGTGCTTTGAGCAGCACGGAGCTTGCCCACGTGGGGGAACCCAAAGCCATTTCCTGCAGACTCCCTGGGAGCCCATGAGGGAAGCGGCTTCTAGAACCGGATAGGGAGGAGAGGCAGCATTGGAGGAGCTGGGGAGAGGTGGGGAGACTCCAGGGTAAACAGACTGAGGGCAGGAGAGGACAGGCAGCTGAGCACAGAGGACAGAGGACAGATGACAGGTGGGTGGGACCTGTCTCGGGGCGGGGGAATCAGAGGGAAGACTGAGAGGTCTCCCTGAAGGACCCTGGGATGCACACACGGGTGCTAGAGCAGGCCAGGCTCAGATGCAGGCACAGGCACCCGAATTCAGGCTGCAGGTGCGGGTGTGTGAGGACCTCAGTCTCCCGATTCATAGGGAGAGATGAACTCGCCCACTCTGAACCCTTACAGCACTTCTCATCTCTCTTGCCACTGGGGCAGAATCGAGGACTTTGACATCAGACACACCTGGGTTCTAAATCACTGCTCTTCCACACCATAGGGTGGTCATAGGGTCTTACCTTTCTTGGATCCTCAGTTTCTTCTTCTGGAAAATGGGGACAACATCCCATACTTATAGGGTTTTTATGAGCATTAAATGGCATGATACTTGAAAAAGGTATTGCATAAAGAAGACCATGAATGGAGGTATTCTGCCGGTTCTCCAAGTGTGGTCCCCAAGCTGGCGGTGTCAGCGTCACGCGGGAATTTGTCAGACATGCACATACTTGGGCTTTAGCCCAGACTTACTGAATCCAAAATCCAGGTGGGGCCCAGCACGTGGGGCTTTGAACAGCCCTCCAGATGCTACAAGGTTGAGAACCACAGATCTGATACAGGCCCAGGGAGAAGTGAGAGAACACACGGGTGGATGCTCAGCCGGGGGCTGGGCCGGGGTAGGTGCTCGGTACCCGCCAGCTCCCCCCTCCCCTCCTACCTGGGCAGGAGTCTTCCCCGAAGAGGTTAATGCTACTGCAGACCTCGGAGGGGTGAAAGGGCCTTGTTCCCCTGGAGGATAGACACATTATGACGGCTTCATTTGATTAAAAGGGGATGTTGATCATTAGTTATGACCCAAATTTCTTCTCTCCCCAGCAATCACTCAAAGTGTTCCCAGATGCTCGGGGAGCTGTTGGTTACCTGCAAACACAACATCCCTTTATACGGGGACGCTCATGCTCACGGAGACTTTCAGAGAAGTCTAGCGGCCTCCACGCCCCTCCGGCTGCCCCGAGTTTGATGGAGTGAATGATTGAAGGGAAACATATGCATTCCAGATTGGACCCGAGGAGCTGGGCTCGGAGAGGCGGCCTGCTTCCCGCGCAGCCAAGGGGAGGGGGGCGGTATTTGTTGTTCCCGTGGGGCTAATTATTGACTTTTAGAGGCAAGTAGCCGCCCCAATTTCGGTTAGCACAGTTGTTCGTTACTACATAATTAAGAGGAAGGGGGAACAGCCTTGGTGGGGAGCGAGGCAAAGGGAAGGCCACATGCAAATAGCTGGAATGCCTTTGTCTGGGGAACATGGGGCAGCATTCGCCAAGGTCAAATGTTCAGCTCTCGGACACAAAGGGCCAGGCACTGAGGCCACGGGCAAGGCGGTGGGGAGGGGCTCCCATTCCCAGGGCAGGGAAAGGAGGTGGAGGAAGCAGCCCTGCCTCTGGGGTTGTGGGGTTTAAAGGATTAAGGCTCCACTGCCCTAAGGTGGGTTTGCTTTTGGAGAAGAATGAGCTGGGGCTGCAGATGGGAGGGATGCCCCCCCCGCCACCCCCCGCCCTGCCTACAAGGCCTCAGAGGATGTGATGATGTTTGAAGGAAATCCACTGATGCTGGAGATGGACCGGGTTTGCCCAGCCCTGACCAGGAGCCTGAGGGTGGTCAGGCATGGGGTGCAGAGGGTTAGGGGCTCTGCTTGACCCAGCTGTGAGGTGGGAGACAGGAGGCCGAGAACCTGAGCTCTGGCTGAAGGCTGTGGTTGCCACAGCTCTTTCTTGCTAGGAGCTAATGTGTGCTAAGCCTTCAGTGCTCTGCTTAAGCCAAGCTAGCGCCAGGTAGCCTGGAACTGTGGGGTGAGGGCTGAGGGCCTGGCAGACCCTTAGTGGGGAGAGCCCTGGGGAAGGGTGAGCAGGTGAGAAGGATGCAGGAACCGGACGCACAGGATGAGAGAAACACTAACTTTGTGTGAGCAGCTCTTTTATATTGGGAGGCTCAGAAGGTTCCAGAAATTGTTGGTTGAAGAAAGCTTGGAAGCAGAACGGTAATGTAAAGCCTTGTCTTGGGAGTCAGGGGCCCTGCGTTCTAACCTGGCCATGCCCTTAGCCAGCTGTGTGACCTTAAAGAAGGTCTCGCCCTTTCTGGGCCTTACAGCCTCATGTGCAGAACTGAGGAGGGGATGGATGGAGGCTCGGAGGAACTTGTTTGCAGCGTGGCTCTTGCCTTGTAGCACCCACCGCAGCCGAGAGAATGGAATGGGGTGGCCCCATGGAAAAGTAAAGAGAAATAGGTGAAATGGACTTTACTAATATATTTTATCCAACCCAGTATATGCCAAATATCACCATGTCCACATGTAATTAGAACAAACACATGAATGAGATAGTTTGCATCCCCTCTTTGCACCCAGTCTTCACAGTCCAGTGTGTATTTTATACTGAGAGCGCATTTCAATTCAGATGCTGAATTTTCCTTAGCAATACTTGATCCGGATTAAGAGTTCATCAAAGTGAGTGTTGAAAAAGTAGGTTCAGCCTGGCTGGCGTGGCTCCGTGGTTGAACATCGACCTATGAACCAGGAGGTCATGGTTCGATTCCTGGTCAGGGTACCTGGCCAGGTTGCAGGCTCGATCCCCAGTGTGGCGTGTGCAGGAGGCAACCAATCAATGATTCTCTCTCATCATTGGTGTTTCTCTCTCTCTCTCTCTCCCTCTTCCTTCCTCTCTGAAATTAATAAAAATATATTTTTTTAAAAAAAGGAAGAAAAAGTAGACTCACATACCCTACAATTGTTCCCAACATACTTAAAAGTTTTCCGATAACTGACTAGAGTATCAGTTTTTAATTCTGAACTAATGAAAGTGAAATAAAATTGGAAGCCCAGCCCCTTGGTCGCAGAAGCCAGAGTTCAAGTGCTCCCTGGGCCCTGTGGCTGGCGACTGGACCACACAGCACAGATGTAGGGTGTCCCTAGACAAGCCCCAAAGCACACCTGTGATCTGGGGCTGGGAGGCTGTGGGCAGGGGAACAGAGAGCCCTCCCCTCCCCACTTGGTGTGGCTGCTACAGGGATGCTGAGCTTAGGCCACACCGGGGAGGCCAGAGTCCTGCTCCTGCGGCTTTTGTCCTTTTTTGCACATTCATTAATTCACACATTCAATAAAATTAATTGAGCCAGGACCGTGGTCGGCAAACTGCGGCTTGCGAGCCACATGCAGCTCTTTGGCCCCTTGAGTGTGGCTCTTCCACAAAATACCACGGCCTGGGCGAGTCTATTTTGAAGAAGTGGCATTAGAAGAAGTTTAAGTTTAAAAAATTTGGCTCTCAAAAGAAATTTCAATCGTTGTACTGTTGATATTTGGCTCTGTTGACTAATGAGTTTGCCGACCACTGAGCCAGGATATTGCCATACGGTAAGCAGAAGCATCTTAGCTACTGAAACATGGGAGGGACAGGCGACACGGAGGCCAACAAGTAAGCAGGGCCATTTCATAGAGTGATGAGTGCAGCAAAGGGAAGACGAGATAGCAAGTAGAGGCAATCCCGGGGGTGGGCTGCCGGAGCGGGACCGTCTGGTGCATGGTCAGGAAGGTCTCTCTGAGGACTGAGCCTGAGGCTCTGTGAAGGTCTGAGGGCATGAGCATGCCAGGCAGAGGGGGGCGTCCGTGCGCTTAGGGGTTTGGAAAAGCAGAAGCCCCGGAAGCAGCTTGGAGGGGCACCTCCACACTCAGGCTCCAGATTTGGAAGCCTGTGTTCCAGTCCCAGGCCGCCCACTAGCTGTGTGCCCGTGGGCTGTTCCTTAGCCTTTCTGTGCCTCTGTTTTCAGATCTGTAAGATGGGGATAATAACCCTACCTGTAGGGTTGCTGTGAGGATTAAATATGTTATTACATGTAAACATCTGGCAAATTTCAAGTGCGTGGACATGTTAGCTGCCATTATAGTTCATTCCTCAAAAGTGGTCTGCATGCTGGCTGGACCTGCTGGGTGTTAGGCACTCACAATTCTGGGACGGAGATGGATACGTAAGAGAGTTAGTGGACGTCAAGGTTTTGGCACCTGTGCTGACCACCAGCTCTGGCATCACTCTCGCCCCAGTGACAGCTGCCACACTGTAAGCTGAGAGGGTACCATGGTGGGGGGGGGGGCGCAGATGGAATGCCCAGAATCCGGGCAGGAAGGTGCTGCCTGAGTTTGCTACTCGGGGGGCCCAGGAGCAGATGTGGGTGTGATGGGGGGCTGGTGGGACAGGGGGACCAGCTCTTCTTGGACTGACGTCCCAGCCTTGACCCCTGAGCCCATCCAGCTCCTCCCAGTCACTTGTTTGTTGACAGGTTATCATGGCAACAGGGGAGGCACAGAAGAAGTTAATTATTAGCCCAGGATGAAATGGAACAATTTGGATTTCGGTGTAAAATTAATTAAAAATCTGTCTCTAGTGATTCTCCAGGTCTTGGCTGCTTGCTTCAGCCTCGGGGCATCTCTGTTTCCTGCCTCCGAGAGTAAGATGACTTAAACGTAAACTCATCCAAGACTTAGAAAAACAGCGGTCTCTCTTTCCCACACAGAATGCACGTTGAGGGAAGACCAGTCTCCGGGGAATCAGGGGGTTGGAGGGCCATGCAATTCAGCCGCTGCTCAGGCAGAGCCTGGGGGCGGGGAAGGCTGCCTGAGAGCACATATTATCATCATCACTTTGTTTTGAAAACCCCATCAAGGCCCTTCAGCGCTCACCACTGCCAGCTGAGCGTCCAGAATGTCCCAGAGATTAGGAAGGAGGCCCGGTGAAGAGTTTTTTCCAAGACGCTAATTGCCAGAGCGTGTGACACTCAGAGCTTTGATTAGGCGCCCGGCCAAGCCTGAGAGTCAGAAGGGAAGGCGCAGTCCCGCCCTGGAGCTGGCCCCAGCTCCGGGGTCCGAAGGAAGAGCAACGTGGCCCACGCAGGTTCAGAAATGCTGGTCTGAGAGAGAGAAGCAAAGAGACCCCACTTCATACTTGCTGGGATGTAGCTGGTTCCTTTGCTCACTTACTCATTTATTAAATGTCTACGGAATGCCTACTACCTGCTGGGCATCACTTCCAGGGGTGGGCAAACTTTTTGACTCGAGGGCCACAATGGGTTCTTAAACTGGACCGGAGGGCCGGAACAAAAGCATGGATGGAGTGTTTGTGTGAACTAATATAAATTCAAAGTAAAGGAGCGGAGGGGAGAGCAAGAGAACCGGATAGAACAGCCGGATCCGGCCCGCGGGCCGTAGTTTGCCCAAGGCTGACTTAGGCTTTGAGGATGGAGCCATGAGCAACAGAGACAGAACTTACTGTCCTCCGTGGGTGCTGTGTTTCAGTCGGTGGAATAACGGGTTACACAAGCAACGTATTGGTACAGGCAGGCTCTGATTGAGATGATTGGGGCGTGTTGGGTGTGTGTAGGGGTTCAATTTCAGATCGGATGGCCAGAGGCAGCCTCACGGAGAGCTGACCTTTGAGGAAAGGCCCAAAGGAAGAGAGATGTCTGAGGAAGGAGCAGAGACGTCAAGATGCTCTGGTCCCATCGCAGGTGCTGCCCCTCCCCAGTAAACCTGCCTCTCCAGTCCCAAACCCTGAGCTAATTCTCCAAACCTGCCCAGCTGGGAGCTCTGTCACCACATTCAACATCCTCTCCCTTGCTGTAACCAGCACCGCACGGCTTGGGCGTTTTCACCCTCAATGCCTGTGCCCTGCCTCCAGGCCTGGACTGTAACCTTGCTCACACGTTAAGGGTAGTTTCATTCATCTGGCCCTGATCGTGTATCCCAAGTGTACCTGATGCTCCCCTAGAACTGGTTCCTGGCAGACCCCAAAGGGGTCCCAAGCAGAGGGCCCGCCGAGTTTTCTGGGCGAGATGCTTCCTGCCCACCTGCTCTTGCAGTGCAGAGCGACGCTGAGGTGGGCTCTAATTGCCGGGGACGCCTCAGCCCGGGAGAGGTTCCCAGTCACAGAGAGCAGGACTCAAAGATGCTGAGGGTCACAGTGGACCAGAGCAGGCAATAGGACAGCGAGGCGCAGGGCTGGGCAAGCTGGCTGGGGTTGCTTCCCCTTTACCCAAGCTTCATTCTTGGTGTGCTGGGCCTTGTGCTGGCCCTGCCTGCTGCTCTCAGCGTGCTGTCCCTTGTGCTAGTGCCCTGGGGCAGGGGACATGCAGAGAGGTAGGAACTGCAGGGGGGCAGGGAGGTTGGGAAGGAGCGGCCCAGGCTCCGGAGTTTGCCTAGTGCCGGAGAAGCTCCTGCCAGCTCCTGCCAGCTCCTGCAGGGCAGGTACCGCCGCACATGGTAGACATTTCTGCACTCTGCCCTGACAGGGGGAGACCATTGTCCTGTTTGCAGGCCCACTTGCTTTAAACTCTTTTAAAGGACCTGAAAAGTCATAATGCATTTTAAAGATTTTCAAAACCCAATGGGATTCAGTGAAAAGAAACTCTTCCAAATGTGGTGAGAGGCTGTCTGCCTTGCCGAGTCGATGTTTACATCTTGCGGTGTGAGCAACAAGTTCGATCACAAGTGCCCAAACCACTTCCTCGGCTGGCGGGCACCTCCATTTTCTGCCAGTCGGGGCACTGCCTACAAGCCTTTGACCCGATCTTGTGTTTGACCTCAGAGTCCCCCCCTCTGCCCCCTCGGGCTCTCCTAGCTGCCCGACCATCACCACATTTCCCTCCTGGGAAGTCCAGCTCAGCTCCCTGGGTCAGAATGGGATTCAGAGGGCACATGGGTGCGACCTGGCCAAGGTCGTGGCATGAGGAAGGGATCTAGAGCTTGAGCTCCACCTCCAGGTGCCCTGTTCCAGGCCTGGCACACAGTGGGGTTCGGAATATGTGTTCACGTGGGCGGAATGGGCTGTGGAAGCCCAGCTAGGCCGCAGGAGGTCTCCCTTTGCCTGCCTGGTTCTGAGGGGCACTGCAGTGAATCAGGTGATGCTCGCTTGTCACATAGATGCTGAGGACCCTGGGCAGTGCAGGGAGGAGGCAGAGGTAGCAGCTGAAGGAGAGATGGGGGGAGCAGAGGGGAGCCCAGGCCACTCAAGTGACCGCGTGAGAGAATCTGAGGACAATGCCTGAAATGGAGGAGCGGGTATAAGGGGGTTTGTGAAGGAAATAAAATCTGGAGTGAGACAGGACTGGGTCTGTGTCACCTCCACGTCTTACCCGCTGTGTACCTGGTGCATTGCTTAACCTCTCGGCCTCTTGAATTTGCCAGCTACACCACAGGACTAAGAATCATGGCCCTTCTCACCCCCAAACGTGAGCTAAGGAACATTTGTCTCCCATCCAAGACTTACCAGGCCCCACCCTGCTTATCTTCTGAGATCAGAGGAGATCGGGCACGTTCAGGGTGGTCGGGGCCATAGACTAACGGACTCTTAAGTGCTGTTCCTGTTGAGGGGTGATAGAAATATTCTTCTCCTGGTCACTATCCAAGTAAATATAGGGTTGGTCCGCTAAGCTGGGGGCTTGCTCCTGAGTTTTCTGGGCGCCAGTTTTTTTCTCTTCCATTACCTCCTTTCTTCTCATCCATGACCTTTACTCGTCTGCATTTCTTACAATTATTCACTAAGGCTTCGCAAGTCCTTTCAGAGTCACTGTGGGAGGAGGGCTTTCACCTGGGGCGAGGGGGAAGGAGAAGGTGGTGGCTGGATCGGATATCGGTCTTTCCTGCACAGAGAGATGTCACGGCTGCCGCTGGGCAGTGATGCTGGTGTTTTGACACGTGTCAGGTGGTTTTGATTCTGGAAGGTGCACGTCATGGCAGTGGCACATGTTTGGATAAATCAGAACCAGCCTGAATCTCCTTCCAGCAAACAATGGAGCGCCTCTTCTGCCTCATCCCGAGTTTCCCATCAGCTTCCTCCCCCTCCCCCTCCTCCTCTTCTTCCTCCTCCTCTTCCTCCTTCTCTGGGACCCAGGTCCTCAGAGGGTATGCTGGGATGGTACAGGCTTGTGTAGGTGCTGGGAGGAGCAGTTCCCTCCTGTGGGTGCTGAGCACAAGCACAATCATTTCTGAGACCTCAGAGCAGCAACCATTTGGAAAGCTGGGACTTCTGTGCATCTCTCTCCCTCCCTCCTCCTCCCCCAGGACAGCTTCTTAAAGGGCCCCCATCACCGACCATGTGCAGAGATTCGCAAGGGCACTGGAGATGCTGAGGGCATGCACATGAGCAGCAGAGGGCTTTGGGCTGGATTTGTGCCTGTTGAGCTTATAGGGCTAATGAGTGCCAAGGGGAGCAAATACTCAGCGCATGTTTGCTAAATACGGGGCTCCAGACACAACCCACCCTGAATTTTTTAGCTGCAGGAGATGGTGGCCTCCAGGTGACCCACAGAACAGCCCTATCAGACTTGCCCGTTTCTCACATAAACAGTAATGGAGCTCATGCCCCAAGACCACAGTGATGACGGGGCTCAGTCCCAACATTCGGAAACCCTTCCTCCAGCAAGAGACTCCAGCAAGGTGATTTTTCAGGGTGAAGGCAGGCTCAGGAACGTGGCAGGCAAAGGATCTATAGAGGCTCTGCCTAGCCCAGTAGTATTGGTAACAAGTAATTATTTAGATGGAAAAAACAGCATTTTCAAATGCCGGGCATAATGTTTGGAGCAGAGTATGGAGAAGGGTGTGGTAAGAGGTTGGCTGGAGAGAGGAGCAGGAGCCAGATTATAAAGGGTCTGAATAGCATCCTAAGGAATTTAGATCCCCCCCCCCCCCTTAGGTCAATGGTTAATCACTGAATTAATGTTAGAAGATGAGTAAAGTAGTCAGATTCTTGCCATAGAGAGACTCTCCTGGAAGCAGAGGGGAGAGTGGAATAGGAATAGGATCTGGATGGGGCTGAGGGAAAAGAATGATGTAGTGAAGTGATCAGGACCAGGGAATTATATTCTAAGGAAAATAGAGCTAAGTGATAATTCCAGGGGAGGCCCAGGGTCAGGCCAGGAGCCACAGAGATTAAAAGGGACAGGAACAGCATCATCATCTTATTCTTTTTTAAAAAATACGTTTTTTATTGATTTTGGAGAAGAGAAGAAGGGAGAAGGATAAAGTTGCCTCCTGCGCGCCTCTTACTGGGGGTTGAGCCCACAACCCGGGCATGTACCCTGACCAGGAATCGAACCGGTGACCTCTTGGTTCATGGGTGGATGCTCAAACACTGAGCCACATCAGCCAGGAAGGGATGTCATCTCCTGAGGTTAAGTGCTGCCTGTGGGTTGCGGCTACATGCTGGGTGGGGCAGGAAGGCCATATGACCCAACACCTAGGAGACTGCGTGCCTGAGTGTGAGCTCATGAGCTCCTGGGATAGGCTTTGGGTCTTCTGGCGAATCGGCAGGTTCTTCCTCTCTGTCCTCCTCCTCCTTCCCTGGCTCCATCCTGTATGGGAGGCTTCTTGCCGGTGCTTTTAGGGCTCTTCATCTCCACGGTGATGAAAAATGGTGTCCTAAACACATGACCTCACCCGGTGGTTATGCAAAAGGGTGCGCTGAAGTGGGGAGCTTTGGGGTTTGATGAGTCTGGTTGGGATATGAAACCCTCAGGATCAGATGCCACTGAAGCAGGTCTCTAGCCCTTGGAGAGGAAGGACTAGCCCTGCAGACTCCTTAACAATTTGGAATTGGGGAGGACTTTCTGTAGATAATAACAATCAAAAGGAGTTGTAAAAGAGTTGATAGAACTGACTGACCTCATATAAATAAGTTGCGTTTGTTTTTGTATGTAAACAATTCAAATAAGTGAAAAGGCAAAGGGCAAATTTGGGAAATTATTTACATTAGCTATAATGTACAGAGTTATCCTTAAAATATAAGGAGAAAGAGTTGCAACCTAGGGTAAGCCATATGCACTTTCTTCCTTAAGATATAATGAAAAATTTAAAAAATTGTAGTAATTAAGAAAAAAAACCATAGTAAAAATATGTGACAAAGGATAAAACCAGAAAATTTATAGAGAAAAGAGTTTAAGGATGATTAATTAATTCTTTCATCCTTTCATTAATTTATTGCGCACTTACTATGTGGCAAGCCCTATTCTAGCCCTGGGAAGATAGCAATAAACAAAACAGACATGTGTCCCCTGCTCTCATGGAGTTTCAATGCTCCCTGCTATCGTTCTATATTTTCTAATTAGTTTTCTTTACATTTACTTGATTTCAGACAAACTCTTTATTCATCTGGAATTATTTTCTCTTACATTGAATTGAGAATTTATTCTCCCCTCAAAAGTAAAACGATCGCCTTAGCCGCTAATTAATTAATCCTTCCCCTCCTCACTGGTGCCTGATGCCCCCTTTACCAAATAATAAATTAATAACTTCTCATGTTTGGGGCCATCTATTCTGTCTGAGGGATTCATCTAACAGCTGTCATTGCAGCCCATACTATTTTTATCATTCGGCTTTAGGCCACGCCGGATCCCCCAGGCTCCGCATAGTTGGAGGATGGTGGCACAGATAACTTGGACACCGTGGTAGTTGCTCTCTCCATGAGATGGCACTCACAGTCTTGTCTGACTTCCACCTCAATGAATCATTCGTGACTTTTGGACAGTCGCAGACAAAGAGCACTTGCGTTCCACAATTTCCAAAGCCGGTGTCAAGAATTAGCATCATGGTTCATGTTCTAGCATGTTTCTAAAGCTTACGTGTTTTCCTCTGACAGTAGGTCCCCACATGTGGACGTGGCTGGTGGGACTGCTGTCCCGTGTCCCCCAGCACTGCCATCGCGAGGGTGTGCAGTCCTGTGAGAGCAGTCTTGCATGCCTGGCTCTTCCCCTCCTGTCAGTGTAACTCTTCTTTAAAAAAATGTTGGGGCCTGGCCAGCGAGAAATAGAGCCCAGCCAGTGTGGCTCAGCGGTTGAGCATTGACCTATGAACCAGGAGGTCATGGTTCGATTCCCGGTCAGGGCACATGCCTGGGTTGCGGGCTCAATCCCTAGTGTGGAGCGTGCAGGAGGCAGCCGATCAGTGATTCTCTCTTATCACTGTTGTTTCTATCTCGCTCTTTCTCCCTTCCTCAATGAAATCAATAAAAAATGTTGGGGAAGGAATTTGAAAAAATATCCAGTTTTCCCCAGAAACATGGTATTTCTTCAATTTTTCTTTTCTGTCTCACTAAGTTTAAAAAAACATTTTAATAGACCTTACGTGTTTTCTCATTAAGATGATTTTAAGGTTTATCATTTTTCTTATTTCACTACTCATTTAAACAGAATCACTTTTCCCCATTGTATTTTCTATTAACTGTTCACTAGCTATTTCCTGTACATAGGAAACCTATGGATTTGTGTATTTTCAACTTGTAATTCTTCACCTTGCTAAACTGTTATTAGTTTTGGTAGTTTTTATCTTGGAATTATTGTGTGTGGAATATCTTATCTTCTGCAAATAATGATCATTTGATCTCCTGCATTTTAAAACATATTCTATTTCACTCTTATGTTATTGGCTAGAAATAGAAAATGTACAATCCTAATAGTGATAAGAAGTTACAGGTGCCTTTTTTCAAATTTTAGCAGAACTTCCCCTATTGTTTTACCATGAACAGGAGGTTGATTACAGGTTGAATTTGCACCTTCTAGATTTTTTTTTAATTCACAAAAAAATCTTACATTAAGAAATACCCTTAGCATCTCTTAAGGCTTTCCCCCCTGTGGCATACTGATGTGGACTAGAGTATTCTTCCAAATCTTAAGTCAGCATTACATTCCAGGAATAAATACAACATTAGTCATCTTGAATTATTCTTTAAATAGCTCCTGGTTTTTTTTTTTTTTTATTTGGGATTTTTGCATCTGTAGTCATAAGTAAGATTGTTCTGTATATGTGTGCATGTGTGCATGTATGTATATATGTGTATACACACATATAGCATTAATATACTATATAAAATTATAAATGCATTTACATATAACATTTGCCAGATTTCTCATAAACGGAATTGGGAAGTTTTCTATTGTTTTTTCTGCTCTAGGACAATCAGAAAGAAGTCATCCATAAAACTGAGCTCATTGCCTTTTATAGAGATATTTCTTCCACAATTTTTTCCCAATTTATTTCGTGGTTAATGATCTTTTTGGAGACTATTCTTCTTGAGTCAATTCTGGTAACTTTTATCTTCCTAGAAAATTGTCTATTTCATCAAGATCTTTATAGTAATAAACATAACTCTTCCTTTTTAGCACCCTGGCCATGGGATGGACCTTAATTAACCCCACTTTTCCTTGGAGCAGCTGAGGCAGGCTAGAAATGTCCAAAGACAGTAACTGATTCCCAAAGGAGAACAGCAGGAGAAAATGACACAGAGAATTCCAGAAGCCATGGCTCCCATAGCACATTCTCCAAGGTCATACTTTCTGATCTCTATCATCTCCCCTCTAGTCCTAAAGGGCTGGCAGTTTCTCAGACACCTTTCCTGAGGTTTCCAGTTTCTGGTTCTGGCTGATTCCAACCAGAAGATCCCATTTTATTACCAGATTTCCCTCCTAGACATCTTGACATTCTTGTGGCCAAGGCCACATGTGCCAGAGGCACTCTGAACCTCTCCTTGGCCCTCCTCTCTGGGCTTCAGTGTGAGGGCACCTCCCCTCCCCCCATAGGTGAGACCAGCCCCTGGCACCTAGGGGAGGCTCTGTCGTCCCAGCACAGACCAGTCCTACCACCAGTTGCTTGGCCACACAGTGTACATAGTAACAGGAATGCTGCTTCTTTCACAGCAAAGGGAGATGGTATTGTAGTTATAATCCACCATTGTTCATTCCTAAGAAAACAAATCCGAGATCTCTAATCATATTTCAATTCATGGTAAAGTTTATATACCAACGGAGCAAGTGTTTCAAATGATTAGGACATATCAGTAGTTTTTGGAACACATGCAGTTCTAGTTTATGGCCAGCTACCCCTGAATGGACCTTCCTTATTCCAACACCAGGTCATACCTCCTCAACTTGGAGAGATGGCAGACGAGGGTGTCCTCAAGCTAGACAGGTTGTAGAATGCTGGTTGAAATGGAAGTTTTGCTCAGAAACTGGCAGAGGGAGAGGCGAGCTCTGGGTCTGGGGATCTGACCCTCCTATGGCAGCCCTGATTGCTGGGAACCCCCAGAAAAGAAGGCCATCTTCAGGCAGCTGACTAGTGTTACATGCTGTCACAGACGTCTCATTGGGAGGAGTCCACTCGTGGTTCCCAAAGGTGAGGCTGGAAGTATTTATTCCATATTCACTCATAAGTGCTGGCCACAGCCTTCAGGGATCCTGGAAGATGGAGAGGAAACAGGGTCAGACCTCCAGCCACTGCTGAGCAGAGCTGGTCATGGCCGGTGCACTTGACCTCCAAAAGGGAGCGTGGCCTTCTCACTCACATAGGGAACTCCTCGTAATGAGGATTGGGTCTCCTCTAGAGAGACATTTGTCAGTGTTCAATGCTGGGGACAAAGTCCCAAACCAGCCTGGACCTGGGCAACACATTCAACTCAGAAACCTGAAATAAAGTCTGCCCACGGGCTGCCCCTGGACAGCAGTCTCTGGCCTGACCACTTGTCTCCACGCCTGGCCTGTCCTTCCATGGGGCTCATGTTCCAGCCTCTTCAGAAAGCTGCCCCTGACCACCCAGTCCACAGGGATCTCCTCTTCCCTGACACTTCCCCAGCACTGACTTTATGCAGGATCTCTGGACCTCACTCACTCAACAAGTGTACTTAGTAACTGTTGAGATGGGGATGAAAAATTGAGTCAAGATTTGCCACTTCTGAGATGGCCTGGCTTTCATTTAGAAGCTTTGGGGTTCAAGGGCAGGTCCAGACCACAAGAACTCCCTCAGATGGCTCCAGAGAACTCAGCCTTTCGTTCTACCTTTCAGTTGTGCAGATGTGAAGGAACTGAGACGAGCCCCCGGCGTCCTATCCCCTGGGCATGGCTGCTGCGGTGTTGTAGCAGGAGTCCTGGTGTAAGGGCAGAGGGGGCCTGGCTAAGGTGGGGCGTGTGGGCCACAGCAGGACCTGCGGCAGGCTGAACACACGACACACTCCTCAGCTCACACTGTGCGTTGCCCTTGCTCTGGTCAGGTGGAGACCTGAGCAGTAAACTTGCAGAGTCCCATGTGCAGAGCACCTGCGCCCCCCGGCCCCTGCTCCTCCACAGCAAATGCAGGTAGACTTACCGGGTCCCAACTGTCCAGGGTGCCTGGTGAGGGGCACACCTCTTAGGACAAGTAGGGCTGCCATAGGGCTAGGGACTTCTTAAGGACCCCTGCCTGTCCCCAGACCTTGCTCATCCCACTCAAAGTGTAACCAAGGCTCAGCTCCACACCATTGGGGTCACACGGCTGTCAGCTGCAGGGGAGGAGGGCAGGGGCGTGGGGTGGTGGGTGGGCTTGGCTGGCCCTTTGCTTTTCCTGGAGACCTTAACCCACTTGAGCTAGATGTGGAGAGAGGCCCAGGCATGGCTGCCTGGGAACAGACATGTGCTGCCCTCATGAGCCATGTTAGGCGGTGGGGCCTGGCCACTGCCTCAGTGGAAACTGGTGCCACGACCCTGGGCACGGGCTAGTTTATGTCCAAGTCGTCAAGCTTGTCGGACTTCATTTAGGCCACTGAGAGAAGAGGCATAATTAAACGCAGGCGGGGGATCCGCTCCAAGGACCATGGCCAACGTGGCCAGGGCTGAAGTGAGCATGTGTGTGCGTGAGAGAGAGAGAGAGAGAGAGAGAGAGAGAGAGAGAGAGAGAGAGAGAGAGAGAACTGACTGGTTCACACACTGATGGGGGAGGTTGAGGTTTGCCTGGGTATCAGCTTTCCAGGACATTTCAGGATTCACTTTCCACTGCGGGATTGATAAGGACTGGACCAAGGGCTAAGAGCTCAGAGCTTGGGATTTCTCTCCCTGGATCTTACATTTGTCTTTGGTAACAGTAATGAAGTTCAGGGCAAACACAGACCCAAGTGATAATTTTATGTGTTTTGCTTCAGTGACACACTCTTTCCGTCATAGAGAGGGGGGCTGCACAGGGGCTCAGACATGTGGGCACAGCTTGTCGAAGGCATTGGACAGCCGGGGCCTCTGTTGTTGGAGATGGATGTGGGGCAGGGATGCTCTGAGCTAGCCAGTGAGAGGGCAGGTCTCTGGCTGGCCGGACCAGCTGGAGCCTTCATTGGCAGGAAAGCGCTTTTAATGTGGCCCAAGTATGTGTGTGTCCTTGGGCTGAGAACTGAGTCCAAGGAATTAAAGATCTGAAATTTCATTTGACAGTTATTAGTTCTTTTGTTATTTTTTGGTGTCTGTTTGTCTACTTAATAATATTGCAGCTGTTGAATTGATTACAAATAGTTTTATGTTTTATTTATATAAGAAGTCGAGACCAGCCAGAGGGCTAATTGAGTCCCTAATTGAATCTTATCATGTCAGAGATGAGAGGTCTCCCAGAGATGGCCTGGTCCCATCTTCCCCATTTGATGTATCAGAAATTGGGGCCCAGAGAGGAGAGATGACTCAGCCAGGATCACCCGGGAGGGTGCAGTTGGATTCAGGTGTCTCGCCTCTGCCTACACTGCAGAGTGGGAGAAGTCTGTGTGCAGCCAGTGTAGACCTGAGGTTGTTCCCTTAGCAAGCATGATTCCATCCCATGTGCATGGAGTTTGTAATGGGCCACATGCATGCGTTACTCCCTCGTAGCTCCCCCACGACCCGGTGCTGTAAAGGTGAGCTCCGTGTAACTGGAGGTCAGTCCTTAAGGCTCCTGACTGTTTCCTCTAGTCAGTGGTTCTCAACCTTCCTGATGCCGCGACCCTTTAATACAGTTCCTCATGTTGTGGTGACCCCCAACCATAAAATTATTTTCGTTGCTACTTCATAACTGTAATTTTGCTACTGTTAATGAATCGTAATGTAAATATCTGTGTTTTCCGATGGTCTTAGGCGACCCTGCTAGCGGTTCTCAACCTGTGGGTTGCGACATTAGAAAGGTTGAGAAACGCTGCTGTAGAGCCTAAGACCACCGGAAAACACAGATATTTACATGATGATTCATTAACAGTAGCAAAATTACAGTTATGAAGTAGCAACGAAAATAATTTTATGGCTGGGGGTCCCCACCACATGAGGAACTGTATTAAAGGGTTGCGGCATTAGGAAGGTTGAGAACCACTGCTCTAGATTGATCACATTCCCATCAGTTTCCCCCGTTCTCCCTTCATCCCTACTCCCAGGATCTTTCCAGGGGACTTCTCTAGCTCTGTGCTCCCTCACCTGCCGATTTGGCTCAGCCCCCTCGAACCTCCGTCAGCTTCTGCAGTGAGTACAATGAGGAACGAAAACATCGCAGGGGCACATCTGCTGCTCACGCTCCCCAACCAGACAGAGCAGTAATGAGCTTGGGCAAATCACCATGACTCAGATGATCTCTTTATTTATTCACTGGCATCTCTTAGGAATAAAGCTTAAGCCATTCCTCCACCTTGCTGGCCCCCGTTTCCTTTTCTGAGAGTCTCCCAAATATTTAAAAGAGACGTCTACGTCTGCCTTCGAGACTTCACTCCTTAACACCCTGCTGTCTGGTTCTTGCACCCACAACCCAGTGGTTGTAAGCCACCGACGGCCACTTGTTTGCCAGACTCACTAACTTGCCCAGTCCCCACTGCCCTGCTCTAGCCAGCACTGCCCGCCACCATCTTCTTCTAGAAACGCCTGCATTGGCGTCACCGCTAGGTTGTGCCATGGTTACAAATAGCCCCAGTGGCTTAAAACCACAGAGGATGAGCCCTGGCCAGTGCTCTGCAGTGGTTAGAGTGTCAGCCCATAAACCGAAGGGTCCTAGGTTTGATTTCCAGTCAAGGGCATGTACCTCAGTTGCGGTTTGATCCCCCAGCCCCAGTTGGGGCACACATGGGAAGCAACCAATCAATGTGTCTCCCTCACATCGATGTTTCTCTCTCTCTGTCTCTCCCCCTCCTTCCCTTCCACTCTCTCTAAAATCAATGGAAAAAAATATCCTCCGGTGAGGATTGAAAAAACACCCAAGAAACCGCAGAGGTCGATTTCTCGCTCCTGTTGAGCTTTGGTTCTGCCCACCTCCTGCTCATTCCTGGACCTGAACATGGCCGTGACTGCAACCTGTAGGCTCATCGCCACAGCGCGAAGAGCGCCCTTCAGGGTCTCACATCGGCTCTCAGGGTTTGGCTGAGAGGGACACCTGGCTGTCACTTACAGCTCATTGGCCGGAAAAGGTCACGTATTTCCAGCAGCTATCCAAGGGGGTCAGGAATTCTGATGTACAGCTGATGTGGCTGACCCACAGCCCTCCTGACACCCTCCTGCCCCGCCACCTGCCTCTTCCTACCCCTCTGAACGCCACTCCTTTGCCTCTTTTCCTAGCTACTTGCCTTCTCTCAACGCTCAGCTCTCAAACGCCACATTCTCCAATAGGCCCCACTACGGCTCAGCTGGTGTTCTCCGTCATCTCCCATCCTTCTTCTGTCTCTTTCTTTGCAAACACCTCCCAAATTTGAAAGCCCACCCTGACCTCTTTCTTGACTTCCGATCTAAGCTTCAGACAGGTACCAAACCAGCCTCTTCATCCTTCCATCCAGAGGCAGTCCTTTCTGCCTGTGTTCCTACATCAGGGACGCGAGGCCCAGGCTGGTCTCTGTACTGTAGCTGTCTTCCCATCGACCTTCATCCACGGGAAGCGGCCCCCTGCGTTTTCCCTCTCTGCTCACAGCTGCGCTCCTGGTGTTCCCGATGATCCGAGTTCTCCGTCCCCAACTCTGCTGAAGTTGGCCGCAGAGTTGTGAATGGTGTGTGTGTGTGTGTGTGTGTGTGTGTGTGTGTGTGCGTTTGCATCTCCAGCCCGACTCGCAGATCTTTGTTTCAGTCCCATATGCTGCATGCGTTGGGAGCCACAGGAGAGGGCCTTTCTCCACCCCTCATCTCTGGCAGCAAATCCTGAGTAGCAACGCTGACCCAGGCCCCCAGATCCCTAACACCTTGTAGTTCGAAGTCCTTCTTTGCTCTCAGTGCAGGGCGCTAACCTGCCTTTGGAATCTTATCGCTGTAATGGCCTTTATGATAACGTCTTTTGGGCCCTAACATTTTGTAAGAAGGGGGGGATGAGGTCTGGGGAGAACGGGGGACTCTACCCTCATCCCGGTGACTCATCCAAGCGTCTTGCCCCATCCTCTCGCCTCTGGGAGTGGTTTTGGGTTCTGCTTTGCCTGTGGCACAAAGATGTCACCTAAGAGAAGGGAAAGTGGGGGTCCCGCGCCATAGCAGTGAGTTGGTGCCTGCAGCCTGAGTGTGACCACTTGTCACTGCTGGTTTAGATCAGCCACCACTGTGCCTGCCAACCACAAATCTTGGATGGCAATAAATAGAACCCATTTAGCTCTAACAGGCTGAGCCCAAGGAGAGGGTGAGGCGTGGGAGGCAGAGTGGATCCAAGGCGCTCTTGGCACGCCTGGGGCTGGGAATGCACTCTTTCCCCTCTTTGCGAAGGCCCGGTTCAGTTACGCCTGAACAGCCGGGCGGCATTGCCTCAGATGCCTCCCGCAGCCCCGATGCCCTGGCAGGCCCCGTGTCAGCCTGCCTGCTGTCTAATTGGCCACGCGGAGCCTGGCCAGATGGCTGCTGGGCCTGGCTGCATGGGAGGTGAGAACGCCACGTCCCGGGCCTGGCTGGCCCCTGCCTCCTGGGCGCCAGCTTTTGATTGGGAGATCCCAGGAGCTTGGATCTGCAGCCTGGGGTTTCTGGGCCTGGCTGAAGGGAAGGAAAGGCCCTCTGATTATTGGTGAGTTTTGTAATTCGGTTCTTCAGAGTTGTCAGCCTGTCTGCCTGCGGGGCTGGGGCAGGGCTGAGTGGGAGAGCTTCCTCCCAGACTAGAAGGGCAGCCTGTGGCGCTGTGTGGTGGCCAGGTCCTGGGTCTGCTGGCCAGTGCAAGGGATTGAAGGCAGGAGAAGGGCTGCTGGGAGCAGAGGCGACGTCTGCAGGGGAAGCCCCTGGGGCCCTAAGTGAGGGGCCGTGCTCAGTCTGACTCACGGGGTGTCTGCCTCTCTGGCCTTAGGGAGCACTTGTTCCCTCTGATGCAGCATTGTTTTCTGCCCAGTTTCCTCTCCAGCGATCTCCCTCTTGCTCACTCTGTCCCCGTCCCAGGGGTGCCTGTTGCTCCTTGCAGCTGCCACACAGGTTCTGTCTCAGGGCCTTTGTCTGGCTGTTCCCTTTGCCTGGAATTCAGTTCCCTCCCTGCCCACTTGGGTATCTCCTTGCTCGAGTGTTTGCTCAATTCTTACCTTCCCAGTGATGCCACTCTGTTTTATTCTGCAGCCTGCCTCCCCCCGCCCCATACCTTACCATTTTCCTCTTTCTCCCATAGTACTCATTACCTTATAACATACTATATGTTATAATTAATATTTATTAGGCTTATTTAAACATATCTTTCTCCCTAGGCTGGAATGAAAGCTCCCTGAGGACAGGATCTTGGTTCTGTTCATGACTAGAAGAGGGTCTGGTATACAGTAGCTGCTCAAAAAATAAAGGACTCTGTCAAAAGAGGGTCAGGTAGGACCTGACCCCACCTCACTGGGGTGTTGGAGAATCCACTGGGCACTGTCTGGAAACAGGCTTTCCAATGTATAAGGCTCCACTGTCTTCCAACTTTACTCTCCAACCTAAGACCTCTGACGGCTGCACCAGAGGCCCCGCTGGAATGGACACGTGGCACAGGCCTGTGCCATGCGGCTCGAATGCTGATGTCTGTTATGATCAGATCGGGATCAGTTGTGAGCTGAGCCGCAGGTGGCTGGTGAACAGGGAGAGTCAATGGTCTGAACTGGGCACTAGCTTTCTCAGGTGGAAGGGGAGGGGGGCGTTACAGCTACCTGCTGGGAGGTGATACAGCCGCAGTGAACCCTGGCTGTGCTGCAGCCTGGAGGCCACTGGAGGGTCCATGGGAATGAATGAAGTATGTTTGGGGACAGAAAGAAGGTTGGAAAATGTCAAGATCCTCCCTGGAACATGCCTGGTATGTAGATTGCTCCAGGTTCAAAGTGAGACTGGGAGAGCCATGGAGCTTGATGGGCATCAGAGAGCATGTCCCCAAATTGCTTGCTTGTAGACAGAGCCACTTCTGATTCAGCCTTTTCTGCCGCATCCTGCCTCTTTGACCATTTCCCCCACTAACCTTGTTGTGCTTAAAGCCTTCCGTCCTCAGACCCCTGTTATCCAAGGCCCTGGGTGCTACACAGGCCTCGAATGTGTGTAATCAGACCAAACTCTAAGAGTGGGTGGGTGCTGTGTTGCTAATTGCTCCCACATGCAATCCCAGCTATCTTGGAAGAGGAGGCCCTGCAGCCAGAGGTTGACCTAATCTTTGCAATCAGGAGGGACATTGCAGTGATTAAAGAGCCATTTCCTGCTGATATGTTGATACCAGCAGCTTCCAAGTCCTATAAGGGAGGGGCCGACAGGCAGAGCCCTGGAGAGTGGCAGGTCCTGGCCGGGCTGGGTCCGGGGTGGTCTGTACGAAGCATGCAGCTGTCTTGGGAGACCATCCTGACGCTTCACTCTGCAGTGGCTGCACACTTAGGTCATGTTCACTGTTGTGGTCAACGTTGCGGGCGGGGTGTGTGTGTGTGCTAGGCTGGAGTCTGGGTAGAGACGGTTGCCATGTACGAGCTGTGGTTACTTTACAATTGTTTCCAGAGCTTGGAAGGACGGGACGACCCAGGAAGGAGAGAACAGTCCTCCTTCTCCACATGAGAATGTCCCGGCCCAGAGGATGGACTTATGTACTCGGGCCTCCTTCCTACAAACAGGAAGAGAGGGTCCCAGGAAGGCCAGACTTTAGATGAAAGAGGAGCTTGGGGAAAACATGAGAATGAATGAAGATATTTTCAGATGCCAGTGATAAAAGAAAATACAACCCCAAAGAGCTTAAACAGAGTAGGGGAATTTTTATAAGCTCAGGATCCTGGGGTGGAGGTCTGGCCGCAGGGCACCGTGGGGGCTCTGCTTACTCAGGTCCTTGGCTCTGCTCCCCCTGCCGCTGACTTAGTTCTACACACAGCTCTCTCCTGCGTCTGGAGAAGATGCTACTGCCAGCCTTAACCTCATGTGCTCCCCTCCTGACCCCAGCACTGGATCAAAACAGATTCCCGTGTCCCAGCTCATGTAGAGAAGACATGACTGTCCTATGTTATGTGCCATCACCAGGCCAGCAGTCCCCTTCACCAGTGGGCTGAGCCAGGTGGGCCTGGTGGGGAGGACACCCAAACTGATGGAGCTTCATGAGCATGTGGACCCAGGGCCCACACGGCAGCTACGGGAACACTCTATGTCCACCCCCTCCCCTGCAGGACTCATCTCTCTTCCACTTACCACGCCCCAGGCCCAAGGCTTACTCACTTTGGGTTAGAATGAGAAGGTGAAAATGTATAAGAATAGATGCATTTTTTTTTTTTGTATTTTAGATGAATTATGCAGGGGGGGAAACTGCTGAGAAATTGCTCCAATCCAGTACTGCTGGCTGCCTCCTGTTCCCCCTTTTTGAACAGAGGTGTGTATAGCAGTTATCTTGCATCTGTCGCACTGTCGTGTGTTGGGTGTGTAGGGGTCAGGTGGCGTGTCACTCCAGTTTACAGGCCTTTAGGTTGAGGCACTGTGGAAGAGGAACCACCCCCGTGGGTCCTCCTTGGCGTCCGAGTCTGATATAGATGAAAAGATCCCAGATATGAAGTGGTTGCCACAATGGGGTGAGACCTGGGGGTCTTGGGGGAGACCATGAGGATCTGAGACTTTTGAGACTTTTGAGTAGGATCAGGACATAGTCAACCATGACATTTGGAGATCTTCTCATAGTTGCAGTGTGGAGGGTTTCACCAGAGGAAGGGGCAGGGAGAGGACTGAAGTTCTCCCGGCCGTTAGGCCAGAGGGCGAGACCTGGCTCAGGGTCATGTTCTCCCAGGTGGCATGGCACGATGGGGGTGGTGGTGGGTGGTAGCAGTCTGTCCAGGAAGGGATTGTTGAGAGCAAGTGGATAAGAAGAAGGCGACCGACTGAGCAGGTTTGATTGTTGTCTTGAAACTGTCCACAGGTGATGCATCTCCGAGGGAATCCCATAGATTCCTTCCTATCCCTCTCGTGCATGGCCTGATCTGCTTGGCCTGGCTGAGTTCAGCCCACCCTGCCTTTCAGACCTTCTTTCCCCACGGCCAGCCCTGGGAGAGTTGCGGGGAACTTGCCTTTGGCCAGGCCAGGCCAACCTGATTCACACTTCACCATGGCCCGGTAGCAGTTTGGGTGGCCGTTCACACGATGCTCTCAGAGGAGCGCTGGTGGGCATGAGCCCAGCCTTGATGGGCTCCTTTCTGGTGTTTAAGCAGTTGCAGAGCCCAGTCTTTCCACACAGCTGCCAGCTCAGCAATGGAAGTCCCTCCAGCTCCCTCCTCTCCACATCACCATGCCTCGCCACCCCCTGCTCATCCAACTCCCTGAGCATCCCACACCTGTCAGCTGCTCAGTCCTGCTCAGGATTCCCACCCCAAGTCAGGCCCTTCCATCAACATCCAGACTCAGACCCTTTTTCTGGGGTGCCTCACTTGGTGCCTGGACCACAGGGCTGTCTGAGTCCCCAAGTGCTGTCTGTTTCTTACCCTCACCCCATGCAGTTTAGGCTCTTATGGAGATGAGATTGAGGGCTGGTCCTGTGGGGAGACAGAGCAGGACAAAGTGCTCCCATTTCCCTATTTCCTGTCTCCCAGGGCAGTGGGGCCTGGCTGGGAGGATGGTGGATGCTCCTAGACTTTCTTGACCAGGATTCCTTTGTGCTCCTGGAAGCTTTATGCAGGCGGAGGTGGGGTCAGATGCTGCAGTCTTTGACAGCTGGAGAGGTTTGGCTTTGGGGCTTTCCTCTCTCTCTGGGCTTACCTGGACTTACCTCCCTCTCTCCATCCCTCTTGGGGCCTCACTTTGCCCTCTCTCCACCAGGTGCCTGCTACCTGCTGACTTATCTCTGCTAGGTGGGAGACACAAAGCTGCCCAATTCTCTCTCCGGTCCACACACCAGGGCAGGGGTCCTCAAACTTTTTAAACAGGGGGCCAGTTCACTGTCCCTCAGACTGTTGGAGGGCCGAACTATAGTTTAAAAAAAAAACTATGAACAAATTCCTATGCGCACTGCGGGCCCAGGACGAGTCGGCTGCTAAGCAGGACAGGCAGTGGCACCTGGTGGGCCGGATAAATGTCCTTGGCGGGCCGCATGTGGCCCACGGGCCATAGTTCGAGGACGCCTGCACCAGGGGCATCATCAGGATCCATGCATGGATTCCTTCCTATCCCTCTCATACATGGGGATTTCCAGAACTTTCCCTGAAACCTTGTGGAGTGAGTGCCCTGAGGTAGGACTTAATGGGGATGGGATTTAGGCTCCGCTGGAGAGGTCTTCAGCATCCATTACCATTTTCTTTGTCTTCATCCATTTATTCAAAACATAGTACTGTTTGAGTTTCTACCCTCAAGGTGCTTGACTCTAAGTAGGGCAGAAGGGCCAGTCAACAGATCATTTTAAAACAATGTCATGAGTATTATCTCAGGAGCTTAAGGAGCACAGAAGACTAGCTTTTAGCTACTCTTAGCAAGTCAGTGTAAGTTACAGCTGAGACCTGTAGAGAAATTCCTCTGACTGGGGGTGCCAGCCTGGACCAGGCTCTCTCCTCTGTGGCAAACCTCAGAGAGAATCAGAGAGAATGAAGGGCCCAGGCCTGGAGGAAACGGGAGAGGGCAGTGGATGACGAGCTAAGCACAGTTACCAGGGCCCAGCTCGGAATGGGTCGAGTGGCCCGGCTCTCTGGGCACGGAGCCTTGTGCTGCTGGCCAGGCGCCCATTCCTCCTACATTTGCCTCAGGATCAGGCTGACCCCAGCTGGAAGCAGAGGGCTGCAGGGCCCCGAGCCATCAGCCTGGTCTTTGTCATCAGCTCCTTGGCAGGGTCACGGTGGCAGAACTGCTTCTCCGGCCTCCGCTGGGACAGAATGGGGGGTGATGCCAACCTGCCAGCCCGGCCTGTCTCCACGTTCTTCCCTGGATCTGGGCAAGTGAGAATAAACACAGCCGACTTTT
The DNA here is from genome assembly GCF_963455305.1 of Plecotus auritus. Classification (NCBI taxonomy): domain Eukaryota; kingdom Metazoa; phylum Chordata; class Mammalia; order Chiroptera; family Vespertilionidae; genus Plecotus; species Plecotus auritus. Next base: position 168,339,763 of record NC_137782.1, read on the forward strand.
AGTCCAGCCCCTCGGGGCCTTGGTCTTGACCTGCCAAGGCCATTCCTGAGCACTCCGAGCTGCTCTCTTTAGCCAGATGCCGTGTTTGTGCCGAAAGAGGTTGAGCTCATTGAAGATCGGGTGTGGATATCCTGATCTCAGCCCTTGGCTAGAAGGGTCTTGGGGAGCATCGTAACCCAACTCCCTCCCACAAGGATCCCCAGAAGGGACACTTCCTGGAATCACGCCCCAGAATTACGTTTTAAATGACACCCCCAGGATCATCGCCTGCCCAGGTGTGTAACCTGACCACGTTGCATTGCAGCAGACACACGACTGGAAACCAGATACTTGCTATCTGCTGACCCCCATCTTCCAGCCCCTGCTTAGATGCTTCCAGTTATGGGACTTCCTGCCACGCATGACATGTGTTGGAGGGAGAAATGTAAGCTTTAGAGTCAGACAAACCTAGATTTTAATCTCCCTTCTGCGATTTAATACATATGAATCCTTGTCAGAACCATCTTCCCCATCTGCAAAATGGGAATAGCTAGGCCTCCTTCTCAGCTGGTGGAGGGACTATGGAAAAAAAAAAATGAGCATTAAGAGCTGATCCGCTGCCTGGTTTGTCACTCAGTTTCTGCCTCTTTCCTTAGTCTTCTCTGCTTCAGAAAAACAACTGGCTTCCTCGTCTGTGAGGTTGCACTTCAGATACGTGGAGGTGGCTCTCATGTCCACTCTGTTTCTTTATAAGAAATGGAAGCATCCGTCCACTTTTGTTAAAACACGCAGGTCAAGCAGAGCAGAAGAGTATTCATCTGCTCAGGCTGCCAGACCCAAATGCCATACACCGGGAGGCTTAAACATCAGAAGCGTATTTTCCCATAATTCTAGGGGCTGGAAGTCCAAGATCAAGGTGTCAGCAGGTTTGGTTTCTTCTGAGACCTCTCTCCTTGGCTTGTAGGTATATCTTCTCTCGGTAAGTTTCTGTGTCCTGATGACCTCTTTCTATAAGGATACCAATATATTGGATGTGGGTTCACCCTAAAGACCTCAATTTAGCTTGATTACCTCTTTAAATACTGTATCTCCAAATACAGTCACATTCGAAGGTCCTCCTGGGCTAGGACTCCAACATGTTTAGACGGGGTGAGAGGGTGGGGATGGCACAGGATGTCACAGGCTGAAGATGTTTAAGGTAGTTGAGTTGAAGTGACAAGCTGGACATGATCTGATTTTGCCTGTTCTTTGTTGAGTGGCCTAGTGGCCCTGTCCGGAGGCCCAGCTGGGTGGAAGCTGCCCGCCTGGGCCTGGGCCGCTGGCAGAGCTCAGCTGTGTGTGGGCAGCCCTGCCCTCCCGACGGAGTGGCCGTGGAGTGCGTTTCCATCGCTGACACCTTGACATGTTTTATGGGGCTAATTCCTGCTTGTCAGCAGCTGCGTTTCTTAATCAGCCGCTCATTCATTTCTCTAAAGGCTTCTGACACTTCTGACTAGCACCAGAGCGTTTGGTGTGGCACAGACATCGTGTGCTCTCGCGTCCAAGTGCACTCACACCCTGGGACCCGGCCAGAACCCCGACGCCTGCCATTATTCTTAGCCTTGAAATGGTGGGAGCAGGCGTTTCAAAACCAGACTGAGGTTTTTGCAAACATATTTTGGCCTTCCTGCCTACCTATTTTTATTTCCTTCATATTTGGAAAGAGAAAATTCCCAGACAGGGGCCTGGGAATCAGGCTATTCTCAGGTCAGCAGGCTCCAGTTCCTGCTTGTGGCCCTCGTGGGGGGAGGCGATGCTTTGGCATCCACCCTGTGGTTCCCCACCTGCCGGTGGATGGTCACCCCACCTGTGGAAGGGCGTGGTGGGGGCAGCTCTGGCTCCAGCAGCGGGTCCTGCGTCCTTGCAACTGTGGCCTCTTCCAGGTGAGAGGAGGCGCAGGGCGATGGAGGCAGCTGCCCAGGTGGAGGGAGTGTCTAGACCTGGGTCCTGTTGCACTGTTTCCATTGGAATTATGCTTCCCACGGACCCGTCCAGCCTACCAGGCCCTGCAGACTAGGAGGCAGGCAGCTGCCAACTCCATTCAGACCCTGAATTGGGAAAGTGGGTAACGTCCTGTCAACAGCCTCCCCGCCTCCCTTCCCCCACCCGCCTTCTTTCCCTCCCCATGGAGTGCCCACTGGCCTAGGCACAGAACGCAGACACAACTCCTTCCCTCTTAGCCACATGCCACAGGGGACACGAACCAGAGGCAGCGTCCCTGCCCCGCTGGGTTTTCTTGGATGCAAAGGCTTCCCCTCTGCCTGCCTTTGGTGGAGCCTAGGTGATGTCATCTGTGGGTACAGGCAGAGGTCATTGATCATTTTCCACTAGAAGGCGACAGCTTTGTCGGCCGTGGCTGTTTGAATGAAGGTGGACCCCCAGCAGGCGGAGTCCCTATAACCCCCATCCATCAGCTGGGGTGTCTGGGTGTGAGAGAGAATGCAACAGCCCCAAACATTGGTTTGAACATTTTTTTTCTCTCCTGCTGGGCCTTTTCTAGGACAGGCAATGACACTGACTTGTTTTACCTCCTCAGCCCTTTGCAGTGGCGGTGTGTGTGAGAGTAATGTGCATTTATTTCCTAAATCATAAATACGAATGTTCTTTTCTGGAAAAAAAGTTCACGGAAATGTCCACCCACCGGTGCCCCAACTAAATTCAGTGGAATGAGCCCTCTGTCTGGGTGGGAGGAGCTTAGGCCATAGGCAGCCTTGTGCCTGGGAGAGGGGGAGGGTGGGCAGTGACCCGCCAGGACTGTTTCAGAAGCGGCCAGTGGCACAGCGAGTTCCCCTGAAGCCACGGCAGGCCAGGCCAGGTGCCCCATCCCAGCTGGGGTAGCCTGGAGAGCTAGGGCTGGTGGGGAACATGTCCTCAGTATCCCAGGGGCCGTCTTGTGAACACCTCCATGTGGCTCCAGCAGGTAGAGCTAGGATCAGTGGGTGGACGTTACCGGGTGACCTATTTCAGCTCATTGTGAGGACCAGCCTCCTTGGGCAGAGCTGCTCAGTGCGGGTGGGGAGCTGGGCAGTCAGAGGCTGGGGGACCACTGGCTGGGATGTGTCCAGGTGACCACGTGCTGGTCACGCTCTTCGCTCTGAGCTTCCCCTGAGATTTGATGTTTAGCCTGGAGCACAGTAGCTGTGGCTCCTCCCTCTCATGCTCCTTCCCTTTGTTCCTGCCTTCTTCCTTCCTTGGGCTCTCTCATCCCCTCCTGTTATCCCCACTGGGGATGGCACTATTGTGAGACGGAACTGCCTTGTGCCCGGAGTCCCAGCTGCAGCCTCCACTGCTCCCCTGGTGGCACCGGCTGGCCGTGGCCTTCTCCCAGCTCTCAGCTCTCACTGTGGCACCGCAGCTAATGCAGCAAACCCACTTGCCCACCTTCCCGTGTGGCCTCAGTGAGATGGATCGAGAGGAGTTGGCTGGGGGTGTGGTGGAGACAGGATACTTTAAGGAGAGGGCGCCCCCTGATGGGTTGGTTCCATCCAGGAAGCAGGCTGTCCCCTCAACTGAAAGAGTCCTGCTCAGGATTCTCCGCTCCTCAATCGGCACCTCTGAAAGTCGAGGCCAGAAGAAATGTCCCCACTTCTACCCACATTCAGCTTCAGTTCATCTTGATATTTCCTACGAGTGAGTGACGGCCTGGGGAGCCAAACATTCTTTTTCAGCCACCTGCCCTTTTTGGTCCTAACCCATCACCTTTTCCTTGATCCCATGTCTACGTCTCTCCTGTCCCTTGCTGCCCCTCTCTAGGGCAGAGTGGGGTCTACCAGCCAAGGATTCAGGGGCTCTGGCAGGGCCATGCGCTCTCTGTGATGGGAAGTGAGCCTGGATCAATAGGATCTGTTCTCCCCCCAAGTTCTGGCTGCAGGATCCCTTACCCTGTGGGGCAGAAGAGCTCAGTGGCCTTTGGGAGCGCGGGCGGGCTCCAGGCAGAATCACATCAGCTGTGCCTACTGTGTAACGTAGAGACTCAGTGAGGAGTGGGGAACCCAAGCCCCGAATGACTATGTGGCCTCGTTTCTGTGAGAGCTAGTCTTGCCAGTCACTGCTCTGGGAAGACCTTGCTTCGAAGTTTCTGGAGGAAGTTAGATAACCTTGAGAAGATTGTGGTGGCCCAGGGCCCAGGGACAGTAGGACCCACGGTCCCCAGGCCCTGCACACCTCATAGAGCTCTCTCCTTAAAAGGAGTGTCACAGGCCAGGGAGGGCCAAGCACATGGGGAGAGGCTATATGGCTGGGACAGGAGAGCAGGCAGAGAAGGATTAAACTGTGTGTGTGGTCCTGAGTATTGTGTGGTCCTGTGCCATGAGTGGCCTGGGTGAATTGTTAGCATTTCTCTTTTCTATTTTGGGGGACATTGTATGACTTTTATATTGTCACAGATTAAAAATCTGTGAAGCCTTGGGGTACATTTCACAATTTATGTCATTGACTTCATGAGCATTTGATACTCCTCTTTCTAATATTTGTATTTATACACAGTATTAACGAGCAGTCTGGGGAGTATTCTATATTCTGTGGCAGCAACGATGGGTATTAAAAAAAAAGGCACTGAGGCCAGCATGGCTCAGTGGTTGAGTGTCCACCTATGAACCAGGAGGTCACGGTTCAGGCCTGGTTAGGGTACATGCCCGGTGCAGGCTTAATCCCCAGTGTGGGGCATGAGGGAGGCAGCCAATCAATGATTCTCTCTCATCATTGATGTTTCTATCTCTCTCTTCCTCTCCCTTCCCCTCTGAAATCAATATATACTTATATATTTTTTTATTTTTATTTTTTAGAAGACACTGGGGTGGCATTTAGCTGACAGGGTTAAGAGTGACTTTCTCTGATGGGTTTAGGGATGACCTGGAGTTCAGACCTTGACCCTGGAACCCACAGGGCTGGAAAGCTGTGAATTAGAAGACATGGCACAAGAAGGATGTAGGGAATGGAGTGGGGAGGGGGAAGAGACTGAGCTGTAGGCACCCGAGGCCTGCGAACCAGGAGGGTGAGCTTCTGAGATGGGAAGAGGGCACAGTCATAGGAGCTGGGCATGGGCAGTTGTGAGAAATGCCAACCAGGGAAAGAAAAGGACTCTCGAGGGTGAGGCTAGCTCAGGGGATATTGAGCAGAGGGGTGCTGGGGAGTGGTTAGAGGTGCACCAACATGGATACAGGCATAAAGAGGCAGAGGAGGGCGTGATAACCACCGCCATCTTTTGAGGGAACCTCTTGTGTGCCAGGAGCTTTGTGTGAACCACTCTAGTCCTCATCGCTGCCCTGTAGGGGGTGTGACCATTCTGATTTCTGGCAGTGTTACTCACTGGTTAGTGACTGCTGGGATTCAGGTCCGGTTTACTTGATTTGAAAGTTCTTGATCATTTCATGCAGCCTTTGGCAGACTCAGAATGCATGATTTCCATGGAGGTAATCTCAAAAGCAAATGAATCCATCTCTCATTTTAGAGATAAGGCATCTGGGGCCCAGAAAAGGGTGGTGGTGGTGATGGTGGTGGTGGTGGTGGTGGTGGTGGTGGTGGGGTCCCTAAAGCCATCGTGTCAGAAAGTAAAGGATAAGTTAGAACCTAGCTCTCCAGACTTGTGCAACGATTTTCAACTGGGGCACTGACCTCTTTTCCCTTAGATTGTCAAATAAAAAAAAATGACAATAACCAACACAACAATAACCCTGTAGTGTGAATGCCCTGTCTTGAACTATAAATATACGTTATATAGTAGAATTGCATCTTATTGGTTATGTAGCATAATAAGGTTACGTCTGATTGGTTAATTCTTGGTACCAGAAACCCTTATCTACAAGTATAGGCACTTGGTTTTTTAAAAAGTCACTTTGAGCCCTGGCCAGGTAGCTTAGCTGGTTAGTGTCATCCCAATATGTCAAGATTGCAGGTTTGATCTCCGGTCAGGGCACATACAAGAATCAACCAATGAATGTATAAATAAGTGGAACAAATTGATGTTTCTCTGCCTGTCTGTCTGTCTCTCTAAAAAAAAAAAAAAAAAGTTGCCCTAGCCGCCAGTTTTTCTCAGTAGTTGGAGCATTGGCCCTTGGACTGAAGGGTCGTGGGTTTGATTCCAGTCAAGGGCATATATCTTGGTTGCAGGCTCAATTTCTGGCCAGACTCTGGAGCGTGGAGGAGGCAACCAATTGATGTGTCTCTCTCACATCAATGTTTCCTCTCTCCCCCTTCCACTCTCTCTGAAAGCAATGGAAAAAATGTCCTCAGGTGAGGATTAAAAAAAAAAAAAAGTCACTTTGGAGCAAAAAGGGTAGGTGATTACTATTATTATTTTTGTAAATAAATCAAAATTATATCTATTTCTTTTGTCAGATTGGCAAAAAATATATATTTTTCTGGTATGCTGTGGAATTTTAGTCATTAGTTTATGTGTGCCAGGAGATGGAAAAGATTGAAAATCGCTGGTCTAGTGGAATGTCAGGATCCCAGCCTTGAAAGAATGATCCGGATGGCCACACCTGTTGTATACTATTTTTGATGGATATTATCTTTGGCAGCTCTACATCGACACGAATGAATTCTACATGAATTTTGAAGTTATTTTAGAATAGATTTATATATTATTCATAATGGTTATATAGCCAAGGGAAACCTTGAAAAATAGCTTCTGCTTCTTTGGCTGTGACCCTGCATTTTACATTGTGTCTCATTATACAGATATGTGTGTGTATGTATACATTATAAATATAACTGAAACATATGTTTTCTGAAATAATACTTATCCTTACTATGTGTGACACACTTTGATGTTTTCTATTCTCATCTACTCTGTTAAAAATATGCTGGTTGTGAACCGTTTAAATTGATTTTATGACAAATTAATGGTTCATGACCCACAGTTGGAGACACAATGACCTAAGCAATGTCTTGATCAGACATGGTTTAAGAAAAAAGTTTTTACAGAGGCAACCTAAAGTTGCCAATTATATTTGGTCATAAATGTTATAATAGTAAGCTTTGAGTTTCATAGTATCAAAAAAAAAAATTGTGGACATGTAAAAAATCAAATGGCCTAGGCTTGGATTCTCTCTAGACCACAAGCTGATCTGAGATGCTCCTGGTAGTGTGTGAAGCTGAATTTTATTCTGGGCCTGGGTTTCTGTCCTAACCGGAAGACCTGCAGAGGCAGGCAAGAGGGGCTGCTGCAGCCCCTAGGCAGTGGGCCAGGGCTGACCTCTCCCTAACCCAAGCACATTGTATCTGGTCTGAGGCTCTAGGAGTTTTCCAAGGTGTGTACATTGGATACTCATTCCATATGCTGGTGTGTAATTAAGGTCTGATGCTTTATAGATTCCTGGAATTATGATTGTATGCATCTGACCTTCTTACACCCCTCCAAAAGCTTGTACTAGTTCCCTTGACATTGCCAACTCCCTGAGGTTCACATTACGCTATTCCTCATGCCCTCTTCTGTTTTAGCCCTTTTTCTCTGACAGGGGCATGGAACGGCTGCTCCCACTGACTCATGAAATAGTTTTTTCACTGGTACATTGGTCTTCTAGCTCACAGCAACCAAGTTTTCATTCCTTTTAGGGTCCTCATTCCATCCATCCATCCATCCATCCATCCATCCATCCATCCATCCATCCAGAAGTGCATGGAGTTAGGAAAGTCCTCTTTTATATGTTAGTATTTAAGCCAGGACCTGATTGATGAGAAGGAGGCAGTCATCTGTAGATATGGTAGAACAACATCTCAAACACACACACACACACACACACACACACACACACACACACACACAGACACACAAAGGCAAAGCCTTGGGATAGGAACAAGTCTGGTTCTTTTGAAGGATGGAAGACAACCACATTGAGTGGAGCAAGGTGGCCACGAGAATGGTGTAGGATGAGGCTGGAAAAGTGGGTGGCCATCAAAATATTAAACAACCAGCATGGCATAGATGTTGATGAATCAGAAGGGACATGGCTGGGTAAAGGCCAAAATTATGCAGGTCCCTGTGGGTGATAGTAAGGAGTTTAGACTTTATCATGTTGCAGTGAGAAATCATTGGGAATCATTAAGAAAGGGAGCAGCACAATCAGACTTAATATTTAAAAAGACCAGACTATCAAACAACAGCCAGATACCTCTACACACCTGTTGGACTGGCCAAAATCAGAACCACTGACAACACCAAATGCTGACAAAGATATGGAGCAACAGGGATTCTCATTCATTGCTGCTGGAAATGCAAAATGGTAGGAAAGACAGTTTGGCAGTTTTTTTTAAAATGAAACATACTCTTACCATATGATCCAGCACTCGCTTAGTATTTACCCAAATGAATTGAAAACTCATGTCTATACAAAAACCTGCACATGGATGTTTATAGTAGCTTTATTCATAATTTCCCAAACTTGGAAGCAACCAAGATGTCCTTCAGTAGGTGAGTGGATAAATAAACTGTGGTATATCCAGATAATGGAATATTATTCAGTGCTAAAAGAAATGACTATCAAGCCACGATAACACAGGGAGGAAACTTAAGTGCCTATTACTAAATGAAAAAAAGCAAATTCCAAAAGGCTACATACCATATGATTCCAATTACATGACGTTTTGGAAAAGGCAAAACCATGGAGACAATGAAAAGATCAGTGGCTGGGAGAAGAAGAGATGAGTAGGCCGAAGCACAGAGGAATTTTAGGGCAGTGAAACTGCTCTGTAGAGTACTGTCATGGTGGGTACATGTCATCACACATGTGTCAAAACCAAGAGTGAACTCTAATGTAAATGACGGACTTTGGGTGATAATTATGTGTTCATGTAGGTTCGTCAGTTGTAAAAAATGTACCACTTTGGTGCTGGCTGTTGACAGTGGAAGAGGTTGTGTGTGCATGGGGACAGGAGGCATACGGGGACTCTATATACCTTTTTGCTCCATTATGCTGTGAACCTAAATTTTTCCTAAAATAGAAAGTCATTAAAAAACTTAAAAGACCACTCTAGCTGCTATGTGAAGAGTGGGTTGTGTGGGGTCAAGCGAGGAGGCAAGGAAACCAGTTAGAAGGACCTGACAGTAGACTAGGTAAGAGATATCAGTGGCTTAGATGTGCCAGGGGGTTATTTGCTCCTGGAAGCAGTTTTTCAGAGGCCTTTCCCTCCATATGGCTCCATATCTGGACCCATCTGGGTTAGCAAGCTGTTGGAAGCAATTTGTCATGTCAGAGTTTTATTTATTTATTTATTTATTTATTTATTTATTTATTTATTTATTTTTATTATTATTATTTTTAATTGTTTGAAGTATTACAAATAGTAGTACATATGTCTCCTTTTTTTTCCCCTTCCCCATTGACCTTCCCCCGGCCTCCCCTTCCCCCCAGTACATGCCTTTACCTGCCCCCCCCCCCCCAGTGTTTTTTATCCATTGGTTATGCTTATATGCATGCGTACAAGTCCTTCGGTTGATCTCTTACAGCCCCCACCCCCCCCCCGCCCGCAAACTCCTCTGCCTTCCCACTGTAGTTTGACAGTCTGTTCAATGCTTCTTTGCCTCTGTATCTATTTTTTTCCCCATTTCATTCCTTTAAAAAATCTTGCCTCTGCAGACTAGAAATAAACATATAATAACAAAAAATGTTTGAGTCCCAATATCCATGTCCAACAGTTCTGAGTCCCCATTTCAATGTCAAACAGTTCCTTATGTGTACATGTCATCAATGATATCTGGATGGTGGGCACATGGTGGCAATGCAGGTCCGACCCTCTCTGGTATGGTCCTAGGCAACTTGCTGCGTCGCACAGCTGCTGACTGCTAGCGTGGCAAGGCGTCGTCAGCGTCTTCCATCTCATGTCAGAGTTTTAATGACCAAAGGAAGGCACTGGGGTCCTTCCTTTCTCCGAAGCCAAACAGCTTTCCTGAATATTCGACAGTATGGGGTTGGGAATTCAAAACTGAATGTCACCCCAGAAGTGTTTTACGACTCTTGGGGTCCTGCCCATTGTTCTCCGGGTTCAGTTACTAGAGGCCTCTCCCTCCCCCCACACAGGCAAGGACTCTCTAAACTCTGTCTTGAGCAGCAACATTGAGGGTTGCTCCTTCCCTTAGGTTGGCTGGAGTGGGAAGAACGTGGAGAGGACACAGTGAGCTAGGAGAGTGTGCACCCAAGGGCCTTGGAGGCTGGGCCCCGGGGTTTGAATCTTAAAGATGATGGGAGTCATATATATATATATGAGGAAAGTGACATTGTCGGAGCCAGGCACCTCCTCTGGGACAACCCATGGGGCAGCAGCACTGACCTTGGCCTGGGATCTTGGGCAGCCTGCCACGGTGCCTTCTTTTCTGGGCTTTGGGCAAGGGCTGCCTGTCAGTTCGAAAAATGGACTCTGTGTCCCTTGGGCTGAGGTCATTATTAGTGATAATGTGGCCCCTGGGACTGAAGCTACACATGATCCGGCCACAAGCCTCGCTCTGGCCCAGGGCTCCAGTGCCTCCCGCAGGCCCTTTCTCCAGAAGAGGAGCTGCTCATAAGCCACAAAAACAATGTTGCCTCGTTTGCTTTGCTCGGGTCTCCTTGGACAGGCATCAGGTGACAGCCACCAAGCTTCTTCAACCGCGGGGTCCAGGTCTGTAGATTCAAGGCTGGACCTGGGCCTTCCATGGAGATCTCTCTGGCAGTGGCATTCCCTGGTTCCTCTTCTCCCTGAAGGTGGTCTCGGAGCTAAGACCTGGCCAACCCCGGAGCTGCTTTCTGGTGGCCAAGATTTCATTTTGACACACACCTCCCCTCACCCTCCTTCCCCTCCCCAGTACCCACACAACACCAAGCCACAGGTCATTCGCCCCACCTCAGTAACAGATCCCACCAAAACCACAGTCACACGCATACACCACACTCATACACCTCGCACATCCTACGTATCTCACAGAGCACACACAGACCTCACCCAGAGTGTCAGGTGCTCCCACATCACCCACGCCCTTTCACCTACGCTGCACACCACACATGGGCTTCCAGCGACCCATGATGCCTCGCACCTAGCACTTTCTCCAGTTCCACACAACATGCACCTCACCTATTGGTCCCCACATGACCACATGCACTGATCTCTCAGGGCACCATACAGTGAGGTGCCATGTCATCCAGCTGCTGTGAGGTGGTCTCCACCAGCTGCCACCCACCCCTAGCCACACATGCTCAGTCTTCTGCTAGAACTGGGCAGGTAAGGCTGCCTGCTGGCAGCCCTGGCCAAAACTGTCAAGAGGTTGATGATGTGTCTGAAAAGGAAAAAAAAAAAAAAGACATGATTTGGAAAATATTTCCAGGATTTGAAAACAAACGTATGATATTTGATCTGTTCGTGATCCGTTTGTAGCACTCATGTTGCTAAATACTACTTGATGGAGAAAGCATTTGGCAAGAATTGTAGGTTTTATTTAGAGGTTTTGGGGGGAAAAACACAACTACTCAGTAGAGTGAGCTGGTGTGGCCAGGAGAGATGAAGGGGATGCACATGAAAGGTTTTAGTGGAAATCGGAAACTGGGGTTCCAAGCAGACCCATCAGTGAGTCCTATTACAGTGAAAGGAAGGACTAAACTTGTTTCAGGCTGGCTTGGGCAGACCTGCTCTGTCCTGGTGCTTTCTCCACACTCACCTGTAGGTGGTGTCTTCCAGCCGACTGCTCCTTGGCTGGTATCCTCATGAGAAAGACCTTGGGGCACCTCAGGACCCAAGGGGCACCTGAGGCCCTCCTCTGCTTCTCCCAATACTGCTGGTTTTAAAAGCCCAGCTGCCAGCCAGCTCCGGGGATGCATTCCTTGACTTCTCCGCTCCCAATGAGCCTTCTCAGGGCTTCATTTAGCACCAACGGCCTGGATCCTGGAACTTGGCAAGTCATCCAACACCATTACGTACCTGGAACTGAGCTGGGGCTGGAGGAGGGACACGAACCGAGACATACTTGCTTCTTGCTGCCGTGGGGACAGAGACATTCAACAGCAACACAACAACGCACAGGGAAATGCCCCAGAGGAGAAGGAAAGGCTATTTCTATGGTATTTGTGTAGCACCTCTCAGGGAACAGGAACTGTTATAGAAGACACAGGTGTTATTCCTTGTGGCAAAGTAAAAGGGGGAAGAGAGGAAAACAGAATTATACACCTGTGAAAGAAGTGTCACTTTCCTCCTGAGTCGGTTCAGCATTTTCTGATGCACGGAGGTTGGCTCCTAGATTCTTCCTCTGATTCTGTGGCGGCTCCTGGAGCAGATGCCCGGGCCTTCTCAAGGGCAAATGCCTGGGTAAAGGGGACTAAACAAACATGAGCCGCATGGTGCCAGGGCCAGGTGCTAATCTGAAGCAAAGTAGCAGAACTGACCACATCTTCCAGACCCAGCAAAATATGCCTCTCACAACTGGACCCTGAACTTCACCATTCAGGGTGGAGAAGGCCAGACAGAAAGGTTCCTGGGACTTTTCTCCAGAGAACAGAGGCGTGGTCTCTGAAGAATGATCTGTGCAGGTAGGTTGAGAAGTAGTGAGGAGCCCAGGCCGCTCTGGGGATGGATGGTGATCCTTCTTCTTCTTCCACTCAGGAAGGCTTCCTGTGGGGAAGAATAAGTTCTCGGTGATGTCTGACGAGATAGAAGCAGGGCCACGGTGTCACCTCCATCTACTTTGAGGATGGTCCCTCCCCACCATTTATTTTGGAGTGTGTGCATCCAGGACATGATTGCTAAGTTTTAGAATCTTAGAATACTAGACTTTTGGGGCTGGAAGTACCCTTAGAGATCGCAAGCCCTACCCTTTTATTTTAGACAGTGACTGGAGGCCCCAGGGAAGAGAAGGAACTTGTCCAAGGTCACGCAAGATGGGACCCAGGCCTCGCTGGGTCTCTTGGGACAGGGCTCTCGCTGGCTTTGCCTAATGACCCCAATCCGTCCCAATCTGGAATCAGAGTCCCTGGCCCCGGCCCTAACAGCATTCCGGAACCAAGTCGTAAATCCCAAGCCTGCAGCCACTCTGCTCTGACATTTGTGGGGTTTTACTGCCAAATGCTGCTGCTCAGAGATGCCATCTCCGGAGGGAGACATTCTTGAAAGAGACACCCCCTGCCTCCCCTTCCCAAATCGGGAGTTAATTAGCACCAAACTGTGCGTGGAGGTGGGCGTGCTGGAGAGCCCTCCAGTGGGTTCCCAGAGCAGAGAAGTGGCACCTCTGGAAGGCTCCTAATTGCGCCTCCGTCTCTGTTTGGAGAAGGGAGCCTCCCCGTCTGGGCCAGGCACCCTCGGGGACGGATCTGTTAACTTGCTGTCACCTTTGGAGATACCATCATCCTGTAACTGAGCAATAAAACGAGTCATTGTGGGCCGTTTGAAGCCAGGCTGTGTGCCCTGGACAGTTTGTTTACCCGGAGAGGCCTCCAGTGGGACCTGGTGGCTGGCTCATCACCCCATCATCCATCTGCCTGCTCTCCCAGCTCCCATTCTGAGCTTCACGCTCACAGGGGTGCCCCCTTCCCCTCCCTCCCTCTTCTCTCTCTTCTCACTCCACATTTCAGAAATAATTGTTTTCACCCCAAAGTTTTAGCTGTTTGGCCCCATGAGGCTTCCCTTCCTCGGAGGTGTTTGAAGAAGGGCTGGCTCTGTCAGTTGGAATGCAAACTTCCCAGAAAAGCTGATTCCCCCTCCACCCCCCCTCCCCTTCATCCTCCAGGCTGGTGAACTCTGAGTGTCAATGGGGCTGGGGGTCCAGAGCTGAGGGCGTACCCCTGGGAGGGCAGCCCCCCTGGGACGGCGGCCGTGCCTCCCTTGATGGGCTCAAAAGGCATGTGAATTACTCAGAATTTAAATGAAGGTCTCAAAAGACAAAACGAATTAAGATTTACTAAGGCTGCCATTGTCTGATAATTCAATACCAGCTCATTATTAGAACCACATTTATTGAGGTTTAATCACTATGAAGCAGATTGCTCTGGCATAGCTGTGAAACCACACGAAATGTGTTCTTAATAATTAATCAGTACAGTATCTTGTCGTTCTAGCATTCATCTTGGGTTCGGGTGTGTTTCTAAAGGGATGCTGTGTATGTGCTTTTGAAATTTCATCGTCTTTTGTTTTTAATAACTCTTCAGATCCGTTAAGCAAGGGGAAAGGGAAAATCAGATTCCTCCACAAATTCCATCCCAGGCTGCTCGCTGTGCGTGATGACCAGATCCTGGAAGAAAGCCTTTTTGGGATTCAGGGCTGAGCTGCTGGCATTTTGTTTTTCAAAGGCAGGACGCCCCCCCTCCCTGCACCCCCCGCCTCCCCGAATGCTCTGTATTGATTTTCCTTGTGTGGAATCTCCAGGCACCAAATGGGTCGGGCATGGGGCGAGGGGATCTTGCTGTCTGTCCTTAAGGCTGGTGGCCTCAGATCTCACGTCCAGACTTCGGGCAAAGACTTAAAACATTTTTAATTGTTGTTTAATTAAATCTTTATTGTTGAAAGTATTACATATGTCCCCTTTTTCTCCTCATTGACCCCTTCTAGCCCACCCTCCCCACCCCCTGCCCCAGGCCTTCACCACCTATTGTCTGTGTCCATGGGTGATGCATAGATGCATAAGAGTTCTGCGACTGATCTCTTCCCACCCACCCACCCTCTCCCACCTTCCCCTCAGAGGTTCCATAGTCTGCAGAGACTTTTTGAGCAAGCTGATCTCTCTGCCCACAAGGTGCAAAGGCCAGGTTCTTAGATGCAGCTGTGGCTCTTCAGGAGGCCTACTGAGTGAAGAAACCTGCATTCCCACTGCGTTCCGCACTCTGGCCGGCCAAGGTCAAGAAATGTCTCCCCTGGCATCCCCATCTTCCCCTGGCTCCCGTCTAGATGGGCTGGAAGGATCTGATGAAGTCACCTACATGAGGTCACTTTGCATTCTGGTCAGCTGGGGGACTGTTATCATTTTGCTGTTAAGATTGTTGTGTTGATGCCTAAAAGTGCAGGCTCTGGACAGAGCCGGCTGGAGTTCCGGCCTGGGCTCCCATGCAAGGCAGCTGTTTGATGTGACGTAGCTTGTTTATCTGTTGCACGTCTCCGGTTTCTGTCCTCCGAGATGGGGTTGATATTTGTACCTCCCTCACAGGGCCCTTGCGGAGATCAATGAGCGTACGCGTGCCGGGAAGTCTGAGCCCTCGGTGAGCGCCAGTCACGTTGTTGTCAGTGAACGAACCCTTCCTCCTCCTTCCCCTGGGCCCTCCGGTTCCAGGAGGGCGCATCTGCTGGGCCCAGTCCCTGAGCAACCTTGCTGCGCTGTGGCCAGAGAGGCCCCGAGGGCAGCAAGCCCCCCCTTTTCTGTGTCATCCTGGTTTCTACCCGTCTTGTCCAAGGCAGTGGCTCTCGCCCAGGGACTGCTTTGTCCCCCAGGGAACAGCTGGCAATGTCTGCAGACATGATTGGTTTTCACAACCGCCGGGGGGTATTGTGGGCACTTAGGGATCAGCAGGCATGGATGCGGCTAAGGCTAAGCACCCTACATTGCACGGCACGGCCTACAGCAAAGCCGTGCTGGGCCCTGAACGCACTGCCACGACTGAGGGTCTTTTCCAAGAGGCTCCCGCCAGGGGGCTCCGCACCCACACTCACATGGTGACACTCAGGGCGCTCACAGAGGTTAATTTAAGAGGCTTTGACCCCAGCGCAGAAGCACGGGACAGAAAGCGGGGTTCTGTGCTGGTCAACCCCACGGCCTTCTGTGACCTCTGCAGGACCCACGGACAGGAAGGAGGACACTCTGCTCCACTCTCAGCTCGGCACCCTGCCTGCGTGGGACTTACTGGCCAGATGTCAGGCCCTGACTGTGCTCGGCTGCTCCCAGCATCCTCGGGAGGCTGCCTGGAGGGGCAGAAGCTGCTCTGTGGCCTTACACACCAGAGAGGGCCACGGGGTGGCTGCCTGTGGAGGTGCATTCGGATCTGTGGCCACTGACCAGGGGGAAGTGACCAAGCGCAGGAACCGAGATGGGCCCGCCAAGGGCTGGAGGCCCGGGCTTGGCTTTCCTCACTGCCAGGTTCTGGGGCGGAGCTCCAAGGAGTCTGGGAATGCAGCGGACACCTAGCCACGCGGGTTGTTTTGAGGGGATACTTGTCAAGGCAGGAGGAGAGAACGTGCTTATTCAATAGTTTGTTGGCATGATCCCTTAACTCAGGTTAGACATGGATGCTGTGGTGAGTGGGCCTTCTTTTGTACTCTAGCCTCGGCCTTGCAAATGTTAGGGGTGGACCAGGCTGCAGGCCTGGGGTCCTCAGAGCAGGCGGGGACCTTTCCTGAGCCGTGCCTCCCTCCTGTGCAGCTTCCTCGTGCCCTGCACCTCTGAACTCTCACCCTTCCTTGAACTCACCTCACTCCATGACTCCGCTCTCTGCCTTAGTCATGCCTCTGCCAAGAACATCCCACTCCTGGAACACGCCCACTCATCTCTCCAAAACGTATTCGAGTGTGACCTCCTTCTAAAACGTTTATGAATCCCCCTCCCCACCCAGCCCTGGCATCAGCGACAGTTCTCATTTCACCAGCTCCCATTGCACTTGGTACAAATTCACCCAGAGCTGATGCAGGAGCTTGGAAACGTGCTGGGCACACACTTCTCTGATAAAAGCTCTTTACATGTGACACTAGGGGCCCAGTGCATGAATTTGTGCACCTTGAAAGGAACGGTGGGCCGCGAGGCTGCAGGGACACAGGGGCGGGTCTCGGCCCATCCTCTGTGCTCCCGCTCGCCCCCTCCTGCCTTGGCCCCTGGTCCCCTTTATGCTGGCAGCCCCGCTCCCACTGCGGGCCGCTCCCACATGCTGACTGCGCTGGCACGCTGATGGCGGGAGCAATTGGAGCTGTCACTGGCAGTGGGTGTGAGCGGCTGCTGGCCCCGATTGCCCCTCAGGAGCAGGGGGAGGTGGAGAAGCCATGAGGGGCGATCGGGGCAGCAGCTGCTGCTCGCACCCACTGACAGTGCCGAATGATCGGGGCCGGTGCCGGCAGTGGGTGCAAGCACCTGGCGGGACCGCGGCACGTGGGAGCAAAGAATTTTCAGTAACCACCAGAGGCTCGCCCTGATGACAGTGACAAAAGTCCCGCCTTGGTCTGGCGCCCCCACTCACCTGTTCCACCATCCCAGCGCAGCCAATGGCCGCCATGTTCTGTGTTCTGCTGCCTGCTGCTGACGCCGGCCATGTTCCACGCGTGCCCCCTGGTGGTCAGCACACGTCATAGTGACTGGTTGTTCTGTTGTTCCGCTGTTTGGTCTATTTGCATATTAGGCGTCTATATATATATGTGTATATATAGATAGATAGATAGATAGATAGATAGATAGATAGATAGATATAGATATAGATATAGATATAGATTATAATTATTTAGAAGTCTGTCTTTTCCTGTGAAGCCAGTGGTCCTAAGGGCCACAGAGCCCTTGGAGAGCCTGCTGAGAGCTCCCAGCCCTTTGCCAAGAAAAGGGCACAAAGAGGCATTCCAGCTCACATTCAGGGCAGTCAGAGGCCCCGGGGGCACAGAAGCAGGGTGTGCGGTGCTGCTTCCTGCTGAAAGTTGCTGGGGACCCTGTCTGGGTTATCATCACGCCCCCGATCCCTAGAAAAAGAGTTTCCATGCGACAGAGCATGTGGAGGGAAGGAATGATTTTCCCAGGTGACTTAGCTCTCCAGGGACAGTGAGCTCTGAGGCCTGAGGATGCTGACGCCCAGGGTGTTAGAGGTTTTATAAACTACACTGAGAAAAATCTGGAAGGGCAAGGGAGAATGCACGCAGAGAAGCGAGGCCGCAGGGGTTCCTGGCGGGGGGGCGGAGAGGGGCGGGTACCACACTATGGAATCTGCTTGTAAAAGTAATCAGAGGGGATTCAGCCGTGTGGTTGGAGTGAAAAGAGTAGGAAAGCTTTGGGACCCTAACTGAAACCGTCTGTAGCCACATATTGTTTTTCCCAGAAAAGGACCCTAATTAGGTCAGTTCCACGTCGTCCTGATGGTAATGGATGCGCAGTAAAGCGGGCCCTGGGAAGCACGCAAACAGCCTGCATTTCTGAGTAGGATGGAGGGGGAGGGCGAGACCCCCATGGAAAAGACCCCCAAGCTGAAAGGAAGTCCATTTGTCACAAGCCCTGAGACGGGGTGCACAACACTCAGTGCCGGCTTGCTTATTGATAAGCACCCCAACACAGCAACCTTCACCCCAACAGGCAGAGTCCACCTCAGATGGGGCAGGTGTCTTGCTCGGTCTGGTCTTTTCATTTCACGCGTTCCAGGGCCCAGAGGGCGATTCTCCCCAATGCTCCATGGCGCTCTCTCCTCCACGTGCATCGGGGCGCCGCACACACAGGCCAGCATCGGGCGCTCAGCGGCAGTTGCCCTGGAAGCCTAGTTTGGGCTCAGGATCTAGGTAAGCAGTGCTGGCCTGCAAAGGGAACAATTATGTTCCCCCAAACACACAGAAGCATCAGAATTCACAGCATGCACTTTACAAGGGCAATAAAGTTTTATATGCAGCTCAGTGAAATACCTAATACAGCCAATTATCCACCAAAATAAACGGATGGGAGAGAGAATGGCTATATTTGGCTCCGACTTAATTATTTTGCATTTGAACTTCTCAATGCCATGCAATAAAATTTCATTCTGCCCTTATTTCCTGGTTAGGTTACTCAATCCTGACTCCGGTAACCAAGCCCGCGAGGGGAGGACACTGTCCAATGTCAGGGGTAAGGAAATGTGAAAGGTTTGACATCAATTATAACATTACACACAACATAAAATTTAACAACTTGAATCAGGCTTTCATTGCTCTTTAAAGAGACTGGATGGCTTTTTAAGATCTAAAAATTAATCAGTTTCTAAGAGTCGGACCTTTTTCAGAGTCCCAGATCTTACTCTTAGCTCGGGACTTAAGAAAGGATTTCTCTGTCCCTCTCCCTAACCCTCTCTTTTATTTGAAAAATGTCTCCTCTGTCACTTAAAACTGCAATTTAAGTTTTTCAGTTGGTATTTTTCTAGGAAAGTGGAAGGAAAAGTGAAGGGTATAGAAATGGAACGGTTCTCCGAGGGGGGAGCATTCTGGGGAGAACATGGGACTTAGATTTGTCTGTGAACGAGGGCGCCCTGGGCAGCTGCCAGAGTGGCCTCAGAAGGACGCTCCCAAGCTCCTCGCCTGTCGCCTGGGTCAGAATCTGCGTGGCAGCCTCCACTCCATCGCTCCTTGACATATGATCGTCTCATAAAACGCCACATGTAATTGGGCAGTTTCAGCCCATTACGGCCAACGTGCCGCAAGAGAAGGGGTAAATGACCCGTCTCCTTTAATAAGTGTGGTCTCCTCAGGTCAGCCGTGGGGTCAAAGGCAGGGCAGCAGAGTTCTGGGAGAGCACGGGACCGCCCTGGGATTGACTTTTCTGGGGGGCAGGGAGGGGGGGGCGGGGGGAAGACAACAAATAGCCAGGAGATTTGCCTGCTTTCTTTCTGCTTCTCAAGGGGGATGATGCACAGAGATAGAAGCTGATTGAGCTCAGGGTCTATGTTCTATTTGCATTGGTGTGCCCAGCCGAACCCAGAGCATGGGCGCACTGAGAAAGGGAGTGAGTGAATGAATACACAGCACTGGAGCATCACATCACTGTTCGGACAATGACATCCCTGATCTTGTCATGGGAAGGTGTGGTTCTGGAAGTTTCTGTTAGCCAAGGGTCAACTCCTATGTGCTCCTTGGGAAAAGGGTGTGTGTGGAGCTGGGGTTGGGTGGTGAGTGTGGGTGGTAGGTGAGGGGGGGCTGGAGCGACCACAGCAGGGTCCATCCTGATGGGTATTATTCCTGGACCCTCCCTCTACTTTAGAAGAAATAGGTGAAGAAATGTGTGATTTCCTCCCCTGCTGGGTACATCTCTCTTCCGCACGTCATTTTCTCTGCCCATCGGTGCTGCCCAAAGCATACCAGACAATCTGATTCTGCCCTGACATGCTCATGGGGCTGTAGACAAGGAGTGTTCCGGAAATCCTAGTACCTGCTCTGCCCTTCCAAACACTCTGTTCTCTTATGAAGATCTGAGTACAAAAGCTGGGTAATTCATAACGGTCCTGTGTTATCACATGGAGATGAGCCCTGGGGTTGGACCTCAGAAAAGGTCAGCATTGGGGTTTCTCCTTTCCCTCCAACTTCAACTTCTACAAGAAAAAGGCAAACAGCAGTGTAAGGCCCTCTTGCCAAAGATTTAGTGCAGAAAGCCATGTCCAGGGTGTGCCCATGGGGCAGTTCACAGTCCAATCTCCTTTGCTTCTGGTCTTGTCTTTGGGGCTCTGGGGAAATGTGAGTGCTACACCAGAGCAAGTGTGGGCAGTCACGCCCAGCACCAGTGCCGTGCATTTACAAATCTTTCCAACGTCTCATGAAGGGAAGAAAGAGGTTTGGCTTAGTCCACACATAGCCAGAAAATGAAGTTCACCCCTAGTACACACACACACACACACACACACACACACACACACACACGCCAGAGAACATTTTAGCTTCCCAGCAAAACTGAGCAGAAAGTACAGAGACATGAACCTACAATGACACGTCATTATCACCCAAAGCCCATAGTTTACATTAGGGTTCACGCTTGGCGTTCATTCTGTGCGATTTGACTAATGTATAGTGACATGTATTCACCACTTGAATTTGATTATTACTTAAATTGTCTTTTTACAAAAGGCAATTTCGGCAACACGCCCTCCCTAATGAAAAAACTCACAAAAATAAAGAAAGCGTGCTATTTAAAATATTTTAATTATATAATCTAATGTGTGAATGTATTGATATTCCTCTTGGAACTATATCAAATCAGTGCTGGAATAAATAACGAATATAGACAGTCATGGCATTATCCATTAGAAAACATTTAATCCACAGCTGGGAAAATTAAAGGCAGCAAAACCATTTTTATTGCCACACATCGCAAATCCCCAACAATGATTTTATGAGAAAGGTCATTAAACTTGTAGCTACTGCATTATCTTTTTCCTTGGACCATTTCTGAAGCAACATTAGTTTTTCACACTTCTTTACATCTCCAACACTAAAAAAAAGCCTTAATCGATGCTTTTACATAAAAAGCGAAGGGCTAGGTTTCCCATCATAAAACGTTATGTTGTTTACACAAAAACTGCAGCTAACCTCATAAAACTCGAGTGATTTCCCAGTGGGGTCCTGCAGGGACACTTGGCTATGCTAGACGTCACACTGATTTCCAGCGCTGAAGCAAAGCTGACTTCCTATGGAAAGGGGCTCTCAGCCCTGGTCATTACTAATCAGACTTTTCAATTGGGACACGCCAAACAGGCATCTTCTCTCCATTCAAAGCCTCAAGCTGGCACCTCTGACTAGCTAAGAAAACAAATGTGAGGTGGAAAAATTCCACACAACTATCATCAATTCTCACAGGGCCCCCACCTTGTCCTCATCACCACACCCTTGATACTAGAGTTCCCACCACCTTGAACTCTCTGGAACCTCTGCAGGATCATTGGGCTAGCTTCCTGGACAACTTTGCTGGATAGAAAAGAGAAATAAGGATGCACCTGCCTACTAGTCTCACACTTCCCTAGAAATCACATGATCTTTTTATATCTTTCATTAGGTGTCAGAGAGGAAGGGGGAAGGAGAGAAATAGAAACATCAATTATGAGAAAGAATCATCTATCAGCTGCTTCCTGTATGCCCCCCAACTGGAGATCGAGCCCACAACCTGGGCATATGCCCTGACCAGGAACTGAACCATAACCTCGATGCTCAACCACTGAGACACACTGGCTGGGCTCTTAAAATATTAATGGAAAGATTTTAAGTCTTGCTTCCTGTAGTTGAATAAATCCATCAAACTTTGACTATCTTGAAAAGCTAAACATCATTGACTGTTTTCAATGTCTGGTTTTCTAATGAAAATCAGGACAAATACTTAAAAGTTAATTGTGTGCCTCCTCTATTCAGATAAAGATATAAAAATCACGTTATAGTTTTAAGTTTAAAGATTGGTTATTTGCTCACATTCATGTGTCATAACTAGTTATTTTCAACTTCAAGGAATGCATTGATTCACATAGAGTAATTTTACAAGTAAGGGATCCTTTAAGAATCTACCCCGTGGCTGTTTTCTTTGTGGATATTTACTTGGGGATCTCATTAAATTTCCCTTATTACATTGGGCAGTTGCAGGGAGAATAATAAAAGGATGGTCTTGGGGAAATTGAAGTCAGAAGGATTTACCCGCCCTATTTGATTCTACGATATTTAAATGATGACGACTTTGGGAACTCAACGTTGCTTCTTTCAAGCTAGGATTAGAGCAGGGCTTTCAGCTAAGGGAGGAGAATCAGGCCTTAGTCCTCTATGAGATAAATTCAAAATCTAGTTGAGGCTATAAAACAGAAATGCATACATGATAACTAATAATGAAAGGTAATAGTTGATGAAATCACATGGCTAACAGATACTGATGATAAATAAAGAGGCTAAGGTTTGGTTTACTGGATGACCTGGGACTTGATCTGGGCTTTGGAAGATTAATATGATTTGGCTGGATGGAAGAAATGGGAAAGGCCAGTGAGGACCAGACAGATCATAGAGCAGATAGGTGGAGCTTAAGTATGGAAAACGACCAGGGTCAAATTATGAAGGGTCTGCAAAGATAACCTAAGGATCTGGGAGAGGTTGGAGTAGATGCTCACTAATTCCACATTCTCATAAAAAAACATCACATACTCATAGACACAGACAACAATATGGTGGTCACTGGCGGGAAAGGGGGTGGAAGGGAGGTAGTAAAGGGTAAAGGGGGCCAACTATATGGTGATGGAAGGAGATTTGACTTTGGGTGGCAAACACAATGCAATATACAGATGATGTATTATTGAATTGTACACTTGAAACCTATACAATGTTATTAACCAATGTCATCCTATAAATCAAATAAAAAATTTAAATATGATCACAACATTACTGTGCTAGGGGATAAAGATCCAAAGATGAAAGGATAGAAGTTCCATTTGTGCCCCTGTGCCCTGAGCACCCACCAGTGTGTACCTTGTGTTCAATAAATAGTTGATTTAAAAAAAGGGGTGAATGACTATGTGTCTCCAAAGACCGCATAGGCTAGCAGGGTAGACCAGTATATCCAAGTATTCTACAGGGTTCTCTTAAACATTTTTATAAACATATAAAAACTAGAAGCCTAAAGGAGATTAACTGGATGGGAACAGAAGAAGAAAAAGCCTAATGGGGAAAATGGCACCCCAGTAAGTCAGCATCGCTCTGAAGGGTGCTCCATTGTAAGAGTGGAGTGGGGAGATGGCGGGCGACTCAGAGGATGACCTGGATCATGATGGTCCTTTGAGCTGTGCTAAGGGGCTTTGACTTACACTGTAAGTCATCAGTGTAGACCAGAGGGTCCTCAATGTTAGTGTGCATCACCTAGAGAGCTTCTTAAAACACAAATGCTGGGCCCCACCCCAGAGTTCATGAGTTAGTAGGTCTAGAGAGGGGCCAATGTTTTGCATTTCTAACAAGGTCTTAGGTGGTACTGATACTGCTGGTCTGGGGACCACACTTTACAACTCATTAGAAGTAGATTAGAAGAGGTGAGAAACTGGAGACAGGGAGGCCAGCCAGGAGGCAATGGTCCACATGAGCAAGGATGCTGGTTTAAATGCCAAGGAACTGATGCCCACAAAGGTCATAGTGCCAAGACTGGAACCCATATCTTCAGACTCTTTCTCCATTGCCCCATCCCCCCCGCCCCGAGAGAGAATCCTGGCCCAACAACCACATCTTTCAGGTAAAGCTCCATTTTTATTAGAAAATGAAATAACTTGGATGTAGACAACTATGAAGAATATATTAGAGGGATTTAGTTTTTGTATTTTAAAGAATTTTTACAGTTTCAGAGTATGGTATAAGATGCTTCTTCATCTGACATTCACAGCCCTGGCGTCCTTGAAAGTGAATCTTGTGCTGCCTTAATCAGATGTTCACTTTAAACAAAAGGCTTCCATTATTCCTCCAAAAACATGGGCAGACAAGAGATTCTAATCAGATGACCTCGAGCTTGACTTGCAGATACTACTGTCCTACAGGGAAGCTATTCTCACAGTTCTGTGAAGGAGAAGATTCCGAAGGGCATGAGACATGGGAAGATAATTCCCAAAATGGTGAAAAAAAGAGATTTCATTATTTTGTTGCTTTTCTTCCCTTTGGTAACAAAGTATTTGGTGGAGTTATTTGGCAGCACATGCTTGGGCTGAAAACTTTCATTTCTTTTGCCAAGCTTCCTAAAAATAGTCTTTCTTCAGGCGAGGGCCATCTCGACATGAGCCATGTTGATTCGAGGCACGACATGTTTCGTGAATGTAATTGCCTATGAACCTGAAGATTTCAACGGCAGTGAGACAAAGAATGTGGAATCCGACTTCTTGCAAAGCTGTGAGCTTGTCCTTGTTTTGTGTGTGTAACAGTAACTTCTTTCATGACGTGACACCAAGGCAGTGGGTGGTGAAATCCGATACCTGGCAGAAGTACAATGGGGTTATATAATACCAAAAAAGTCAATTGTTTTCCCCTTTGCGAATTGTCTCCTTTGAGGAGGGAAGTACTGAGGATGAGGTCAGCTGGTGGCTTTTGTTCTTCAGCTAGTTTCCATGCCGTTTTAGGCACTGTCTGTGCAGTTGTTTTTTTTAAACATTGATTTTCGAGAGAGGGAAGGGGGGAGAGAGAGAGAGAGCAAAAGCAAGAGCGAGAGAGCAAGAGTGAGAGTGAGAGCAAGAGCAAGAGCGAGAGCGAGAGCGAGAGAGAGAGAGAGAGAGAGAGAGAGAGAGAGGAAAAAGCTTAATGGAGGGATAACACCTCAGTAAATCAGCATTGCTCTGTAATATCTCCATTGTAAGAGTGGAGTGGGGAGATGGAGGGAGAACCGGAGATAGAGAGAGAGAGAGAAAAGAGAGAGAGAGAGAGAGAGAGAGAGAGAGAGAGAGAGAGAGAGAGAGAGAGAGATTGATTTGTTGTTCTACTTATTTATACATTTATTGGTTGATTCTTGTATGTGCCCTGACCAGAGATTGAACCCCAAATCTTGGTGTATTGGGATGAGCTACCAACTGAGCTACCTGGCCAGGGCTGTGTAGTGTGTTTTTATAAATAGAAGAAGGAGTCTAATGACCACCGGAACAGACCTTGCAGTAGTTGCTGCCATGGCTTGGTAGCAGCTTTGCTGACTACAAGGAATTTGTCTTTCCTGAGATCCTGCCCATCACTTGGGCTTGAGACAATCAGCATGTCCATGTGTCTTCTTCTCCAGGGACCTTCGCGCACTTAAATGTAACAGAAGCTCACAGGATTCGTTAAGGAAAGGCTTTGCCAGCTCTAGGCCTGACGTGGAATTTGATATAATCCGGAACACATAACAACTCAGTGCAGGAGTTGTCCTTATCTGACAGATGAGGAAACCAGAGTTCAGAGGAAACAAATATCTTGTGCAAGACAAATCAGCTAGAAGGTGGTAGAGATAAGACTTAAATCCAGATCTGTCTTTCTCCAAAGCTCAGCCCTGCCACCACAAAACATATAACTTTCAGGGATGTAGAAAGAGGCTATAAACAGGGTTGTCCTGGTGGGTGATGTCCTGAAAAGGAGAATAAGAATTAGTTTAAAAGTTATCTAATAATTGTACTCGTTTGTGTTCTTTCTGCTTTTCCAAAATCTTCTGCAATAATTATATCTTACTTCCTTAAATGCAATAAATAATCTTTGTGATATTTGTAAAAGAAACGAGGAGAAAAGACACTGAGACCATGTAGTTTACATGAAATTGACCAGGAGAATATACTTATGACCCAGGAGAGAGAAGGACTATTTGAACAAGACACAGAAAAAAAAAATCCAAAAATGATGAATATATTTGCCTATATTAAAATGACAAACTTCTGCCTGACAAAAGAAACCGTGGCCAATGTAGAAAGACAAGCCACAGGGTAGAAGATGTTTTCAGCATATACATCAGTAAAGTTAGTCTCTGGAACCTGTTAAAATCCCTACAAATCAGAAGGGAGAGAAAAGGAGCTAAACACACAAACCTTTAAAGATTTTTAAAAATTTATTTTACTTATTTTTTAATTTAAAAACTTTTTTCAATTACAGTTTACATTCAATATTATTTTTTTTGAGTGTCTTTTTTAAAAAATAAATCTTTATTGTTCAGATTATTACAGGTGTTCCTCTTTTTTCCCCCCCATAGCTCCCCTCCACCTGATTCCCCACCCCACCCCATGCCCTTACCCCCCGCCACTGTCTTCATCCATAGGTGTAAGATTTTTGTCCAATCTCTTCCCGCACCCCTCACACCCCCTTCCCCCTGAGAATTGTCAGTTCGCTCCCTTTCTATGTCCCTGATTCTATTATATTCACCAGTCCATTCTGTTCTTCAGACTTTTTATTCACTTGATTTTTAGATTCACTTATTGGTAGGTATGTATTTGTTGTCATTTTGTTGTTCATAATTTTTATCTTTACCTTTTTCTTCTTCTTCCTCTTCTTAAAGAATACCCTTCAGCATTTCATATAATCCTGGTTTGGTGGTGATGAACTGTTTTTCTCTTGCTGCTTTTAATATTCTCTCTTTATCTTTTGCTCTTGGCATTTTAATTATGATGTGTCTTGGTGTGGTCCTCTTTGGATTCCTCTTGTATGGGGTTCTGTGCACTTCCTGGACTTGTAAGTCTATTTCTTTCACCAGGTAGGGAAAGTTTTCTGTCATTATTTCTTCTAATAGGTTTTCAATATTTTGCTCTCTCTCTTCTTCTGGCACCCCCATAATTCTGATGTTGGTACGCTTGTGGTTGTCCCAGAGGCTCCTTACACTATCTTCATATTTTTGGATTCTTTTTTCTTTTTGTTTTTCTGGTTGGGTGTTTTCTGTTTCCTCATATTTCAGATCTTTGGTTTGATTCTTGGGGTCCTTTGATCTACAGTTGAATTTCTGTATATTCTTTATTTCAGACAGTGTATGCTTAATTTCTGACTGGTCCTTTTCCATTTTTTTGGCATTCTCATTAAGGTCCTTGAAGGTCTCACTAAGCTCCTCGGAGGTTTCATCAAGTTTCTCGGCAGTTTTTAGAAGATTCTTGAGTAACCTTATAAATGTGGTTTTGAACTCTATGTCCAGTAGTTTGCTTTCCTCCATTTCTTTCATTCGTGACATGTTTCTTTGTCTCCGCATTTTGCTGCTTCCCTGTGTTGATGAAGTGGTTTTCTGTGGTAGGTGAACAGTGGTTCAGCATATCACCTGAGGTGGACACTCTTGGTGCACCCCTTTGTGGGCTGAATGCAAAGTCTTGGTGTAGTTAAGCCTTGATTGCTGTTGGTACACTGGGAGGAATTGACTTCCAGGCCAATTGTCTGTGAGGACCCGCTGTGTCTATAATGGACGAACTGCTGTGCTGGAGACACGCTTATGGGGCAGGACTTGCTTCAGTGGAGCTTTGGTGCTCACTGAGTCTGCCTCTTGAATGTGTCACTTATGGATATGAGTAGTTGAAATCTGATGTTGTCTCACACTGACCACTAGATACACTAGCTTGTGGATCTCCAATGGGGTGCAGGTCAGCTACTGTCTGAGGCTACCCAGCAGGAGCTACAGCGAGAACTACAGTTTTCTCCTCTTTGCTTGGGGTTTGGAGGTTTTGGAGCTGTCTGACCAGAGCTGCAGTTTGTTAGCTTAAGCTGTGATAGGGCAGACCATTTATATGCAAAAGCCGCTGTGTGGAGCTTGGGTGGGTTTGTAGATTGTGCGGGGTGGGGTCTCAGGGAGTCATTAGGCTAGGGTGTGGCAAAGAGCGATGGCTGCTAGTCAGCCGTCTCTGCGTCTCTGCCTTTCCAAGTCCCCACGTCCTGCGCCCCAGCGCAGTAAACAATGATTGGTGCGCGCACCTCTGCAAGAAAGCCACCCTCACTTTCCGACCCGATGGCAGACAGTCCAGCTTCTCCCAGTAGTAGTTTGGG
This sequence comes from Plecotus auritus, assembly GCF_963455305.1. Classification (NCBI taxonomy): domain Eukaryota; kingdom Metazoa; phylum Chordata; class Mammalia; order Chiroptera; family Vespertilionidae; genus Plecotus; species Plecotus auritus. The sequence continues at coordinate 168,367,810 of NC_137782.1, forward strand.
TCCCCAGCGTCTCCCCAGAGACTGGAGCTCAGAGTAATTGGGAGCTGTCTCCCTTTGGGTTGAAAAAAGCAGTGACCCAGTCGCCCACCGCCAGCCCTGATTGCGCGCCTCTGTACCTCAGCTTTTCAGCACTTGTGCACGTCTCAATGCTCTTTTCTCTTTCCTTCTAGTTGTAGAACTTCCACTCAGCCAGCTTTCCCGTGGTTCTGGGTGATAGACGTTTTGTCTTTTAGTTGTAGTTTTGAAATCGTTGTGCAAGGCAGCAGTTTAGGTGTTTACCTATGCTGCCATCTTGGTTCTCCTCAATATTATTTTGTATTAGTTGCAGGTGTTTAGCATAGCAGTTAGACAATCATATCCTTTACAAAGTGTTCCCCCTGATATATCTGGTACTCAACTGGCACCATGCATAGTTATGTCAATATTATTGACTATATTTCCTATGTTGTACTTTACATCCCCATGACTATTTTTTTTTCTTTTTTTTTAAATTGAATTAATTAGGGTTACATGGTCAATAACACTGTATAGATTTCAAGTGTACAATTATAGAATACATCATCTGCATATTGCATTGTGTGCTCACCATCCAAATCTAGTCTCTTTCTGTTACCATTTATTCCCTCTTTACCCTCTTTCACCTGCCCCAATCCCCTTCCCTCTGGTAATCACCATACTGTTGTCTGTGTCCATGAATTTTTGGCTTTTGTTTTGCTTAACTCCTTCACCTATGTCACCCAGTCCCCCCAAATTCCCTCTTCTCTGACAGCTGTCAGTCTGTTCTCTGAATCTATGAGTCAGTTTCTATTTTGTTTCTTTATTTTGTTCCTTAGATTCCATATATAAGTGATATCATATGGTATTTGTCTTTCTCTGACTAGCTTATTTCACTTAGCATAATACCCTCTAACCTGAAACACTCATCCCCTTGGCAAAAATGGAAAAGGCAGGCACAACTCAATGTTAGCAGTGAAGATGTGGGAAATGGGGAAATGATAGACAGCTGGTAACACTGTAAGTTGGTGCAAGCACTGCTAGGTGTATGTACCCTAGAGAAAATTTTCTATATATGTACAAGGCAGCCTTAGTAAGGACCCTCTTAGCAGCTTTGTCTATAATAGTAAAAACTTGGGATCAACTTTATTCACTCATGGTATATTCATACAGCAGGTAAAATAAGCGGTTTATGGATGAACTTTAAAAATATTTATTGAGGGAAAGAAAGGCAAGTTTTAAAATGGTGTAGTCAATATGATACCATTCGTATATATTTTAAAAATTTATAAGCATTGCTTTATCTTACTATGTGTGCACACATATGAAGTAAAAGTATAAAAACCTACATGAGAGGCAGACATTCAATTTCTAGCAGTGGTTACCTCTGCAGAGAAGGGAAGGTTGTGGGCTGGGTGTAGAGAGGTGACTACCATATCTGTAGTGGTTTATAACTTTTAAAAACAATTGATCTTTTTGCTTCAGCAAAAATGGCAACATGGGAACATGTACTTAATCTAGGCAAGTAGGTATGCAGGTTGCTGTTGTATTGTTTCCAACAGTTTTGCACATGCTTAAACTAATTAGTAACTTAGAAATTAATAAAAGATAAAATAAGAAAGGAAAAGATTGGAAAGCAATTTAATTCCTATTGCCAAATATAAATAATTTCATGACTCAGAATATAATGGAAAGCTGGTCTTACTTTTTTTATTTCAGTAGAAAACAATTCGACCAGGGATAAGGAAGAACTTATGGACCGGGAATGTTGTGTAGTTACTAACACTGACTACTGTGCAGTGTTGAGGATTCCCTTGGAAAAGAACTTGAAAGGAAGATTGACTTTTCATCTGTCTGGAATGGTTTTAAGTTAAAGCTTCTTATTTTGAGATTCTGATCAAAATTGTGAAGTTCTCCTGGGGTGAATGAGGCAGGTTTGGATTTCCCAGGAATCTGAACTGGGGCTGGTGTACAAATGTCACCATGAGATCGTCACCCATGGGATCAGGAGCTGCAGGTCTGAGGTGTTAGTGGTGCAGCCCCTCAGTTTACAGTTGAGGATGTAGGGAGTGTGTGTGTGTGTGTGTGTGTGTGTGTGTGTGTTTTCAGGGAGGCTACCCAGCTTGTTGTTAGCAGAGCCAGGTCAGGAAACCTTGTACCCAGCGCTCAGGCCAGATCTTTTCAGCCATACTCTTTGGCATCTGAAGAATCCTGACTTCTCACTCTTTCTTTTTCCACCGGAAATGAAGGTGGCATATGGGCAGGTGATTCTTACGCAAAGAGGGATCAAATTCCTATGAATCCATGGATGCATTCATGATGAGGTGGGCTACCTTGTTTGCTTGAGGCAAGTCCTTGGAAGAGTTTTGTGCAGAGGAAAACTTTTTAGCAGTTCCTTTGTGAAAAGCTGGGCCGACTGATTGGGAGTAAATATGAAAATATTGCCGCAACAGATGGGTGTGTGCAGCACGGAAGTTATTCTTTTCCCCCAAGTAAGTAGCTAATTACGGAGGTAGCGGGGTGGGAATTAATGTCAACAGGTCAACACAAGCTCCTCCATGCCGACCAGAATTTCCTGGTCTTTAAATTCACCATATGGTGAGTTTGAAGAAACCGGTATATGAAAATATGGTGCTAAACCTAAAACCTACAACTAAGAAGAGATGGACCTGCACGTCAAGGTGTGGCTTGTTCTATTTGTGTCCTCTCCGGAGTCACCAGTAATGACTCCCTACCTGCAAGTTGACCCTACAAGTGTAAATTGTAGGTCCTGGGGCATAATGTTTGCCATGTGCCAAGGAGTGAGGAATTTTTATAGCATTTTAACAGGTGCCTGAAGTCAGAGAGACCTCAGGTAGCTTTGCCACTAACTGGCCGCCAACTAGCTGTAAGACTTCAGGCAGCTCATTGACTTTCTTAAGCTTCAGTTTCATCATCTGAAAATGGGGTGAGAATAGAAGCTTCCTCAAATAGTATTCAGAGCATTAAATGAGATGATGTATGCAAAGCCAGCACAAATGTGCCCATAGCTCATTCTGAGCACTCAGAAACAGTGGTTGTGGTTATTATAGTGAACTTCTCGGTGCATCAGGCATTTTGATGCAAACACCTATATGTTTTGATTGCCCTGAACAAGAAAGCCCTCATACCTGCTGTGGAGATTCATGGACTGTCTTCCTTCCCCACAGGGTCTCTCTCAGCTGCATCTTTGCTGGTACTTTCTAAAGTCTGTTTTGAAGACTTCCAATTGACCTAAAGTAGAATAGTGCTTTGGACTGAATGGTGTCCCCTACCGCCATTTTCCCTCCTCCCTCCCCCATTCATGTTTGTTATGTTATTTGAAAGCCCTAACCCCCAAAGTGATGGCATTTGGAGATGGGGCCTTTGGAAAGTAATTTAGATTCCGTGAGGTCATGATGATGGGATCCTCATGATGGGATGGTGCCCTTATAGGAAGAGACACCAGAGAACTTGCTTTCTCCCTTCTCTCTGCATTTTGAGGAAACAGTGAGAAGGTGGCTGTCTGTAAGCCAGGAAGAGAGCCCTCTTTCTGAAAAAAACAAAGTGGCCTGCAACTTGATCTTGGACTTCCAGCCTCCAGAACTATGGGAAATAAATTCCTGTTGTTTAGGCCACCGGTCTATGTGATTTTGTTGTGGCAGCCAGGATGACTAACACAGGTAGGAAGGGTTCTGTGATCAAAAGTGCTAGGGAAATAAAGCGTATCGTGTGTCCCTCTTAGAGATTCACAATGAACACTGCAGATTAAAGGTGCTCTTGTAAAAGGACAAATTCAACTTTGTTTAATGTGATGTTTCTAAACCTAATGGAACCAGGGGAATCCGTGTGTGTGTGTGTGTGTGTGTGTGTGTGTGTGTGTGTGTGTGTGTTAATCCTCACCCGAGTATACTTTTCTATTGATTTTTAGAGAGAGTAAAGGAATGGGGAGAGACAGAGAAAGAGAAATGTCGATGTGAGAGAGACACATCCATTGGTTGCCTCTGCATGGGCGCTGATCGGGGCTTAGGATTGAGCCTGCAACAGAGGTATGTGCCTTTGATCGGAATTGAACCCAGGACCCTTCAGTCCTCAGGCTGATGTTCTATCCACTGAGCTAAACTGGCTAAGGCAGGTTAATCCTTTTTACCTAATAGCTGACACTACTATTCAGACCTGACCTCTTGTTGCCCTCGTCCCTCAGCTCTGCTGTCTGTCTGTCTGTGGTCACTTGGAGCCTGGCCTGGGCTGCTGACAGCTAGGAAGCTCCTGCCCCTATGGTGCCAGGTGGGTTGGGACTGTGCTCAGCCCTCCAAGAGCCTTCTGTGCCCCTTTGCTCCTCAAACCAGCAGAACACTGCAGGCTGTGTTCCCCAGATGTTTGCTAATACTCTGTGTGTGTGCTGATGTATGCGAAGTATGCTGGTGTCTCTCTGAAGGGAGATTCGAGGCGACCATATGTCTACGGCTCCGGAGCAGCATCATCTGGCGGGACCAAAGGCCAGCTCTAGTGTTGGCTCACTGTGGCCCACTGCCTCCTGTGCTCTGGGCAGCTGATGTCTCGTGCACATCCCCGTTCTAAGGAGGCCCAGCTTGATCTGCATGGCAGTAAGCCCACAGCACACCTGGGCAGCTCTCATCCCTGCCTCTGTCCCGTATGGGAATGTGTGCCCTAGGGTAGAGTTCCTTCTCTGTCAGAGTATAATTGCACTATGCTAAGCGAAGAGTGGGGCTCAAACTTTTATTTGCATACAAGTCACCTGCGGAAGCTTACGATTTGGATTCAGAAAGTCTGGGATGAGACTTGAGATCTGTGTTTCCAATAAGTTCTCATGAGATGCCAGCTGCTAGTCAGCAGAGTCCAAGGGCTCAGAAGCAGGCTTCTCCTAATAGGCGTTGCACAACTTGTCCAAGCGTTTCCGAGCTCTAAGCAAGTTAACGGATGTTTTCTCTCTTGTTAGAACGGCACAGCAACCTGTAGGTGGTCTGGCAGGATTCTTCACACCCATTTAAAAAATGAAGGCTTTGAGATCCTGAGAAGCTGACTTATCCAAGGTCCATTCATGAAGGAGGAATCCATCCAAGGTTCTATTTACTACAACACAGCAGCATGCTCAAGACCGTAGAAAAGTCCCAGGCACCGACCTCTGAACTGCCATTGCACCATTTACCCTCTCTCATCCTCGATTAAAATCATGGGCATGCAGTGCACCACCCCACACTGACTGACAGCAACTACTTGAGTATAAGATTATGTCACATCCATCTTCACATCCCAACAGCACCTGGAATTGACAGTATGTTTGTTGAATAGATGATCGGGTATCTGAGGGTGCTTGATAATGGTTAGTGGAGGATAATACATTCTGTGTTATGCTTGTAATGGCTCCTCACTGCTCACATCAGTGGTTCTTCATCTTTTGGGGGTCACAGGCTCCACTGAGAATCTTATGGCTTCTATGCTACCTCTTCCCCGAGGGTGTGCATTGTGTGCACTTTGCTTATACATTCTGGAGTCTCATGGGGAACCCCGAGACAGGTTCTATGGACTCCAGTTAACAGTCTCTAGATAACGGGGTTAAAAGTAAACCCTGCAGCCTGGCATTCACTGTTCTGTAGGATTTAGGCCATATGCTTTCTCCCATCATGTGATCTGGGTGAGTCTGTGAGGGTGTTTTCAGATGAGATTCACCTTTGAATTAGTGTGACTAAAGCAGATGAGACCGAGTAAAGAGGATTGTTCTCCGGAATCTCGTGGTGGCCTGGAGAGAACAAAAGGCCGAGCAAAGGAGAATGTGCTCTCTCTGCCTGTCTTCAAGCTGAGACACTCGTCTTCTCCTGCCTTTGGACTTGGACTTGGACTTGGACTTGGACTGGAACTTAAAACCATCAGCTCTCCAGATCCTGGGCCACCTCAGTCTCCATATCATATGAACCAATTCCTATAATAAGTCTCTATTTATCCTATATAATAAAGAGCTAATATGCTAATTAGACTGGACAATGGAACGACCTTCCAGAACGACCTTCTGGAATGACCAGTGGGCGGGGCTGTGAGGCAGCTGGGGCCATGAGGCAGCCAGGGCTGCAAGGGCCCAGCCCCTTGCACGAGTTTTCGTGCATCAGGTCTCTAGTTTATATATAAAATCCTATTGGTTCTATTTCTCTGGAGAACCTTGACAAAGACTAACACACAGTGCCTAACACAATGCGAATGCTCAATAATGGCAGCAACAAATGCAGGAGTGATCGAATGATAGTGAGGGTGCCTGGGATGCCCCCAAACTCTTCCATGAGCCTCCAAGAATGCCTGGTAGAGACACCCGACTTTATTCAGTCATCCTCAACCTGAGCTGCCCTTGGAGAGACCCTTGATAAGCTTCACAATTTCTCATAATTCAGACCAATTGCATGTGAGTTTTGGGGAGGGGACCCAGACAGCAATGGGTCTCTTTTACGGCTCTGCAGTGAGTTCACTGCACACATGAGTGAGGTGGAGAAGCCCCCCTCAGGAGGCGGGAGAGCTCCAGGCTCACACTATGCACTTACTCACATGAGTCTCACCCACTGTGGCTCAGCCTTTGGACTCCTCTTGGGACCAGGAAGTCACGATGATGGCACAAACCACTTTGGAGACAGGCATACATTTGTTCTGGATCCATCAGGCCAGGCTATTGTCTAAGACTCAGGAAACCTAGTGCTTAAAATTTGCTTTGAGTTCATGTCTTGCCTGCATGCAAGCTCAGATTCTTGGAGAAGGGCCTCCAAGAAGGAGTATTTTCATGTAAAGGGATGGGCAGGCTCTGTGTAAACTGTCAGCACCAGGGGAAGGACCAGGAATGCTCTATATTTAGCTGGTGACAATGAGATGTCACAAGGAGTTACTTGGGAAAGCAAAGCAGTAAGCCCTGACAGTGCTGTGTTGGGGTGCGGGAGGAGCCCTGAGCCCCGGAGTGCTTTGGAAAATGATATTTCAGGCCTGTGCAGGAATGAGCGGACAACCATGGTGACACGGGCTACCAGCAGGAGATCAAAGCCTCAGGGCGCCATGGCCAGTGTGGTAGCTGGCCACCGCATTCTGGCCTCCTGGCCGCTCCATAAACCATCTCTGACAGGGTGCCATCTCAGCAGGCTGGTGGTGCAAAGGGAACACATGCGGCCATATTTCAGCCTGGACACCAGGACTTGAATGGGAGCGTGTGCGTGTCTGGGGCTGAAGTTTCGCTGAAGCTGATTTGTGGCCATCTGAATTTACGGCCTCAGAGGACAATGGGATCGACCAACTAGACCCATATGTGTTCAGTCCCCAAACCTGAGTCTCAGAGAACACAGGGGGAGGGTAGGAGTGGGGAGGGGGAGAGCTTCTATGTTCCTGGCAATAGGTGGTGATATAGGTTCAGTCAAACAACAGTTTTTAGAGGCATTTTGAGGAATCTCATTGCCCTCCTTCTCTTTCCCATCCAAGCTTGTCTGCACAGCCCTGAGCTGACGGGACTTGTAGAAATAACTCAAAACCACAAACACATCCCACACAAGGAGACTGCCATCTCAAAGTCACCTCCTTGGCCTGGCAGCCCCAAGAACACTTACCCTCATAATAGCAACTCTGTGCTTTAAAGGAGGCAGGACTCAGTTTCCCTTGTGAGTGGGGAAGTGGATATTTCTGCTTCTGAGCAAATAGGGAGACCCCACAAAAGGACACAGGGCCTGATTTGTGCACAGGTGGGGCGTGGCTGCTCCAGCAGGACTTGCCATCCCATAGTCTCTCTTAGCTGCTGCCGGCCTCCTACTAAGTCTTACCTGTCGGAAGGCAGGAGATGAGCTGGACCTACACTGAACCTATGCAGCTCTGAGATCCAGGGATCAGTCCATTAATGAATGTTCCAGGCATAGTTCCATAAGGTTATGAATTACCCCTCCTTTCCTTAACGGAGATAGAGTTTACAGTACTTCCCCTCAAGGATAGGTGACATGCACTTGCTCAGACAGAGGCAGGGCCTGACATCAATTTCTTTCCTGAGCGCAGATATGTAGAGTCCCAAAGGGGAGTGGATGAGGGCATAGCAGGGGACAAAAGGGAAAATGGGCAGAAAAGGGCTCTGTTGGTGGGTCACAAGTACCAAGCTTGCTTTCTCGTCTCCCATCCAAGAAACAGAAAGCATGGGTGGTCCTGGGCATCTAACGTTCTTCCTTGATTAACCCTTGTCAGGTGGCATTCTTACATAGAACGTGGCCTCCCAGCTTGTAGTGGTAGCTGTGTGTGTATGTGTGTGTGTATGTACACACAGTGGTGGTAATGGGACACAAAGGAAGAGGCATGATAAGGTTGAAAAGGTACTTAAATTGGAGTAAGAAGACTGCTATAGACTATATGTTTGATTCCCTCCCAATTCTTGTTGAAACCCTTCTCCCCTGATGTGATGGAATTAGGCAGTGGGGACTTTGGGATGTAATTAGGATCCAATGAGGTCATGAGGGTGGGCCTCCTCATGGGTGGGATTAGTGCCCTTATAGGAGTCACCCGAGAGCTTGCTGCTCTCTGCTTTCCCCTATATGAGGACACAATGAGAAGTCTCAGTCTACAACACGGGAGAGAGTTCACCAGAGCTCAATTATGCCGGCACCCTGATCTCAGAATTACAGTCTTCAGAACTGTGGGAAGTAAACATCTGTTGTTTATAAGCCTCCCAGTTTGTGGTGCTTTGTTGTAGCAGCAGGAGCACTAAGATGAGGGCTGTTTGAAGCAGCAGCTCTGCCATGGCCCAGCAGTGTGGCTTCGGGAAAGTCACTTATCCTCTCTGAGTGTGAATTTATGCTGCTGGGAAAATGAATAATAATTCCTGCCTTGCTTACTTTTCTTCACAGAGTTATTCGGAGGACCAAGGGGGAGGTTATATGTGGAACATTGCTCCATAGACTATAAATTTTCTGAAAATTTCAGGAAAAAAATCTTTTTATTTTTAAAACCAAACCAAACACTACCATCGGGCTTGTGTGTGTGTATGTGTGTGTGTCTCACTGAGATTGAGAATAATTCTGTCCACATGATTCCAAGATAACGCCAGCTTCCCATTTTAGTTTGAATGTCTACCTGCCGTCAAGTCTCTCAACAAAGAATTGGGTTCAGTTGTGTGGATTCCTTGGTTTCTTTTCTGTCCCCACTGTCACTCTGTGATCTGGGAAAGTGAGCCAGGACAGGAGAGCAAGGGACTTGTCCAGAAATGCTCATGTTGGGGAGGATCCCAACCTCTGCATAATGAAGTGTGAATTGCTGGCAAATGTCTTAAGATAATAATTGTGGCAGGAAAAATAATGTTCAGTTAAAAAACTGGCAGTAATTCTCTCAGGGAGAGAACTGTCTTTTGTGCAGCAAAATACCTTGGTGACTTTTTGAGTATGAAGGTGAGCTTGCCCCAGGACATGGCGTAGATGAGCTAGACGTCGTGGTTTTTGACCTTGCTTGCACATTAGGAGTTTTGGAAAAACATGCATGTGTGTGCTCCAGTTCCAGAGCCTCAGACATCATTGGTCTGCCATAGGTTCTGGGCATCGGTATTTAAAAAAAACAACAAAACTCTCCAGGAGATTCCAATGTGTAGCCAGGGTTGAGATTCTCCAGCTTCAAGAGCAGGGAAGAGCTGATTTGAATGGCAGTGCGGTGGGGGCTGTTGGTGCAGAGCTGACCAGTGGTGTGTTTCTGGTGCCCAGAGGAGCCAGTGATTATTAACAAGGGAATCACTGGCGTTTAATTCTAGTTGTCTGCTCAAATCCTCAGTGACAGTCTAGGTGCGCAGTCATGTTCATAGTACTCTCTGGGGGAAATGTCAGAAGCTATGCTGGCCCCAGTAATGGACAAAGAGAACCCAATACCCACAGAAGATGAAAACTGGATCAGGGATGGAGGATTCAGCAAGCAGGAAATTGGAGTTAGAAGAAACAGAGACAAACATAATCCCCCTAAGAGTCCTCTGGGACGTTGGGAAGGATGCTTGGTTTCCTACTGTTTGTGAGATAGGGATTCAAGGTAATCATCTTTAAATCTCAGTGGATGGTGCCTCAGCTGCCGAAGAACATGAAGACTTACAAACAGCTGACACCGAGCCAGAGGATAATAAATAATTTACCACCTTGCACTCTTTGCACCTTACACACTCCATGTGTGGAATATTTTACAGCGATCGCCGTTCATTCCCATTCATCTCTCTCTGAGCCTTCCAACAGGCCCGGGAGATGGGAAAGGAAGGGATTCATCACATTTGATCGCTGTAGCTTGTGCACACCAATTACAGCAGCAGTGGGACCTGGACCTTCACCAGCTCCAAACCATCACTCCGGGTCTGACTTGGTGCTCAGCCCACCATTTTAGGCTGACTTCAGCACTGGATCAAGACCTTCTGCCTTAAAAAAAAATTTGTTCTTTAAATAATGAGCTCTAGATCCAATGTTTACTTTAATCTCTACCCTCTCTCCCATTTTTAAAATCTCTCTTTCTTCTCTCTTCCCCAATTGTCCATTCTTTGTCTCCATTTCTCCATCTTCTCAATCCATAGCCATTTTTTAATGTTTCCAGGGCCACACTCTCATTGGCTGGATTCCCCCTACATTACTGTATTCATGTGTGAATTCTATATAAAAATGTTTTCAAACCCTTCCTTACTATTTGCTCTTCTCTGCTTCTTGATCTGATTCCAGGATGAGTCAAATGTCCTTACCAGCAAGTGATGCAGACTCACCCGGTTTCTAAGCGGGAAACAGTCGCCCTGCCGATCTGGGAGGAGCTTCCTGGCTGTGCTGTGCAGTTCCACATGCTGCTGCTGTAACCCACTCTCGGCAGATAGAGAGGACTAAGTCTGTTAACTGGTTTCAGCGGACCTTTGCTCTAGATGTAGAAGAGAGGCCTGGTGACCAGTTTCTCCCACATGCAAGCGAATAGCTGAGTGTATTTTATGCCCAGGTGTTTGCCATATAGCTTGATACAAAACCATGTCCTGGAAAACTATAAGCCAATCTAATTTATAGAAATAAACTGAGTGAGAATCATTATTTTTTATTGGTACCACTTAATGTGTAGAAAATGCACATTTTCCCAAAATATGGAAAAAAACGTTCCATTTGCCTTATTGGGTCCAAATGTGAGGTTTAAATTATTTTACTATGCAAACTTTCTTTCATATCTTGGCAGTAGTGATTTCCATTTTTATTCCTTTGGTATCCATAATCTTATGAGAATCAAAAACACATGCCTTGAGATCACTGGACAGCTCCTCCTCCAACATTCTAAAAATGCACAACCAAGGGTATTGCTCTGGTAGCAAAATAGCAGGAACGCTATGGGAGAAAACTGTGAGGCCATCTAGGCTGATGGGAAGGAGGTTCAAAGGTGCATTCTGGGTGTCATGCTTTTGATTTGCAAGTCATTACGCTGGAAGAGCCCCTGCCTCCTGCTGACTGCCATTAGGAATGCAATATTTTTCTTCTCTAATAGAGGATGCATATTCACTGACTCCAGGTTTGCAACATTGGAGGGGAATGGGGGATCTGGACCTTCCGGTGCTTTTTGAGGAGGGGTGCTTGCTGCTTAGCAGCGGGCTAAGAGTGGATGGGCTCCTGGCCTCCCTTTGTTGGCAGGAGGGGGTGCATTTGGCAGGGAGGGAGAAGCATCATGCAAGTTTCAGTCCCAGGAATTTCAGGCTGACAGAGAGAAGTCAGTGAAGAGGTGAATGTTTTGTGTTCTCTCCTGAAAAAAAATTTACTAGAGGGAAGAATTTGAGGCTAGTCAGATGCTAAAACATGAAAAAAGGAAAGTGAGAATAACGTGAAAGAAGAAGGGAATGGGCAGATGAATGGGTCGGTGTCCTTCAGGGGTAGGAGGTCAAGGGCTCTGGCTGGCCTTGCCCCAAGGTCAGAGTCCAGACCTTGCACCCACAGGTTATGGTGCCCATTTGGATGCAGAGTCAGCCAAGGCTATAACATGTACAGAAATCCCGGTGCCATTTTCTGCCTCCTGCTTGGGATTTGCCACACTTGTCTTCTATGGGATATAGGCCTTGCTCAGCATGCACGGCTTGACACCCTAAGACTCCTCCATCCTCCGAGTGGTGGTTAGTGAATGAGTGTTTCATCCACAGGCCATGCTTAGTTGAATTTGTGCAGCACACACGTTCCCTTTAATCTTCCACATTGATGGTACCTTGGACTGTCCTTTCTCTACTCGGAAAACTCACTCTTCTTTCAAAATTGACACAAGCATCTTCTCAGTGAAACTCTACCTGGTACCCCAAGCCAAGCTGTTTTTTCTCTCTTTCAAGGCCCCCTGTAGCTAGTGGGCACATCACAATTATTGCCTTGATTTCTCTGAATTATACTTTTCTCTACATGTCTAAAGCTCTTCAACTTGTAAACCCCTTGGGGGAAGAAACTGCCTTAATTACCCCGACTTTTCCTACCTTTCTATACTCAGCACATAAATAGGTGCTTAGTAAATGTTTTTGAATGAGTGTATGAGTGGCATTTATTCATCTAAGCCCTGAATTGCAAGGATGAATGAAAAACATACTTCACTCACAAATAAGCAATGTAATTGAAGTAATAGAACTATTCAATTTTTTTCTATCAATTAATTTTTGCATTCTGAGAGTGAGAGAGAGTGTGTACATTGTATGGTTAATAACCAAGTGGAAAAATAAAGACCCCCTATACTTGGAACCACTGACCCACATTCCACTCTTACAAGTACCTTGACTTTCTGACTTTGACTGTGGATGCATTGAATGATGCTGCATGACCATCTGCTCATTGATCTATGGACATCAATAGTGCCTCTTTGCCTTTAAAAGCACACTGAGGGTACATTGTGTTATTTGTTTGGTGGGAAAGGCTTTTGATGAACATGATTCAGGAAGCAGGTTTATGTCCATCTGTGACAACTGAAGGGATATAAGAGTCCCATCAGGAACTCATTTCATTCATCAGGACATCACAGTTCCCAGTAGTTCAGCCTCCTTGGTCCCCAGGCTTGCCATTGCAAGTCAGGCTTTTACTCATTCCTGGGTGGCTCCCTCTGTAGCCCCAACTCCTGCTCAAACCATCTTCGCTAGGAGATATCAATAAGGCTTAAAGATGGTGGGCTTGTGCTTGGTAGGCGTGGGTGGAATGCATTAGTAATTGGCCAGCCTGGAAGAGTGGACCGCACAGAGAGCTGGGAGCTAATGGAATTCAGTGGTAGTCCTGGCCCTACCCAGTTCCCCATCATTAGCCTCAGCAAGTTGCTTAACTTCTCCAAGTCTCACTTTTCTTTTTGCAATGTGGGAATAAAATGAGCATTTCTGCTAGTCCCCCATTACTGTTGGCTAACCTGCAGACTATTTGGGTTTCACTGGTTTCCCCACTCATGTCCTTTTTCTCTTCCAGGGTCCCATATCACACTCAGTTGTCCTGTCTCTTTAGTCTCATTCCATCTGGGTTGGTATCTCAGTCTCCCACTGTTTCCCATGACCTTGAAACCATTTTGATGGGTATTGGTCAAGTGTTTTGTAGACCGTTCCTCACTTAGGGATTGTCAGATGTTTTTCTCACAATTAAAATGGGGTTAGGGGTTTGGGGAAGAACATCACAGAAGAGATGTACTTAGCCTACACTTTAGTGAGAAATCTGTCTTTGCTGCCTTTTGCTTCTCCTCAATTGCTCTTCCTCTTTTTTTCTAATTATTCTTCCCCAAATAGACTCACAAATTGAGGAAACCAAAGAGTAAGATATGAATTGGGCACTTGAGGAAAATTAGAACTTGGAAGTGAATTAAGAATTTTGCTAGCCTGAGCCTCCATCATCCCCGACATTCCAGAGCCCACCATGAGGTATAACTCTTCTTACTCCATCCACTCCCCAATTTTTGGAAATTTTGGAGAGGCTTCCTACTGACCCATGACATCAGTTCAGTTTTATCTTCATTTCAAGGTGCAGGTGCTAACATTTCAGTGGCACTTCCTGTGGGTCTCCTGCTCCTCAGAATGCCCTTGGCTCCACCTCTGCCCTTTCTCTATGGCCCAGCTCATAGGCCACCTCTGTCTCTCCACAGCCAGGCTGGAGTTCAAGGTGGAAAGGAGGGCCGATGGACGGATACAAAGGAAGACAAGTGAAGCGAGGGATTCTAGGAGAGGTCCAGCACCTGGGCTAATGGTAAGGCCTCTGGTAGGGGCCCCCACACTTCATTTCTGGCCTTCACAGCCAGCAGAACTGTGCTGATACTTGGCATTCTGAACCCTACTGTTTGCTCACATACCATATGCCCACTGCTATCCACACCACCTCCATCAGAGGCTACAGAGTCATGGAGGAAGATAAGAGGGACAGGACTTGACTTGGCACACTAAATCTTTGAAACACAAAAAAACTTTCAGGCTGGGATTTTCATGCTTAAAATTTAGTCCAGCAAGAGGATTTGGTTTCCAGTCTTAGATCCGTTTCTACTGAAATCTGCATTTCCGCAGCTCACCAGACTATGATTTAATGGGGTCACCGTGTGAGGACCACAGCAGCTGTTTCTTGCATACATATAACCTTCATTCAATGATAAGCTTCTTTTAGTACCATTCACAATTCTGCAGAATTATATTTTGTATGCAAATTATTGATTCTATGGTAAATGCCACTCTAAAAACTCTATTTGTATATTTGCCATTTAATTAAAAAAACAAATGATCTGATATACTGTAGAGTATTTTATGGGCAATTTAAGGGGTACTCAAGAATAATTTTGACCATATCTGATTGTCACCTTAGGGTCCAACTTGAGAACCTGCAACTGAATAAGATGCAAGCTGCTGTCATTCAAATTTCACTGGCTCTTGCTCTTACTGTATAACCTGAACCCCTTTCACTTCCCATGCATTTCTGGATGATCCCAGGGATGTCACACAATGAACTCATGAATGGTGCTTTCACAGTCTGTCTATAAATGGGGAATTTGCTGTGGTAGTGAGGGGTTGCGGAGGGAGAGAGAAGGATGAGGAGGGGTGATTACACCTGTAGTCACTAAATGGCTGTGGATGTCAATGCCAAAGGTGCTGCCTCTGGCTCTTCCACCACAGCTGCCAATTCTCCCAGGGCCCTGCCCTCCACCACTGCACATCGCCCACTGCACATCACCCAGTGCACATCACCCTGTGGGACCCTGCCAGATCCCACATTTCCCTAAGCCCCAGTTTGTACAAACAGCAACTTTGGCTCGAGCCTGTGGCCTCTCTCTTCCTAGGACTCACACCTGAATCCAGCTGGTAAGGAGAAACATTTGCAATAGACGATGCCCAATGCATTGCATAAAACTTGGTAAGTACTTTAACCTTAGTACAAAATGTTTTCGGAGGAAGACAATGTGATTGAAATAACTTAAGTAAATCTTTAAATAACAATACCTCAGCTAATGGTTATTAGTCTTCTAAAATCAAAATTCCTTAATTTTGAAGGTAGTTAAAAGAACAGGAGAAACCCACAAAGAAAGTTGGCAAATCATTTCAAACTGAATATTTAATTTTCACACGATTTAGGCTGCAACACTCAGCAATTTGTAGGTTTGTGAAGGTTAAAATTCGTCAGACCACGTGGTTTTTTTGAGTTGCAACATCTTGACTGGGGGGCTTATGGAGGTCGTCTTCAGCAGCGAGTTTTTGTTGAGGGGGAAAAGCATTGTTTTAAACATAAGACAGAAAGTGAAACTGATATTCTTCATGCATTGCTTTGAGTTACAGCCTGGTCTGGCATTCATTTAAAGCAAATATCGCCGTGCTCTGCCTCCGCTGTGGCAGGACAAATCAGAAAGGGCCCGGGAATAATTCATGTACTGCAAGCATTCCGAGCTGCTTGATGTGGATTCAGGCAGAACATACTGGAGAACATCCCCAAATTATGTGTTCTGTGTTCAAAGAAACCACAATGTCTCTGCTCCTTTCCCCACCCCCACTTCACCAAAGGCAGCATGCTCTGATGACACAGAGAGTATGGGTTTGGGGTGCAGGGGACGGTCTACCTCTGAGGTTCAGCTCTCCCTTGCTTGCTAACTGTGAGACCCTGGCTCAGTTACTTCGTTTCCAAGTCTCAGTTTCATCATTTGTAAAACAGGGCAAATTATTTCTTCCTTTCAGAGTCATTGGAGATATTAACAATGGTTTCCACTGGGAGAGCCCGGTGCCACTGGTGACACATGTATTTAATAGGCCCCCTTTGATTTCTGTGCTGTACATTCTGCTTTTTCCTTGTTTATGTAGTTGGGCCATAAAGAAGCAGAAGAAGAGCTTATCATGGAAAATGAGCCCTTGCCCCCTCCACTGGATTATTCTCAGGACCACATGGCCCTGAGAAATCTGATGGCACTAGAGGAGGGCAGCTCAGAACTTGGGGAGGAGAAAACAATGGGTGGGTAGAGGAGGGTGTTGACTCAGAAGGGGAGGAGATAGGGAAGAAGGGGCTCTTTGATTCTACCCCACTCCCTTGTCTCGCCCCGTTCTGCTCCAGATGGGCAGTTATGTTCCATGTGTGTGCTTGGTCTGTTTAAGCCGAGTGGGCTGCAGGAAAGCACAGGTTTTTACAAGTTAGTGTCACCACAAGGGCCTCACACATGGGATGAGTTTCACCTTCACTTGCACAATGAGAGATGAGCTTTGGGGATAGATTTGGAGAAGGTGTGATCCGAGCATGGAAGGATTATGAGACTCTGCTTATGGAAATGTCCCCATTGGACCAGAGGGAATGCATTGAATAAGCTTTCTTGGGCCTTGAGGCTCTAGGGGTGGTGTGAGGACACCCCAAGTTTCCAGCGTAGACCAAAGCGCTCTGTGACCTGTAAGTTTGTGAAGGTTAAAATTCATCAGACCACATGTTTTATTGAATTGTAAAACCATGACTGGGGGCTTGTGAAGGGATGTCTTCAGCAACAAATATTTGTTGGGGGAAAATCTTGTTGTAAATGTAAGACAGAAAGTGGAGCCAATATTCTTCATGCATGGCTTGGAGGTACAGCCTGGTCTAACAGACTGTAGGGAGCATAGTGTTTTAGGTCCATTAAAAAGGTTTCATCCTCATAGATTTGTTTTTTGTTTGTTTCACCTTCACCTCCATCACCTCTGCCTTCTACAAACCATCATTCTGAGGCTTGATGCTCCACATCACTGGCTCCAGATAAGAAACTTGGTTACCAGACTTTCACTTAATTTATTCTACCCTCTACTGACTTCTGCCACTCTCTGACCTCACTGAGATGCCCTGCCCACCACCCTGACACTCTCTCACTATTCCTACCTTCTTCTTGGCCTCGATTCCTCCCAGACCAAGCTCTGGTTCCTTCCTCAGCACCATATCAACTCCCTGGTAAAAATATTACCTCCATTTCCCATTTCTTTCCATATCACATTTGCCCAGAAATTCCCAACCTGGTTAAACCCATCTGTCCACTTACACTGAGTCATATACATGAGAATCTGGACACAACTGGAGGAAAAAAAAATCACATCAGATCATATTTGTGTTGATTGGATTCTCTTTACATTAATGGCCACGAATATCAACTTTCATTCCTTCTCTTACCTCCAAACAATCTTCCAAAGAGCCCCACTTTAAGCTCACGAACTTGCCTCATGCAGTACAAAGAGAAAAGATGTGTTACTGCTCCTCTAAAAGTCAAACCCTTCTGCTGGGCTCTGGAGAAGCAACTGTCGCGCTGGATAAATGGCAGGTTATCTTTGGTAATGGGTGGATTAAAAGAGAGTCCCATTCGACATTTCAGCCAAACTTTGTCAGTCAGGGATTAAGTCCCTTCAAACACGATCATTTTTCTCAGCAACACCCTACAGTGACATCTGCCAAGTTTTTTTTCTTCCATCCTTTGCCTGTTGCCTTCAGAGCCATCATGGCTGCCAGCACTGATGGTGACCATTGTGAGGACACCCATGTCTGTTTCAGAGATGACCTTGCCACTGTGCTCACTAACCTCTGCGGTGAAAGCACGTTTAATTTCAGGACTGGGAAAGCCTTCCTCTGGGTCTGAAGGTGTAAATTGTCCGCCATGCCCACTTCTGCATAGCTGCCCTCCCCCTTTACATTCCTAGAGCTGTTTTTCCTCCTTCCAGAAAAGGACAAGCATGAGCATGGGATTAATTAGTTTTTTGGTGCTGTTGTGTGAAAATAGAAAATCAGAGTGACTGTTGCCAGACATAATATCCACTCCCCCCAGTGATGGATGAGAAAAGTCTGCTGGACCCCGGGAAAGTGAAGACTGTTTCTCTGAGTGTCATCCTTATGGGGTTGCCATACATAGAAGCACAGCCCCTGACACTCCCAGTTAGCGGGCTGGGGTTTGGCTCCTCATTTGTTAAATAAATGGGTTAGACTAGAAGACTTTTAAGGGTATGTCTAACTCTGGGACTTTAACTTCAATAAACATGTTGAATGATGCCATGCATTAACGAACTACCTTTTAAAAATGTTTTGGGGTCTGAATAGAAAATCTTAAAGATCTTTTAAATCTTTTTTTTTTTTTTTCATGCCAGAGGTCCTTAAGTCTTCAATGGCCCATCCATTTCCTGGCACAAAAGCCAATGTATGAAATAATCACAACCTCTATATTCAGATGTATCACAGCTGATTAGTCACACTGAGTCAGGAGGTGACACTTCCCCATGCATGTCAGTGGGAAATAGGACAGTTCATGGCGGGGGGGGGGGGCGGGGAGTGGGTTTCCCCTCAAATAATGATAAAGAAGGCAAACTTGGGGGCTGATACTAATTGTAGACACCAAGGATTCGACCTGGGGCATCTCTCTCTGAGACTTGGTTTCTTCTTTTGTTTGGTGGGCATTTAAATAATTCTTACCTATTTGGTTGGTTTGAAGATTGAATATGTCAAGTTTTAAGCCCATGAAAAGTACTTAACATGCTATCAACAATAATAATTGTGATATTTATTATTAGTACTACTGAGTATCAAGGAGAGATTAGAGGAGGTTTTCTGAAAAGCTGATGACAGATTCCGGGGTCCAGGGTGCTCCTGATATCTGTGTATATAGACAGCTACTTCTGCTTGCTAAGCTGAGCTCTAGTGATCAGCCTCATACTCTACATTCTCTAGACCCCAGTGCCTCTCTTCTTTATCTCAAAATCACCCTCCTAGAAGACCTCATCTCCATGATTTCTGGAATTCAAGGGAGAGGGCGGGGTTAGGGATGGGGTCAACAGGTGGGTGATATAAGAACCATGGGTAGGATGATATCACTTGGGGAGTAAGTGAGGATGGAGAGGAGAAGGTGGTGCCAGGATAGGGCTCTGAAGGAGGAGGGAAGGAATGCTGGTAGAATACAAAATGCTGGTCCACTCCTCTCTGAGACAGGGAAGGCACCTTTGGTATAAAATTATTCATGAGGGGCTTGGCCAAAAAGAGAGGTTAAAAAATTCCATTCGTTCTCTTGGTGGGTCTCCTTCACCTGACTACCAGAATGTTCCAGAAGGTGAACAATTCGGAGTTGAACAATCTTGTTAAGTTTCTCATGTATTAATTTTGTGAATTGATTGATGTTGGCTCCCACTCTTTGGGGGCATTCTCCTCTCGGTAAGCCTGCCATGGTGCTGCATCTTTTAGGAATTATTTAAAATTTATGAGCTCTGGGTTTGCGTAGTGTTCTCATGGAGGGTTCCTTGGGAGGTCCTGCTTCCACCGGGCGGTAGAGGGGGTCAGGGGGGAGATTATCGGAAATCTGCCCCCTGATTTCAACAGCGCGGTGTGCCTCTCGCGGCTTTACACAGCAATCTGAGCAGCATTACCTGAGACTCACAGGGAGACACAACTAACTCTGTAGCCCCTGAGGTCGGAAGGCAGCGTGGTGGCCATCAGCTTGTTGAAGGCGGAGGCCATGTGTCTTCGTGGTGGTTCTGTTTTCTCCGCAGGGCTGAGCCCCTGCCCGGCGCCCAGCAGACTCCCGGGAAACTCTCAGGAAACTTGTTGGAGTCCTCGCTGCAGTCCGCAGGCCGGCAGGGCAGCAGCCCGCCTACCAGGCCGGGTTCCGCAGGGTGCAGGTCCGCGTCTCTAATTGTGCAGCAGAGATGATTGCTGCGGCTGCGGAAACTTCCGATGCAGCATGGAAACGATTAGATGGAAATGCAGTTGGAGGTTCCAGTCATCTCCTTGGAGTAGACAAATAAACGTTGAAATCATTTGCAAATGATGCACCAAATCTGTGTGGCATCTGCTCATTGCAGGGGGAGGATGGGCTGCTTCCAAGAGGCTTTTCATGTGATGACATTGCCGCTTTCACGCGAGGGGCCGGTGGCGGGGGTGAGGGGGTGGCGAGCAGGAGGAGCTTGCCCGCCGACCAGGCCTCAACCTGGACTCCAGGCACCGGCCCCTGTGGCAGGATGCTGGGATCCCGGCCTGGTCCAGCCGCGGCTCCCTCCTTGGAAGCCATGCTGGTGTGAGATGGGATATGCGTGCTGGCCACCACTCAGG
Source organism: Plecotus auritus (assembly GCF_963455305.1). Taxonomy (NCBI): domain Eukaryota; kingdom Metazoa; phylum Chordata; class Mammalia; order Chiroptera; family Vespertilionidae; genus Plecotus; species Plecotus auritus. Next base: position 168,388,284 of record NC_137782.1, read on the forward strand.
TCCTGGGAGGATGTTTTCTCAGCTTTGCCGCTGCGAGGCTGTGATGGGGGGCTGCCCTTTGACAGGCTTTGATGACAAGCCAAGAAGCTGGGAGAGTCTGTCCCAGACTCACTCTCCTGGCATGACCGTGGGCTCCGGCCCCCGTGCCAGAGGGAGGTGGCCCAGAGTGGTCACATTGTATGTGAGGGCACATTCCGGAAGGCCTTGCCTAATTCAAATCTTACGTAATTCCAGACTAATGTTCCTATAAATAGCTCTTTGATAGATACAATTATTGAGGTGTATCAAGTGGAGAGAATGCATTCTTAAAGTGTGTAAATTTCAACTTCGGGAGTCTGGGGCATATTATATGACATTCCTGGGCAGCCATGTCAGCAGCAAGATTTTCATTATCCTTAGATATGTGCGCCTGTTTTCTATACGTATAAACGTGAAGGTACAACAGCCTTAGAGCTGCCTTTGCTTTCCCAGCATCCTCTGTAACCACTGTCGTGTTGCTGCCTGCTAGATTACAGTGTACCCCACAGTTGTCCTTACCTGGGTTTCCTCATAGGACGTTACTGTATTTCATTTCTGTTCCGAAGTGCTATTGCTGCTGTTCTGATCACTTGATGAATGCTTGCATAATATTGCTGTAAGATCTAAAAAAAGGTTTGAAGTTATAACAGCAAATGCTAAAGAACCCACACAAGCAGTGAGCGCTGATACTACAACGTGAGTTTCAGGATATCGTTAAAAGATGGGTTGCTCTACTTAATAGCTGAAATGGTTCTAATGCAGCCGTGGGCAAACTATGGCCCGCGGGCCGGATCCGGCTGTTCTATCCGGTTCTCTTGCTCTCCCCTCCGCTCCTTTACTTTGAATTTATATTAGTTCACACAAACACTCCATCCATGCTTTTGTTCCGGCCCTCCGGTCCAGTTTAAGAACCCATTGTGGCCCTCGAGTCAAAAAGTTTGCCCACCCCTGTTCTAATGCGATCTTAGTGGGAAACATGGTTTATAATCCACTCGGCCAGAGTGCTTGGAAAGGATCTGATCCCAGAAGAGTTTTCAAAAGAAGTTGGAGGCTTCACATGATTTCAAAATTTGTGTGCAACATGAACTTGAAAAAATTTTTGTGATTTAAAATGTGGAGAATTCAAGTTCATATAGCATCCATACTGTTATTAGCTAGGGTTCTTTTAGTTGTAGATTATGGAGCAACAGACTTGAAATCTCTTAAGTGAACGAGGAATCCTATATAATAAAACCTTAATATGCAAATTGACCAAACGATGGAACGACCGGTCGCTATGATGCGCACTGACCACCAGGGGGCAGATGCTTAACGGGGAGTGGGCCTAAGCCAGCGGGCGGATATCCCCCGAGGGTTCCCGGACTGCAAGTGGGTGCAGGCCAGGCTGAGGGACACCCCCGCAGTGCACGAATGTTGTGCACTGGGCCTCTAGTTGTATTATAAGGACGCTGGTGTGTCTCAGAGAATCCTCGAGGCCCTGTGCCTGGGCTTCAGGAATGGCTGGAACCAGAGGCTTCAAAACTGGCCAGGTTTCTTCCCTCTATGTTTTGCTTTTGCCTCTGTGTGTTGAAACTTTATTATTCTCTCCCACAAAGCTAGCTATATAATTTGTGGCATCCTGTGCAAAATGAAAAGACGGACAGCCTTGTTTAAGTAGCAGAAAAAAAGCGTTTTTCCCCCTTGTTTCCATGGTCTTTTTTCAAACCTATTATGGATTTTTTATTTATTATTTAATTTCCCTCTCTCCAGGGCGTGGGGTTACTTGCAGGGCAATCATGAGCCTCATCCAGTGTGGTTACTGTGACTCGTTGTGTGAGATGTGTGTACCCCCAGACCCTTCCTACATGGGGAGAATGGTAGCAGGATGTGGCTGAGTGGGTGCAAGGAAGGGGACAGCCCAGAACCCATTCGGGGGAGGCAGGGAGGTGGTGGGTGGCTGCAAGCCCCTGGGCCCACTGTCCCATCGGACTGCACTCACTGTGTTAGCTCCCTAGGGCTGTCACAACAAAAACCACTGCCAAGTGGCTTAGATGACAGAAACTTAACGTCTCACGTTCTGCAGGAGTCAGTCCCTGATCAAGGTGTGTGCAGGGCTGGCTCCCCCAGAGGACTGTGGGGGAATCTGCCTCTGTCCCTCCCCTGACTCCTGTGGTCTCAGAGACGTCCTTTGACTTACAGAAGGCGAACTCGCTTCCCACCGTGTTCTTTCTGTACCTGTCTGTCCCTGTGTCCAAATTTCCCTTTGTATAAGGACACCAGCCATGCTGGATTATGGCTCCCCTCATCCCAGCGTGACCTCATTTTAACTCTACCAATTACATCAGCATTGGCCTTATATCCAAGTAAGGTCACATTCTGAGGGTGTTATGGCTCCAACATATATATTTGGGGAGAGGTACAATTGAACCCATAATACTTACAAAACAGAAATTCACAGATAAAACTCTTAAGGATTTCAAAACGGCAACTGCAGAGCATGAACCCCCAAGGGTGAGGCACCCTTCAGAGTGTGGGGCCCTGTGGGGCTGCAGATTGTTCACCCTGCTCGCCCTGTATTTCCGCAGGGCACACAATGTGACTCCAGTTTAGCTCCTTGGAGGGAGATGACCACGCCCTGAATCCTGGGTATGTGTGTTATCAGATGTTGTCTCTGACCGGAGCACTGGGCCCCCCAGCAGAAGCCCGTGGGCATCACAGCTCTGTGTTCTAAAGACATCTGGCAACACCAGTCAGAACCTGCTGCCCACTGTCCCCTCCTTGGTCAGAGCTGACTGAGAGTTGGTGAAACTGTCCTCTATTTCTATCACCAACACCCCAATCACCCCACCCCCAAATTCCATGAGCAGATGGAAAGAGGAGTGAGATATCTGGGCCAGGGTCCCTGCCTTTGTGTGAACTGCAGTAGGACCCTGGCTCGCTTTCTTCCAAAACACAGAGGTCCTCAAGGGTTAGTGACGGAAGAAGCCAGAACCCAAAGTGAGGAACCCACAATGATGGGCTGTTTACTCTTTCCTACTCCCTCCTGCAAGCCAGGCCATGGGAAGTGAGGGGAGGAGTATGCCCCAGAATAAGACTAGACTCCCCCTCACTCAAGAGTGTAGGAGCAGGAAGAGATATGAAGGTGGAGTCCAGTTCCATTCCTGCCATTCTCACTTGTCCAGCACAAGCTGGGTCTGACTGGACCCTACAGCACAGCCCATGCTGTCCTGGCTGACACGGAGCTATGACCTTGAGCACTGAGGGAGCCACAGAGCAGAGCATACTGATGGCAGCCGAGGGGCCACAGGACTGAAAAGGCATGCTGGATTTGGAAGGACGCCAAAGGCCATGGTGGTGGACCGTGCAGATTCAGACTTTTGCAGGCCAGGAGCTTCATGGGACAAGAAGGGGACCTTGAAAAACGCAAGATGAACCCAGAGTGGACAGCAGAGAAGCTCACGCCTTAGCTACACTGGATAGGCATTTGCACGAGGCACACAGTGCTGTGGAATCCTCAACACTGTAATTCTATTTTTATGCACATGTTTCTACGTAAGGTTAGAACTCTAGCTCCTTCTAGAAATGAGAGGTGAGGTATTCTTGAGCCTTTTTGACATTTCCCTTTCTTCATATATGATGATATACAGTTATCCAAGATTGGTGAGCTCTGTCTGACATTTTTCTGCCTGAGTTTATGGAATATCCCAAAAGCAGTTGCTAAATCCTGTTTGTTTAACCTCTGTCACATCTTTAATACCTAATTGTCAGGAGTGTCAACAGGCTCTCCCTGCCTTTAGCCTCTTATTATCTTCATCCTACATACTATATGTCCCACATGATAGATAGCATGCTTTTTATCCCACAGTTCTAAATATATTCGAATTTTATCTTTGACCCATGAGTTATTTAGGTACGTGTTTCTTAATGATCAAATCTATGGATGTTCCTAATTCTCTTTTTAGTGCATTTTTAATTTCATTGCATTGTGATCCAAGCCGATCAGAAAATGTGATGTGTATGGCACCAGCACTATGGAGTATATTGTGGCTTGTCATACAGCCAAATATGTGTCAATTTTCATAAATATTTCTGTACATGTGCTTGGAAATAATGTGTATTCTCTAGTCCTTGGGCTTAATGCTTTGTATTTGTCTATTAGATCAAATTTGTCATGCTATGTCCTGATGGTGGGCAATTTGGCATTATGTAACAAAATTACAAAGGCTGATACTACAATTTCCCATTGTTTCAGCATTTCCAGTTTCAGATGAATTCTAAGATATACTTTTACAAGTGTGAGCCATAAACTCCGTAGTAGACAAGGGCATAATTAACTTACTATATTATCTCTGAGAGCAAAACCAACTCCAGTGCTTATCATGAGGGTACTTTTGTATAACCGAGGTTTCAGCTTTACCACTGGCTAGTATGAAGCCATCAAAAAGCATAAGCAGAATTCCGAACCAACAGAAGTAGAGAAATAAAGGAGCTAGAACATCTCCATTAGATCATCACAGTAATAATTTTTGCAGGCAACATACAGATTAATGTTAAAATTAGTGAGGGTGAAACTTTATGGTGAAACAGTATAGTTGTATAACCTCAAATTATCTCCCACAAAATGTTTATTAATGATCACAAATCAAGAAATGAGCATAACCTAGATGAAATAAATGCTATGATGTTACAAAAGGACACATAAGGAGACTTGAGGAAGATATGACACAAAATTACAAAGATGTCAATTATTCATAAATAAGACTGTTCTTGGTGGATAAACTCTGTTATTATTATACAATGTCCCTCTCTCCCCCTGGTAATTATCTTTACTTTGACACCTACTTTACCTGATAGCAATATAGCCACCCTTATGTTCTTTTGATTAAGTTTTGTATGGTATAGTTTCCCCATCCTTTTATTTATAACTTACTTAATCCTTTATAATAAAAGCTGAATATGCAAATTGACCGTCACCCCAACACACAAGATGGCTGCCCCCATGTGGTCAAAGATGGCCGCCCCCATGTGGACACAAGATGGCCACCACAAGATGGCCTGCAGGGGAGGGCAGTTAGGGGTGACCAGGCCAGCAGGGGAGTGGTTAGGGGCAATCAGGCTGGCAGGCAGAAGCGGTTAGGGGCAATCAGGCAGGTAGGTAGATGAGTGGTTGGGAGCCAGCAGTCCTGCATTGTGAGAGAAATCAGGCCTAAATGGGCAGTCAGACATCCCTTGAGGGGTCCCAGATTGGAGAGGGTGCAAGCTGGGCTGAGGGACACCCCACCCACCCTGTGCACAAATTTTGTGCACCTGGCCTCTAGTATCATTATATTTGTAGTGAGTTTATTGTAGACAGCTTTTTTAAAACCTTAATTTGGGTTAAATTTTTTATAATTTTATTTTGATTATAGATTGTAGGAGTGTATCTTTTTGGGTAAAATTTTTAGTAGTTGCTGTAGGCATTAAAATATACATAACATACAATTTACCAGTTTGAGTGAAGTATAAACACCTTGCCTCTCTTTAAATCCCTTTACCCCTATCCCCTTAAAATTGTCTTAAGTATTTTTTCTATGTGCATTGAGAACCACATAAAACAATGTTTAGAAAACCTTGTTTGGAAAATCTATGTTATTTACCCATATTTTTGCTCTTTCCATTGTCCTTTCTTCCTTTTTGATGGGCTAAGATTCCTTTTTTATAAAATAACTAGAGGCTCGGTGCATGAAATTAGTGCACAGGGGGGGTCCTTCAGCCCAGCCTGCACCCGCTCCAATCTGGGACCCCTGTAGGGATGGGGCCTAAACCAGCAGTCAGCCATCCGTCTCGCAATCCAGGACCACTGGCTCCTAACTGCTCACATGCCTGCCTGCCTGATCGCCCCTAAATGCTCTACCTGCCTGCCTGATCACCCCTAATTGCCTCTGCCTGCCAGCCTGATTGCCTCTACCTTGCCCCCTGCCAGCCTGATAGACCCTAACTTGCTCCCCTGCCAGCCTGATCACTTCTACCTTGCCCTCCCTGCTGGCCTGATTGCCCCTAACTTGCCTCCCTGCCAGCCTGATCTCCCCTAACTGCCTCTGCCTTGGCCCCTGGCCTAAGCCGCAGTCAGTCCTCCCTCTGTGGGAGGCGACCTGGCGGGTAAGGGGAAGGCACTGCCCCCATTACCCCACTGCTGCTGCCACTGCCTGCCTGAGCCTGGGTCCTATGCAGCTGCACCTCAGCCCCTCACAGCCACTCACAGCTGCCTGAGTCTTGGCCCTCGCCGCCCCTGCGGCTTTGTCTGGAAGGACATCCAGAAGGTCGTCTGGAAGACGTCCACCCTAATTAGGATATTACCCTTTTATTAGTATAGATTTACTTTTTGTTTAGAAAACGTTTCTTAACTATTTTTTTGGGATAGATTTGCTGACAACAAAATCTCCTAGCTTTTCTTCATCTGAAAATGTATTTCCCCTTTGTTTCTGGAAGACACATTTGCTGGCTATAGAATTTGGATTGACAGTTCTTTTCTCTCCACACCTGAAAAATGTTTTTCTACTTCCTTCTGACCCTTATGGTTTCTGATGAGAAATCCAATGTCATCTGAATTGCTTTTCCTGCACAGGAAAGATGTTGCTTTTTTATCACGGCTTTCATGGTATTTTTCTGGGTCTTTAATTTTCAGAAGTTTCATTGTGATGTCTGTTGGTATGGATTTCGTTGGGTAAATTCTGTTTGGAGTTTTTTCAAAATACTGACTTTGGAGGTTTACATTTTTTTTTTTTTGGTCAAATTTGGGAAATTTTCAACATTATTTCTTTGAGTACTTTAAACCACATCCTCTTTTCTCTTTCCTCTGGATTCTGAGAATACAAATGTTAGATCTCTCATTATTGTTCACATGGCCCTGAATTTCTCTTAAATTTTTAATTATATTTTCTCTCTGTTTTTCAGATTGGGTAATTTCTCCTGTTGTATCTTTAAGTTCACCGATTCTTTCCTCTGATTTTGCTATTCTGCTGTTGAACCCATCCATTGAGTTTCTATTTTAGTTATTGTATTTTTAGTTCTAAAATATTCATCTGGTTCTACTTCTCAGTGAGACTTACTATTTTTTTCACATGTTGCAAGTGTGCTCATAGTTACTCATTCAAGTGTTTTTTGATGGCTACTTTAAAATATTTTTCAGATAATTCCAATATCTTTGTCACCTTGATTGTGGCACCTGCTGACTGTCTCATCTTATTCAAGTTGAGATTTTTCTGGTTCTTGGTATGCTGAGTGAATTTTTATTGTATCCTGGACATTTTTGGTATAATGTTATGAGGTTCTGGATCTTGTTGAAGTCTATTTTAGCAAGCCTTGTTGGACATCACACTAGAAGGGAAATGAGGGTCCCACCACATTACTGTCAGGTGGAAGTCCTAGCTCCCCAGATGGCCTCTGTTGACATCCCGGAGTGAGGAGGAGCCGATGGGCAAAGGGCACCTCATTACTCCTAGGATAGGAGTAGAAATTAAGACTCTCCATGAGGCCCCTGTTGATATCATCCTGATTGGGACAGGAGGTATGTCTTGTTTCTGTGGCCTCCATTCACACCACACAGGTGGAGTTCATATTACCTGCCAGATGGTGCTGAAAGTCCTAACTCTCCACTAGGCTGGAAGGGAAGAGCCACCTCATACATTTTGTTGGGGGTTGGGGGGTGGAAGGTCAGGATTCCCACAGGGCCTTCACTGACTCCATGGGGAGGGTGCTGTTATAGCTAGTCATGGATGAACATTCTGGCTTTCCACTTGGTCTACTCTCATGCCACACTTTCAGTGGGAGACATGTGGATGAGTGGGTTGGGGCTCTAGGTTGATAAGCCAGGTAAAGGTTAAAGTCTAGGTTCCCTAATCAGTCTTTGATGATGGGGGTGGGGATGTAGCCATGGTGGGTTTTCTTTCCTTTTTTTTTTTTTCCATAGCATTTCTCTAGGGTGGAGAGATTGTTTTCTCAACTTTTCTGTCTTGCTAAGCTATCCCTTACCTGTGCCTTTTTCTAGAGAGAGCTGGCTTTTGTTTGTTTGCTGGTTCTCATTGATGTTCCTAGGTTGCTGGCTTCTCTAGCACCCAGTCTGGGATACATGAGGCAAAAAAAAAAAAAAAAGAAAGAAAGAAAAAGAAAAGAAAGAAAAGCCCAGGGAACTCAGCAACTCATTATCATATTATTCCTCATATTCCAAGGTCCCTCGCCAGTCTGAATTCTTCTCTCTACCTTTCAGAGTTCTTATGTTTGTTCTATACATAATACCAAAGATTTTTAGCTGGAGACATAAGAGAAACATTTTAGCAGGAGTGAAAATTGTTTTTTAACAAGAAGAATAGGAAAAGCAACTCTACTCCATGTTGATCTGAAGTTGGAACTCTCCCTTCCAATTTTTGTCTTTAATTTTTTTTCCTGAAGAACTTCTGTTGTAATGTGAAATTAAGGCGATAAAGGGGGACATCTATGTCTACTCTTCACTTCAGAAGAATAGGCTCTACTGTTTATTCATTGAGCTTTTGTTAAGTTGAATCTTTTTCATTTTATGGTGCCTTTTAAAGGTTAAGAGTTATTGCTGAATATATGTCAAAATGTTTTATTTTGATATCTATGGGTATGAGAATACACTTATCCCCATTTTACAGATAAGACAGCTGAGATTCAAAGAAGTGGAGTGGCATGCCCAACATCACACAGGATGTATTCGAGCCAGGATTCAACCCCAGGTCTGCCTGGCTTCAGAGTCCACAGACTTTACAACTTAATGCTTGTGACACAGAAAGGACAGTTGCCAGGTGCCTTTGTTGACACAGTTCAGCAGTTTATAGGAGTGCAAGACTGTGACATTGTGTGATATTATAGGCTATGGTTATTTTCTGTCTTGCATCTGCTGAAGTTCAACATATGGCTTTCGTCATGCTACTCCTGTAGAGCTTGCTTTTAATTTATCTGCTCAGGAAGTCTCAATTTTCACACAGTGTTTGGTTTCCAGCAGAAACCTATTCTGCTATCACTTTCCAGTTCGTCCGATTCAGGCCAGTCGAGGTCCAGTGTTTTTCCACAGGTCATCTTGTGTGAGGGAGTCAGAAGTTGTGGCTGCTGAATCATAAATTCACAATCCACATGGCTCCCAATTCTTTACCGCGGCCACCACGCCATCTTCCTAGCTGAGCCTGACAAAGCCCAGACTACTGAAAGGGAAATGCATTTCAGGGAAGCTAACATCGAGGTGAAAAATAGACTGGGGACTTTCTGAAGAGAAGATCTTATTTAAAGGAATGAACATTCTATTGGTCTCTCAGGCAATAAGACCATCTTTTAGGTAGAGCTTCTCAACGGGGGTGCCAGGGCATGCTGAGCTGCTACAAATGGATTACAGGTGTTTCTGAAATACTGATCCCTTTAATTCATGGGGGCAGCCATGCAGGTCTTGGGGCCCTCCAGGGCTGTGGCTTAGTTACCTCCAGCTGTGAGCAGCAGCATCTATTTACCCCAGGGAGTCATGCAAAAGGTATCATTTTCAATGTGTAGCAGGAAGAGAAAAAGGTTGGGGAGCACTGTTTTAGCTGATGTCTATAGTCAGGTACAATATCGCAGAGTTGATTAGCTCCAGTGCTCTGACACTGGGCTAAGCTCCAGGTAAATCAGGACTGCAGTGCTTTCTTGGGGCATGGCTCTTGTGATGAAAAAGATAAAGATGGTGGAGAGCCTGCTGGTCTCTGAGAAGGCATGGGTGGCATTCACAAGTCTGTTAATAAAATCGTGGAATTCTGGAATGAAGGGGTAGGGGACATTACCTGAAATGAGAAAAATAAGCTGGTGAAAAGTTAAGAGATCCAATTCGTTCAATGGGTGTTAAAAATTAAGAAATGAAGATACCTTTGAAATGAAAAGACAGAGACCCAGAAAATACTTCTACGATTACAATGGACATTTCTATTGTGTTTCTGAGGAACATGAGGGTGCTTGTAGGACATCCTTCCTCTATGAAGTTGATTTCAGGTGGACAGTGAGGCCCATTTAAGAGATCTTGGCTCTGCAGTTAAGGCTAGCATGTCCAGCCTACAGGGACATCTCTGAATGTCCTCTGTTCTGCTCTGTCCGGTTTTCCCTTTTGAATGCCACGGAAGCCTCCTGCTTCACTTGCCATCCTGGGGGCTGGAGCCAGTGCAGCTGTACTAATCTACTCAAGCGCTGAAAGCAGAGGAAGGTTCAGAAATGGGCTTTTTGAGAAGTCAGTGGAGAAATGGGTTTTTCGTCTGATGTTTTTTATTATTATTGGAACTTCCTGTCTTACACCGGGGTTCCTTGGGGGTAGGTAAAGATATTAACTCTAATTTTGAGAACACACATGAGGTGGAGAGGATCCTGAGGGGGGACTAGAGCAGGAGGAGGCAGAGGCTTAGGGGATGGCTGACCGCACATGTCTAAGCAGGGCTGGGGGAGCAGAAGGCCACTGCCCGAGGGGCCTGGCAACCTCCAGCTACTGTCTGTTTTCACTGTTGCTGATGCTGTGGCTGCTGTTGTTGTTAATAAAGCCATGGAGTTGATGGGTTTGGTTAACATAATGCCCTGATGAGTGCCAAATCCATGTGCCATTTTTGACACCTTCAAGACATCTTGAGGCTGTTGCATAGGTGAACCCTCCATTTGTTTTGAACCACACTCTAGAATGGTATTGTGACGAGAGGTGGGAATATTTTGGTTGGATATTTTGGAAATTTTGCATTCTTTAAAAGCACCCTGTGGTCCCAAGAAGAAAGGTCAAGTGTCTCCTCAGGGCATTTTCCCAGTCACATGTTGGAGAAGGGGACAGTCATCCTTACTTAGAAAGCAATCACACCACTGGCAGACGCATGGGATTCTGAATGCTTACAAAAAGGGAACCTTCTAATAGACTAAGCAGGGCTTAGAGGGTTATCAGTGAGCATTAGGCAATGTCCTGCCTGGAGGTGGGAACTTGGAGGGAGAGAAGTAGGAGGAAGAGAAGGAGGAGAAAGTGGGAGGCAGAACAAAGAGGTGGGCCTTTCATTTCCACAGCCAAGGATTTGCAAAGTGGAAACAGTGATCCCAACGTGCACGTCAGAACTGTTGGCTCACACAAGAGAGGCGTGGCAGGACCCTTTCTTCTCTTTCCCAGTCACCTCCGACATTGTTTGACTCATCTTTCTGGAAATATTTCTAGTTGTACCTCTGACCCTGAATGTTTCCCAAGCTCATTGAAATGCACAAGATGAAAATTATTCATCTGTTTGGAGATTACACAAAGCTGAAAACGCTGTCAACAGTGGACGGACACGGTTACTCAATCAGACAGATCCATTATGAGAAAAGGAAATATTTGCTACTAACAGCCCAATTGGCCAAGTGCTTGAAGACAGGTAAGGGCAGATGGAGAGTCACTGCTGGCCCTCCCCAAGAGAGTGGGGAGACAGGTGCCCTGAGCTGGTGCTTAAGAGGACACACATCCACCAAGGCAAGCAACACAGAGCTGGATGCTGGCCACCTAACTGGTTTCTTGGAATCTGTAGAGATGACTCAGGGTATGCAAAATCACAAGCAACACAGAGAGAGCGAGCAGACAGGAGAGCGCCAGCTCACTCTAGGACCAGGGCTGGGCTGGGCTACTCAGGATGGGCATTGGATGGTGAGTCAGAATCCCGGGACCTCTCTTCTGTTTCTGCGAGGATCAAAGCAGTGATGATCTGTCTTAGTCAAATCACTTAACAGACGTTTCTTTACAGAAAGGGGTTTGCAAATCTTTCTCCAAAGCATGAGTAAACGAATCATGTATTTTCCGGGTAAATAACTGTTGAAAAGTGTCTGTATTGACATTACTAAAGAGAAGGACCAGGTTTGCCACAGGGAACTCAGCAGAGCCCTCTATGGTATGGTTGAGAGTGCTAGGAAGGTCTTTTATATAAAAGAATCTTTCTTACTAGGCTAGAAATTTCACCATTTCAAATCATTCTTTTGGGCTAATCTCTACTGTCTCCAGTCACCTGTGTTAATGTACAATCCTGGAAAACAGGTGATGCCAGGGTAGCTGCAGAGAACCAATGAGATGTCTTCCATCCTGGGCAGGATGGGAGTTCTTGTACTTGGGGATGCGAAGGAGAGAGGTTATGGAGGGGAAGAAGACAAGGAAAGGAAGAAGGGAGGCACTGGTATACTGCCTTCCGGAAGTCTTCAGAGAATGAAGAGCCCCAGACTCCAAAAGTAACTTCCAAAGGAACTTCATGGCCCTAGCCAGTTTGGCTCACTGGATAGAGCATCGGCCTGCGGGCTAAAAGGTCCCTGGTTCGATTCTAGTCAAGGGCTCATGCCTGGGTTGTGGGCTCGATCCCCAGGATGGGGTGTGCAGGAGGCAGCTGATCAATGATTCTCTCTCATCATTGATGTTTCAATCTCTTTCTCCCTCTCCCTTCCTCTCTCTGAAATAAATAAAAATATATTTAAAAATATATTTTTAATGTGGTCAGTTTCATCTTAGAGATATCTCTCCTCCTTTTAGGTGTCTCATTCCCTTTCAGTGTTTTGAGGTACATAGACTCATGGATGTTCAGAGCTGTTAACGGTATTACATGCTGGTGAGTGCATGGAGTCAGCCAGCTAGTGACGGAACCTCTTGACTACCATTTCTGTGTCTATGATCATATTATTTAACTCCTCTGTGCTTCCGATTTCTTATTTGTAAATTGAGCATAATGACACCTATTTCCCAGATTTTCTATGAGGTTAGAATAAAAATATTACATAGTAAAAGGCTAGCACAGGCCCTGGAAAAATTGCCAAAAATCCAATAAAATGCAAGCTCATCCACATTGTGTAGGGCAGTGGTCGGCAAACTCATTAGTCAACAGAGCCAAATATCAACAGTACAATGACTGAAATTTCTTTTGAGAGCCAAATTTTTAAAACTTAAACTTCTTCTAACGCCACTTCTTCAAAATAGACTCGCCCAGGCCGTGGTATTTTGTGGAAGAGCCACACTCAAGGGGCCAAAGAGCCTCATGTTGCTCGCGAGCTGTAGTTTGCCAACCACAGGACTGTAGGGGATTCCTTCTGCAGCCTCAAAACTCCCTGGTCTATTAGAGAATTCGAGTGACGCTGACTGAGAACTCACTACTGCATGAGGCAGCTCTCTTTGTTTCCGAGTAGTTGTGAGTGTCAAGAAATTCTTTTTTGAATCATTATCTGCCTTTCTGTACCTTCTACCTATTAGCTGTAACTTTATCATTTGGATCTTCTCAAATAGACTTCTTAGAATTCACTTACATTCTGCCAGGATAACCTTAAGATTTTCTTAGAAGACAGTGATACTTGAGGTTACCACTTTTCAAGGCTAAAAAGCTCTCTTTCCATCAAGCCTTATTCATTTGCATAGTTTTGAGCCTCCAACAACCTCTCCTGCCTCCCCTGGACTATGTAGTCTTTTTTTCCTTTTTTAAGTCAATTTGCAATTTATACTATTCATAGATTTGGTATTTACAGTTGTGTATATTTTACACAATGTTCATGGATTCAGGGCCTACTGTGTTGAGATACTGCCTTGAGGGGCCAGAGAATTAGTATCATGCCCTCCTGAAGCAATGGTCCCCACATCAGGGTCCACAGTTACACCCGTTATGTTAGCTGAGGCCCGTTTTTAAAAATTCCAGCCCGATGCAAACCAACACTGGTAAAATGTAATAAGGATGATTACTGGAAAAACAAATTAAAAAACACATACGATACAAGCCATAATTTTTTTACTCTAATTCACAGACATAAAATTGTGTTTTAATAAATGTTACCAAAACAAATATAACAGGAGAAATTGGACATGTTTGTTATAGATGTGCACTGAGGTGATTACTATGAAGAATGGCTTTTGCACTAGTAAATGTTTGCCAGTCTGTAGTTCAGCAAGCACAGTCAGCTGTGAGTAAGTGGGAGTCCCCATATCCAGTCCCTGTGCAGGCAGCGTGAGTGGACACCAGGAATGAACATTTCGGTGTGACAAACAAATTAGCTTCTTGCTGGCTAATTAAGTAAGGTTGGACTGATAGTACTACTCTCAGAGGGTAATGCTTATCTAGATTGCTTCCATGTCTTGTTAAAATATTGGACATAGGCAAAGCAGAGCTAGGTTAGAGGGAACGGAGATGATTTTTAAAGCAATTTCAGCTGCTTAAGGATATTTCCTTTTTTAAAAATATGTTTTTATTGATTTTTAGAGAGAGAGGAAGGGAAACAAGGAGAGAGGTAGAAACATCAAAGATGAGAAAGAATCATCGATGGGCTGCCTCCTGTATACCCCCTACTGGGGATCTAGAAAAACTCAGTCATGTGCCCTCACCAGGAATCGAACCATGACTTCCTGATTTGAAACCAGAGATATTATTTTCAAAATTTATCTTCAACTTCTCATCAATAGCCAGTTGCAATGATTTCATCCTGCAAGTTGAAGGTAAATTAAAAATAATCTTTAATTGACAAAAGCAGTAGATTCTAGATTGTATGAGATTTTCAGATGACAGACTAGTGTTGAGATATCCACAGTACAGCATGGTCTCAGGTGCACTTGACAGTGTAGGCCAAATTTGACTCACCACAGGAATGGGACAAGAACCAGTCTCTACGCTGCTCTACCAGATGCGTCCATGGCTGGATGTCATGGCAATGACCTATTGCTGAAAATGTTTCTAAATGTGGCTCTCAGTTTCTATATGTACCTTGTCGCAGACTAGTAACAACAGCTCAACAACCAGCCAGGGTCACACTTTGAGCAACACTGGCTTACCCTGCCTGTGGGGCAGTCACTCCATAGTTGGACTGTTCTAGTTGCTAGAAAATTTGTCCTTACATTTTGCAAAAAATCCGCATCTTATTGGTTCTAATTCTTTGCTTTTGAACCATAACTAATAAGTTTATTTCCTGCCATATGTGTCAGCATGCCAGGAATTTCACAGCAGGTGTGGTGTATCCTTTGCATTTCCTCTTTCCCAGGTAAACCAAACACCCTTGCCAGAACACGAATTCTGGGGTCTTCACCTGGTCATCCTCTGGCTACCCTGGTGGTCAGTGTCCTTAAAACACAGTGGTATTTGTTTATACTCAATACTCTAATAGACATAGTGTTTTTATTTCAATGAATGAGAAGACTATGACAGATGATATGAATGGACTTAGGTTCTACAGAAAAACTCTCCATACCCCCCATCTTTCTCTCTTTCTGTCTGTGTCTGTCTCTCTCTCTCTTTATCTTTCTCTGTGAGCTTGCAAATGTTTCTGTTTTTCAACAGGGACAGACTTGTCATATTTGCTCAAACTGTGAGCTGGAGCACAGTGTTGTCAGCAAGACAGTTGCCTGGCCTTCTTTGGTGAGTCTTCCTTGGCTCCGCCATGTGGGTCTTCTTATAATTGCTTCATATGCATGCACACTTCTGCCTTCAGGTCACTAGATATGCTCTTTACTCCTCATTCATTCATTCATTCATTCATCCATTCATCCATTCAACAGCTTCTCTCCCAGGCCCTGAGAGTTTAATGGTAAACCACAGAGGTATACATCCTGCTTTCTTACTTTCCACTTAAGAAGGAAAGATAGACAAATGGATCAGAGGACCAAGAGGAGTCTCCAGATGAAGAGTGTATGTAGGTGTGTGTATATGCAAAGGAAATTATTCCCAGTAAATGCAGCAGCTTGTGGGAGGGCTCTGAAGCAGGAACTTCGTGCAGAAAGTTGCCCTTCTGGATGTCTGCTGTGTGAGTCGCTATGTACCTGGTGAGCGAATACTAAGAGGCAGGTTCTGTGAAGACAAGGTCCATGTCCATCTCCTTCACCCCTGACATTCCCCGCCCCCCACCCCAGCAGTTAGAAGACGGCTGGCACAGAGCTGGCTCTTCAGTCATATTTGCTGACAGAACGAGTCAGTGTATAAAATCCAATTGTCAACGCATCTGGGGCTGTACTTTAGCTCCAGAGTCCTGGGATTCTAACAGAGACAATAACAATGAGCTGCATTTCTTCACAATCACTTATCTGTCCTCACATATATCGCTGCATGCACGTTTCTTCTCAAATTACCTACAGAAAACCAAGGGACCAGAAATCATAATAGGACCAGCCCAGGATTATACAGAGTGAAAATCCGTCTGGTTGTAGATTGCAGGCCTTCTGACATGCAGACTGGCTATTATCCTGAAATAAAACTTGAAGTCAACTTTTTTTTTGCTTTTTATCGCAGACACAACTATCATTATTACAGTAGTTTGCCTAATAATGCCATGCATTTGATTGCTATATATTGACAATAAGATTTTTAATACAACTTCTACTGCTTTTGACATCAAAGTCAAGCAAAAAAATCACAAGAAAGATCTTTCTTTTATTTTATTTTATTTTTTTAAATATAAGCTATTATTAGGAAAGAACAAAAGAACTGGCAAGCCCTGGAGGTTGACCATCTGGGAAGGATCACTGGCGCTTTCTCCCAGGCTGATTTGGACTAGTTTGGGTCTGTCACTCAGGGACTGATCTTTCCGCAGAGGAGTGACTCATGCCCATGGGCAGAGTTGCATCTGTGATGTTGTTTCCAACAGCAGCAGAGGCAGGGTCTTAGCCTGGGTTGGTTTTGCCTTGAAAACAGAGCCCAAGACAAGGCCTTGCAGGTTAGTTCACTCCAGAAAACAGGAGCGAGGACTGGGCAGAGTGAGGGATGAGGGAAAGCCTACAGGAGGGTACAGTATCAAGGGTATCGCTGAGGGCAGTTGGAGCTTGGTGATAAAGAATACTCCCAATTGCCCCTAAGGGTTGGTCAGGAGAGGTGGAATCATGGGCTCCCCTTGCTCATTGGTTGTGGTCTCCCTGAAGAGGAACTCGCCGTACTCATAGCTGCACAGGCCTGCTGACCCCAGGGGCTCCTGAGGGTGTGGCTGACCGTGTTAGGTGAGTCAGCAGGTACCGAATGGTTGCAACACCCAAAAAGATGTGAGTCAGAGAATCAGAAAGGCAAAGGGCATCACCTCCTAGATAGAAAGACTACTGCAGGGAGGCCCTGGGCTGGCCCTGCTGTGCCCAGTGAGGCCAGGGGTAAGGAGCCTTCTCAACCTCTTTCACCAAGGAAAATGCTGGTAACTGGGAGAAGAAAGGAGGGCTAGCAGGTCTCCAAAAGACCATCACATACCCACATTCATGAGCTAGACCAAGGCTGGAGGCAGGTCAAGTCAATGCAAAGGCAAAGCTTCTCTGCTTTCCACAAGAGTCTGCTAGAAACCCAAAAGGACTCAGCAAGGCTGTGGGAAGTCGACTCTAGGGCTGGAGTCCATTCCTTTAGAGATGTTTACTTCATTTCTGAGACTTGTCTCCTTGCCAAGGCCAAAGACCAGGCTTTCTGTCTCTCTCTCTATCGCTGCAGCTTGGTCAGCATAGGGCTGGACATGCTAAGTGCCCTCAGAGATGTCTTGCCACATTAGATACATGGTAATTTTGCTGCCTGCTCCCTTGTCATGTAGTGTATAGACAGGCACAGTGCATTTGGTGACAATGGTAGTCTCCTGAACTATAATTATTGTTGTTCTTTAAATTTGCTCATGGCCTGGGGGAAAAGACCTCTATCTTGGAAAGACCAGAAGTAGGTATGTCAAAAGAGAATCATGGCTCCCACTATCCATATTGCCCTTTGGTCTTCTTATAGGTTCCTGTTCAAAAAGGCTTCTGACTGTTCTTGTACTGTCATCGGTAACAGTCCTCTCTTACCCAGGAAGCTCCCTGGGATTAGACCATCCTTTCTCTAGGATCCTCCCACCCCATAACAGGTGGGTGAGTTCTGAATGCACACACCATGGGAAGAACACTGGGGTCTCTTCTCAGTAGGCACAGCCTACAAGGGACTGGGCTGGCTGGCCATGACTCTTTGGGAAGATATGTCCAGGAAGACTGGTGGACTTGGGGACTAAATCACTTGTGTACCCCCAGGCCACATAGCTCATCTCTTCTTTCTGAATCACATCACATGAGCCTAGCGGTTGTTTTGGAGAAGGTTATAAAATTAATGGATGAAATAAATACAGCAGATGCTACCTATTAGAGAAGAATTTCATATAGCAGGCCATGAAAATTTTGTTTGCAAAATAAGACCTAATTAGTTGGCTTATGCTAAAACACAATAAATTACAGTGACAGGGTAATTAATAATGACAGTTTGAGTCTCATTCCTGGTTTCACTTCTATTTGTGTTACTTGTTGGGATTGTTTTTGCCAACGTCTCTTATTTGAAACCAAGTCTTTCCTCCATATTCACTTGCCTCATATATGAGATGATTCTGACAAAGTCATGTTTTTTGGGGGGGGTTCAAGGGGAGAGCCATGGTCCTTCTTTGACTGCAGAAGAATCTTGGCTGTGACTGTCTCCCTATTGGTCTGATGAGTGTTTTGGAGGATTCTCCTCTCCTGCTGTGCCATCCATTCATCATTCTAAGTAACAAATATATAAGCACCTAGACATGCCAGGCCCTGTTCTCAGCGTTAGAGAATTAAAGTGCAGTGCATGATGCTACTCTTAAGAAGGTCACAGTCTAGTGGGGGAGACAAAAAAGTGTCCTAAGTGCTAGAAGTCACCTGTGTGCTTGTTATTATTCAGAAAAATAGTGTGTAAATTAGTGAATAGATTCACTGAGTCTTGAAGGGCCAACACAAGTTATGGTGAGTGCAAGCTACTGATGGATTTAAGTGGAGAATGGCTTGATCAGATCTTTGTTTTTGAGAGATCATTCTGAAAGCACTGTGGAAGATAGAATGGAGGGGGACAGACCAGGAACCTAGAGGATACTATTACATAATCCAGCAAGAGAAATTTGGGGTCTGAATTAAGACAGAACCAATGATGAAGGTGGAAAGAAATAGGAATAGATTATCCTCCTATGGTAGAAGCGCCTCCTTTTTCCTTAGGTGTCTGGTGCCCCCCTGCTTCACTTTCATTCAACATGCTTATTGAAGATCTACTGAGTGCGTGATGCCCTGCCAAGTACAGTATCGCGATAAACAAGACAGACATAATCTCTTCTTCCCAGAGTTTGCAGCGAGCTCTTCTCTCAAGAACTGAGTTTGGAAGGAAGTGGATATTGGCTGTTTCTTCCTGGTTTACAGCATCAGCCACCGTCTTTCCTTTTTTAGCTTTAGTTCTCACTGTGAGATAAAGGACTTTAACTCCTGGAGGCAGGGTTACCGCAGGAAGAGAGGGATTAGGAGAGAAGGCTCGGGGAGGGACTTCCAAAGATCTCTAAACTTTCCCTGAGCTCCTGGCAGCAGCTTCCTCCAACAGGTAACACAAGCCCTGCCCCTCAGGGTCTGGCCTTGACTTCCCGATGATCTTCCTGCCTGTGATATATCTCTAAGCACTCCTGGTTGTTGGTTGCTGTTGGAATGTGCACAGTGCCATGGGTCTTCCCAACCTTCTCTTCCTTGGTTCTATCCCATATCTCCAGCCAAACATCTGGCCACACCAGACTAGACCTGCAGTGTGAAAGTCAGAGGAGAAGCAAGTAGGCCAGAAATCATACAACACTTCCTGACAGCATGAGTCTCCAGGGAGAATGTAGCTCTTCCCAGGGGACTCTGCCAGGAGGTAGATGAAATGCTACACGGAGGCTTGGACAGAACAATCCAATTGTCAGGAGGATAAATAAGGTGATCTCTTGGATGTGTTCCATCTCTTCTAAGATTTTCTGACCTCTCTGGCCCTTCAGAATATGTTAAAGATGAGCAGCTGCTTCTGAGTAGAACAGATAGCTTATTCTAACCTTGGTTGGCTGTGCTGATGAAGGGCCACATTTTCTCAGGAAGTGGGCTAGAGCTGGTCCTCCGGTCTCCATGTGTGGTTTGGGGTAAAACCCTTAAGTCTTATCCCTCACAGTTCAGAGCTTCTCCTCATTCCCTTGAAGCTTCTCCTTTTTTTAAAAAAATTCTTTATTGATTAAGGTATTACATATGTGTCCTTATTCCCCCATTACCCCCCACCTCCCATTCATGCCCCCACCCCCCTATTGTCTGTGTCCATTGATTAGGCTTACATGCATGCATATAAGTCCTTTGGTTGATCTCTCCCCCTTACTCCCACCCTCCCCTACCTTCCCTGAGGTTTGACGTTCTGATTGATGTTTCTCTGTCTCTGGATCTATTTTTGTTCATCAGTTTATGTTGTTCATTATATTCCACAAATGAGTGAGATCATGTGATATTTATCTTTCTCTGCCTGGCTTATTTCACTTAGCATAATGTTCTCCATCTCCATCCATGTTGTTGCAAATGATAAGAACTCCTTTTTTACCGCAGCGTAGTATTCCATTGTGTAGATGTACCACAGTTTTTAATCCACTCATCTGCTGATGGGCATTTAGGCTGTTTCCAAATCTTAGCTATGGTGAATTGTGCTGCTATGAACATAGGGGTGCATATATCCTTTCTGATTCGTATTTCTAGTTTCTTGAATATATTTCTAGAAGTGGGATCACTGGGTCAAATGGGAGTTCCATTTTTAGTTTTTTGAGGAAACTCCATACTGTTCTCCACAGTGGTTGCACCAGTCTGCATTCCCACCAGCAGTGCACAAGGGTTCCTTTTTCTCCGCATCCTCGTCAGCACTTGTCATTTGTTGACTTGTTGATAATAGCCATTCTGACAGGTGTGAGATGGTACTGCATTGTTGTTTTGATTTGCATCTCTCTGATGATTAGTGACTTTGAGCAGGTTTTCATATGTCTCTTGGCCTTCCTTCTGTCTTCTTTCGAAAAATGTCTATTTAGATCAGTTGCCCATTTTTTGATTGGGTTGTTTATCTTCTTTTTGTTAAGCTGCATGAGTTCCCTGTAAATGTTGGAGATTAAACCCTTATCGTTGATATCATTGGTAAATATATTCTCCCATGCAGTGGGCTTTCTTGTTGTTTTATTGATGATCTCCTTTGCTGTGAAAAAGCTTTTATTTTGATGTAGTCCCATTTGTTTATTTTCTCTTTAGTTTCCATTGCTCTAGGGGCAGTATCAGTGAAGAAGATGAAGCTTCTCCTTTTTTAAAGACATGCGGGAGGTCTTTCTATAACCTCTCAAGCTGTATGGGTGGAGTTCTTTGCAACTGAAGTCTTGCTTCTCATCCAGGTTGGTGTGGTCTGTAGCTGCCTTTTGATCTTCCTTCTCAAATCATAGTCCCTCCACAATAAAATTTCATTACCCACATTTTAGGCCATTGCATGCACACCTTTCAACCAATAAGAGCATCCATGCCATTACTGACCTCTCCAGATTGTGCTGTCTGACTAAGCTGACTTCCTCTGGAGGGAACATCCAAGAGAAATATTTTTCACGTGAAATTATTGTTGGAGACTCTCCATATCAACGAGTCCCTTCTCTACCTGCAAGGGATCAGAGGGCTGTGGATTTGCCAGAGTTAATAATATTCATCTGTCCATCATATTAGAAATTTATTGTGTTGGAGAGTAAGGAGGTTATTCTCTCAAGGCTTGATCCTGTGTGGTGGTGCTTTCTTCTGCTGTTAGTCCTGTGGGGGCTTTGGGGTGCACCGCTGAGTCACAGCTCTCCCTTTTCCTAGGGTTTTAAATCATAGGGTGCCATTCAGTCAAGTAGCCATGGGACTGTTGTGGTCCTTAGTGCCTCTAGCCTTACAGCCATCCTGGCTGAAGTCCTAAGACCGTGGAGGGTTGCACTGTTACAGGGAGGGCAAGCTCTGCAGCCTCAGAGTCTGATTGTGGGGAGACCAATTCCTGTAAGAGGCAGTTGGGATCGTTGCCTTTTATTAATGCATGTCCCCGTAACTGAAGGTTAAACTGTTAGCCCTGAAGAAAGAGGGAATACCAATGTGTTTTTGAGCATTTACATCTACTTGTGTATAACAAGCATTATCTTATTTAACTCTTCAAACACCCATGCAAGGTAGAGATAATTTTTTATCAATGTTTTACAAATGAGGAAACTGAAGCATAGATAGGCAAAGTAACTTGTAGACAGGAAAGAAACAATATTTCCTCTTCTTTTTTTGCTCTGCTCCAGTCCTTTATGGATGGGACGGTGCCTGCCCACACTGAGGAGGGCAATCGACTTGATGGCACCCACTTATTCAAATGCTAGTCTCATCTAGAAACACCCTCACAGACACACCTAGAAATAGGGTTTGCATGTGGGCACCCCTGACACAGTCAAGTTGAAACATAGTTTCAGCACATGGTAGGAAATGAAATATGTTTACAGAATAACTTAGACAGTGTTTGGAGAGAACATTTATCACATTGCCTTTATTATAAAAGCATGGCAAGATATTAATATATGAGCCATTAGGGAAAACAACAAATACATTTTATTATTTTTTAATTTGCTTCTTTGAACATAACTAAAAATATTTTTTTATGCTTGAAATGATGACAGAGAATCGTTGATTGGATGCCTCCTGCATGCTCCCTACTGGGGATCAAGCCCACAACCTGGGCATGTGCCTTGACCAGAATTGAGCCATGACCTCCTGGTTTATAGGTTGATGCTCAACCACTGATCCACACCAACTGGGCTCAACAATGCTTTTTAATGATGATCCCTTCAAATTCTTAGCAGCCACCATTACATATATAGGATGGTCACACAAATTCTCAAAGAAATAATGCTAGCTCAGTGTTATGGCAAATGGCAGAAGAGTTGACATATCAATTTACTGTCCTGTAGTTGTTGGAGACTCTTTCCCTAACTGGAATACCGCTGATGCCGTCTCTCTAAAGGTTAAATTGCACATCAAGAGTGTGAGCTATTCTTTAAGTCTAACAGGTTTACCTTTTCTTTTTTCAATGGTTTATGCAATGTTGAAATTTCTTATGATAATGTAATAGGATTACATTGAGCTTTTCACATAAATTATTTCAAAATGATGATGTTTCACAGCTGCTGCTCTATTAGTCTTAGTCTCTCATATTCAAATAAGGTATTAAACATTATCAGTGAACCTTTTTAAATTCACTTTGCTGAAGTTGAACTTTTGCTCTGCATCCATAAACCATATAAGTGGTGTGTTTTCATGGGCACCTTGCAACTTTAGATTATGTTTATTCAAGTGCCAGTCAATTAAGCAACCTTCTGAAGCTAGTAATTATCCTTGATGCTCATCTGAAAAATGAATGTATTCCTCTCCTTCACCCCTCCCCCACCGATTTTTCAGGTATTCCTTTATTAGCTCATAACTTCTTTAATATTCTTCCTCTAGATGGCCAAGATAATTTTACTTAAAACAACATAGAGTTGTGTCCTACCTCGTTTGGCTCAGTGGATAGAGCGTCGGCCTGTGGACTGAAGGGTCCTGGGTTCTATTCTGGTCAAGGGCACATGCCGGGGTTGCAGGCTCAATCACCAGTCTGGGGTATGAGTGTGGGGTGTGCAGGAGGCAGCCAATCAATGATTCTGTCTCATCATTGATGTTTCTATCTCTCTCTCCCTCTCCCTTCCTCTCTGAAATTAATAAAAATATTTAAAAAAATAAAACAACATTGTGTTCTGATCCAATTTCTTCATAGAAACTGCAGTGAGTGAGTTTTATTAGGATCCCATCCTGATAATGCGATTTGTGATGAAATGCAGATATTTACGTAGGAAACCTCTGGGTGGGGAAAGCATTGTTGGAGGCCCATGATGCCCAGGAAGACGCAAGGCCGCTGACCTCCTGTCCTGTGGCTGCAGAGGCCACATCAGAGGACAAGCCAGCAGTGTGTTTCCTTAATATCACACTTGTTACAAACATACAAAGTGTTGGCTTGATCACTTTAGATGTTGCTGTTGCCTCCAATAATTGATTTTCTGCAGAACAAATGGAATTTTCCAACTAGTTCTTCTTTGGGGGAAACTAACTAGTGTTATTAATCAAGTGTTAGTTGCTAACATCTGTGGATCCATGAACCTAAAGTAAAAACGTTTTAAATTCAGTGATCTCCTATCTTAGTGTCTGGGTCACATGGTATGTTGTGAAATATCTACTAATAGTATTGTTCGAAAGCATAACCTTCCCTCTTTCTTTATTCTTTTACCCCAGAGCACTGCCAATCTTTTAGCCTTGTGAAGTGGCCAGTGCTGGGAGGCATTTTGCCTGTAATTGTTAATGGAACCTGTAGATGAATTTTTTAAAAAAATATTTTTATAAATTTCAGAGAAGAACCGGGGGGGGGGGGGAAGAGAGAGAGAGAGAGAGAGAGAGAGAGAGAGAGAAATATCAATGTTGAGAGAGAATCATTGATTGGCTTCCTCCGGCATGCCCCATACTGGGGCTTGAGCCCACAACCCGGGCATGTGCCCTGATAGGGAATCAAACCGTGACTTCCTGGTTCATAGGGCAACATTCAACTACTGAGCCATGCCAGCAGTTTGTAGCTGAATTCTTTCTTTTTAAAAAAAATATATTTTATTGCTTTTTCTTTCTTTTTTTTCTTTTCTTTTTTTTTATAGAGAGGAAGGGAGAGGGATAGAGAGTTAGAAACACTGATGAGAGAGAAACATCGATCAGCTGCCTCCTGCACACTCCCTACTGGGGATGTGCCTGCAACCAAGGTACATGCCCTTGACCGGAATCGAAGCTGGGACCCTGCAGTCCGCAGGCCGACGCTCTATCCACTGAGCCAAACCAGTCAGGGCTGTAGCTGAATTCTTAAGCTGAACGGATGCTGCTGTGACCAAGCTCCTGAAAGAATTTTCATCCTTAGTTTGAACTTCGATTCTCCATGACCTTTGGGAAGGGCTCAGAGACTGGGGCTGCGCCTCCTCCCCCGACCCTGCAGAGCCCAGAATCCTTTAGGGGCAGGAAATTGTGCTTGCCATTTTGAAATTATAAAACTAGACAAGTCTGAACCATAATGGGGACCTTGAAAATGCACATGATTACCTGTTGCTGATGGCAGGTTTCCAGAGGCAGTTGGGTGAGGAGTGCACTTGAGGCAGTCCTAGGGATTTCACATCACCAGCGCCTCTGGCCTTCCAGGCGTGGGCATAGCAAGGGGAGCGCTGATCACTCTGGGGCCTTCCGTGCCTCCTTAATGATAACTGGTGGCTAACTGTGCATGCCAAGAGTAAGCTTGGAGAGTCCGTAACAAAACCTTTCCGCCTTGCCTGGCCAGCGTGGCTCTGTGGTTGAACATCCACCTATGAACCAGGAGGTCATGGTTTGATTCCCGGTCAGGGCACATGCCTGGGTTGAAGGCTTGATCCCCAGTGTGGGGCGTGCAGGAGGCAGCCGATCAATGATTCTCTCTCATCATTGATGTTTCTATCTCTCTCTCCCTCTCCCTTCCTCACTCTGAAATCAATAAAAATATATATTAAAACAAAGCAAATTAAAAAAACCCCTTTTGGCCTCAACGTCTAACATACATTTTTACAATAGCCAATATGTGGACAAATGTTACATTTGAAGACGTGGACTTTGGTAGCGTGTCTTGGTCAGGCAGCTTTTGGAATTTTTGAATTTTTGAATCAGGATAGCATTGGCATCTTTCAAGCCTCCATTAGACACGAACGCTGCATTTCAGCGACAGAGACAAGACCAGGAGAGGAGCCACTGTGAAGGGATTAAACCGAAACCGACATCTGCTTGGAAGACTCGGGCTCATTTCTCATTTCCCCAAAGCACCTCATCAAGGTTAAATACGAGGCCATTTGGCTTCCACTTTTATATCTTGAACTCCGAAAACTCTCCTGAACGATGCAATCACATTCTCTTGATAACTCTGGGCCAAGTGTGGATCCGGTGTCGCTGCTTCCCTGGCCTGGTTGACTGTAATAATCAAGTTCAACACTTAATTGTCAGGTTTCCCCCCTGCCTTTGTGTGGTTTAGACAGAGTTTCAGAATGCTTGGAAAGCCCCGGCCATAAATAAAACAAGATTGCACACAGGGGCTTGGAAATGCAACATTTATAAAAGCCCCAGATGCAGGGCAGAGGGAATTCAGAGCGAAATATTTAATTATTTCATCATTGGAAACTAATTACCAATCGGGGAGTGTTTTCATTTGTGGAACATAGATTGATTAGCAGGATCACCAAACTTCTAGTTTCCTTACTACTGATTACATCTTTCAGAGAAGAAAAATGGGTTCGTTTTAACAAGCTCGACTCCAGCTAGAGACAAGCAGGGTCACAAGAGTGATTGCACGGGATTAGTGTTATTCAATAAGCAACGGGGTATTGAGTTCAGATTTTTTTTCCTGATAGACTATTAGAGATAAATTTTACAATTGGGAATTTCTCTTCAGGCAGGGTTGTATTTTTTTTCATTCCGGAAGTTAATTTGTTTGTAACACAAAATGTTTCAATCAATGTTATACATGTTCAGTGACCTGGAGCCCCGAGGCTAAGTTTTGTCCCAGATACTGGACATAGATATATTGTTAAAAGTCCAAGTTTGGAAAATGAGGACCTCTGTAGTAACTTTAAAAAATGTATATACTTTTTATTGATTTCAAAGAGGAAGGAGAGGGAGAAAGGGATAGAAACATTAATGATGAGAGAGAATCATTGTTCGGGCGGCCTCCTGCACGCCCCCTACTGGGGATCAAGCCCACAGCTTGGGCATGTGCCTTGACCTGAAATCTTGAATCATAGGTCGATGCTCAACCACTGAGCCACTCCGGCTGGGCGGTAGCCGCTTTTTAACATGGAATTATAAGAGCTGGGGCTCATGACGGGGCCCTGTGATGGACCGGCTGCAGACTCTGATGGGGCGGGACTTATCAGGGAGATATTTTTAGAGAATGGAGGGGCATGGTTTTGCTGAGCTTCCATATTCCCAGGTGTTTCTCCTTCTTAAGATATCTCCATGTCACGATGCTATCCAGGTGACCTGTCACCTTACTCTCTCTTGCCCTTTCCCTTGTCCATTTTGGTTTCCAGAAGGAATCTGCCGTTAGTCATTTGCCCTTGAGAATGGATTTAAGTCTCTGTGTTTCCTGATCTCTTCTTAAGATAGAAAATAATCTCAGCACCCAACCAGCAGGTGGGCTCTGCCCCAAGCTAACACTGTGCAGACAGACACATCCTTCCCATGGGTGTGGAGGTTCTTGCTGCGGTGACATTCAGAGGTATCGCGATACAGGAAGAAGGATGCTGGGAAACGAATAGAAGTCCTCAGTCCCGGTTCTGGTTCTGCCACCTCCTCTGAGTCCCCGGGTCTATTAATGGATCCCTTGAGTGTCTTCCTCGAATAGGAGGATCATAGGGAATAAGGAATGCGAAAGGAAGGGCACGGGAAGGCTTACCATATTGTTCAGATTGAAACGATTCTTTCCGTTGCTTTGGCTACTAAGAGTGATCCTTTGGATGCTACAAGGGGTGCCTCAGAACAAGGCTTAGCCTGTCCTGCCCAATTTCACTCTGCACTGGAACTGGTGTTTCTATTTTGAGATGGAGACAAGCTTATAAACTCTCGTTCATGAGCCAGCATGGCCGCCTTCCAGGAGAGTGTATTCTCCTCTGGGCTTGGGGCTGCACCAGGACTTTCCAAAGCAGACAGAGCCCTCTGATGGGGGCGCTTGGTCTGGGGGCACGGACAGGAGGGATTTTGAAACCCCTTGCCTCTGACCCTCCTGCCTCGTGGGCAGCTCACCGCTCAGCTGGCTTGCTGGATTTCCTAAGCGCTAGCTGGGGGTGACCCTGGGTAGGCCACGGCCGCCTCTAACTTAGCGGGAATGAGCTGTGTGTGACACGTGCATGGGTGGAATCACTATTGTCTCGAGGATGGAACTTGAACTTGCGGGTTTCACACATTACTTAGATTATGACTTTTTGGGACTGACTTAAAAACTGATGGGACTCCAATTAAGGGGCTCCAGAGGGAGGGGCGGCTGAGGAGGAGCAGACAAGGCAGGGGCATTGAATCGTTGCCTGAATATATCTGTCCATGACTGGGACCCCGACAAGGCGAAGACTTCTGCCTGACATTCTAGGCCGATGACAACAACAACAAAAAAAATGTTTAAAGGAGATAAAAGCACAAGGCAAAGGACAAAAGATAGACATTTTAGAAATTAAAGGCTAAAAGCACCAAGTGAGTAGAAGGAGGAAAGACTTTAAATTCAGAACGACAAATGAAATGTTGGAACAGTTATAGCAGCGTTATTAATGATTATACAGAGATAAGAGATAAAAGAGGTTTGATAGTTAAAAAAATAACTTAGAAGTTACAAAAATAAAAAGAAGTAAAGAAATATTAAGAGCTTTAGACGAACAACCTAAAAAGTAGCTAAAGGGCTGAGGGGCACAAAAAGAAAGAAAACGGACCGTTAGAAAGTAAAAGTTTAATGTAAGGAACATTGAAAAGCCACGTTGTACTCTCACAATTGAAAATGAAGTGACCTAGGAGTCAGCGAAAAAGAGGCAAAGTGTAAACTTTTAAAAAAGTGACAAATGCCGAAACCGGTTTGGCTCAGTGGATAGAGCGTCGGCCTGCAAACTGAAGGGTCCCAGGTTCGATTCCGGTCAAGGGCATGTACCTTGGTTGCGGGCACATCCCCAGTAGGAGGAGTGCAGGAGGCAGCTGATCGATGTTTCTCTCTCATCGATGTTTCTAGCTCTCTATCCCTCTCTCTTCCTCTCTGTAAAATATCAATAAAATATATTAAAAAAATAAAATAAAAAAGTGACAAATGCTTCAAGTGGAAAAAATAAAAGTGACACACCAATTTAGATGTCTAAAGGCGGCTTCCGTTTTCACGGTGAGGGCTCAGGAGTGGCCGCGGCGTCCTGGGTACTCATCTTCTGGATAGGCCAGCACCTGGTCCAGGGCGCTCTCACATAAGATTTCTTTGGGAACTAGGGGATGAAGGAGCACTGCCCCCCCCCCCCATTTTTGACGTAGAGATTTTGAATTTTCTTAGGCTTCTGTAAAAACACATCATGGGTATGAGTTTCATAGAAGATTGCCCCCCAAACCCCTAGTGTACCGAAATCCGGGGCCCACCTGGAGGTGGGGGGTAGAGAGACACGGTGAACTTAACCCCCATCTGCAGAAGGGCAAGGGCATGCTAGCAATCCTTCGGCTCCGGAGGCCCTGTTTTCGCCAGGCAGCAGAGCTAGACAATCGACAGAGAAGGGTCTCATTTAGTCTCCACAACATGAGATGGGTTCTACCAACACTCCAGGTTTACAGGTAGGAGAGTTAGCTAGTCGGTTAGATAGTCTATCTGTGGTCCCCAGCTGGCAAGTGTGAGAGCTGGCACTGCTGTCCAGCCCTCGGACCCAGAGCCCATGTTAACCGTGCTCCGACCACCTCCTGTCTGTCTGCAGTGCCACCGGGGGCCCAGCAGCTGCCCCGTCCCGTCCCCAAAGAGCGAGACAACTTTCTTGGAAAGCAGCAGTTAGAGTTGCTGTTTCTCTTTCATCATCGGCTCTGAGTGGACGGTGACACGTGCACTTGTCCAAGGCCATTAGGACGTATCCATCGGCGATGACATGCTGACAAGTTGCCCAGTGCCTGTGGCATCTGCAGGCTGGGGAGGGCGGGGCAGGGCGGGGAGGGCCGGGGGACTCTAAACTCCAGGAGGGCAGGGGCTTTTTCCCTGCTTCTCACTGGGTCACCCGGAGCTTGGCGCCTCACAGAGCCAGCCTCTCAGTAAATTACAAGGTGACCTGATTCTGCATCTTCTAATTCGGTCCAAGGGACAAGTCAAAGACAATGCTGATGGCGTAAAGAGGGGTCAATCCCATTCCCTCTTTTCCTGTCTTGTTCAACTGCCCCTTGCAGAGCGCAGGAAGGAAGTCTGTGTTGGGACTTCTGCGTCCTATGGGGTGAGTTCTTCAGAGGGGTCGCATTTGCAGAACAAAGGGGCCGGGGACACCCCACTTGGTGTGTGGTATGGGGGCTCCTGAACAGCACGGTTGCCCAGAACCTTCCGCTGTCCTGGCCTTCTCACCGGGAGATTCACTCCTTTGGTTAAGGTCCTGTTTCTAGCACACGGTGAGTAACCAGCAAACATGTGCTTAGGAAGGAAACTCGCCCAAGCCTCTGACCCTGGACTATGGGGTGGTTCATGATACCGACAACAGGACCCCGATTCTTGGGAAATAACGTGAGAACATGGAGGTGGATGCGAGGGAGGAGAGACCCTCTGGTGCAGGAGACGTGGGGGTGTCAGTGCCTGTCTGCTGTGGGGGTGGTGTAGGCAATGCCATGTCCCCAGGACAGTAGGGCTGTGCTTTGTTTACCTCTGCCTTCTCCAGCATCTGGCTCAGGGCCTGACATGAAAAGGGTGCTCCAGACACCGAGTGGGCTCTCTGCCTATAGAACAAAGAAGAAAACAGGTAGGTTTGTCCTAGATTTTGGCCTCAGAGGGAGTGGCCATTGATCACCAGGAGAGCCTGGGTCCAAAAGGAGACAGCAGAGAAGTCGCTGACCGAGAGCAGGCGGAGTGCCTGTGCCAGGCGTAGTGGGGGATGCAGACACAGAGCAGGCCCTCCCCGCCCGTAGGGACCTTTCCAGGCAGCTGGTGGGAGACATGTTACATGGTAAACAAGGAGCATGGTTTAAAAGTATGTGTTTTGACATCCCCAGTAATGGGACAAATAGATATCAGATGCTCCCTGATACGATGCGCGGAGAAGGACCCATCATCACTTCTGTGGTATGCCGGCCAACAATGCACAGCCTGAATCCAATCAGGGGAACGTCAGAGGGGCCCCAACTTGGTCGCCTTCAAAAATGTCAGGGTCATGCAGCATGTGATCCTGGATGGGGCCTGGAAAAGTAACAGGAAAGAAACCCACTAGGTTTCTACAGCCACCAAACTCGGTGTAAAAGATGCTGTGGAGAGAATGAGCCAAATGTGAGTGTGGTCTGCAGATTAGATAATGTGATTTTCTCATTTTAATAATTTCCAGGATGTCCTTGCTTAAAGGAAATACAAAGAGATTTTGGGGCATAGAGGGTCTTCACATCTGCAACTTACTCTCGGCGGCTTTAGAAAAACGTCAGTGTGTGTGAGTATGTATGTGTGTGAGTGTGCATATATATACATATACATATATATATATATACATATATATATATATATATATACTGTATACACACACACACACATATATATAGAGAGAGAGAGAGAGAGAGGGAGGGAGAGAGAGGGGGAGGGAGGGAGAGAGAGGGGGAGGGAGAGAGAGAGTGGTCAAGCAAATGTGCTAAAGTGTTAACATTTGGGGAATCTAAGTGAATAATACATAGGAATTCTTTGTATGACTTTTGCAACTTTTCTCTACGTCTGAAATCGTTTCAAAATCGTTTCCAATTGTACATCTGTGTGTGTATGTGTGCACATCCCGGCATGCACAGGGTCAAGGACACGGGCCCCGCAACCAGGGACCTGGGTCCGCATCCTGGCCGCACCCCTTGTGCGCTGCACCACGTTTTACTTAAGCAGCCTGAGCCTGCATAGCCCGGGAGGTAACTGGTGCCGACCTTGGCTGGTGGTGAGGATTAAGTGGTTAAAACCTGCAACACATTTAGAACAGCACAAGCACATGGCGAGTGTGGAATAAATGCCAGCTCTTCTTATGTAATGTAGAGCCGTATATGATGACTAGTAGTTACTTAGTTTCAAGGCATGGAGCGTCTATACATTTGTGGACCCGCCATTTACAGGAACAATTTAGAGTTCAAAAATAATTTACATGTTTTATTATTACAACAGTCCTATGAAGAATACTAGCAAGAAATATTGCCCCTATTGTATAGATCTGTAAACTGAGGCCAAGAAAAGGCAGGAAACTTACCTAAGGCCTCCCCTCCCCCACCCCCCACATCCCACAGCTGATAATGGCCAGGTAACGGATAACTGATAATCATCCAGATAACTGCTCCCAGGGGATATGCTTTCTGCAGGTGCTGCCGTGTCACTGTTGGCTGTTTGCTCTCTTTTCTACCCGGTGAGTGGGCAGTTCCTGGGACAAAGCGCGTTCAGGGGCCGGCCGTCATCCTGTGCTTACCCATCGTCAAATGCTGCCGCGTGTATGTGGAGGAGCGTGCTTCGTCCCAGCGGTTACTGACCGGTTCCTTGAACCAGAGTCCACGACAGAGGGGGCCAGTGGCTAATCCTGAGGCCGAAAAGCCACCCGCGAGGCGCTTCCTTGGAACACAAATCGGAGGAAGCTTCGTCTACATGTCACGTGCTCTGCGCTTGTCACAGCCCGCGAGTGGATGAGTTACAGCCAGCACCTGGGCATTCTGGAAGCTATAGATTCTATTCGCCTTTTTAAAGCCCCTTGGAATGCGGTCATTACATGTCTTTTAATAAAAGCACAACAAACTAAAAACAAGAAAAGCAACAGGCGTTTTCTGAGAAGCAGCCCTCATCTACACTTCAGAGGACCCAGAAACCGGATTCCTGCCTCTGCGGGCCCTGTGATCGCCAATGGGGCCTCAGCCCGACAGATGTTATTACTATAAACCCATCTCTGGCAGCTGCGGTGGAAAGGGAAGCACCTCTCAATTTGTCAGGGATAATAACATCTTCCCTGTATTTGCTCACTGCCTCATAGTTTGCTCAGCTTTGTATTGGATATCTTTATTGATTCTCTCGACGGGAGCTCAGGGTAAGGGGTTGGGGGTCGAGGCTGCAGTTATCACTGCGTCCAGGATAACACCAGGGGCTCATGAAGGCTAAACCAACAGCCCACCAGCCAGGACCTCTGGGTCCCGATTCATGCTGCGTACCTCACGGTCTCCCTAGACCTTGCCTTCCTATGTTGAAGGTTATTCTATCTTGCTCCTTATTCATTACGCACATGTTTACTGAGCACCACTTGCTCCTTCCAGCCGGCCTCATCCTGCCATCCTTTCGAGCATTTCTTGGTTGTCTCACCAGCTGTGAGCCTGCAAGTGCTCAGGGGATGTGGAATCCCTCAACCAGTTGCTTGAAAAGCAGGAAAATTGTGAGAACAAATGTGTTGCCAATATGACCACGAAATGCACGATAAAGCCCCATAGATATGGTGCTGAATGTTAACTCTGGTTTACGTTTTCTGCACAAAAGTCTTCTCCATGGGCACGCTTAACGAAGAGCTGAAAGCATGCTCATTCCTTCAGTCACAGAGAGCATCGTCTATGGGCCAGGGGCTAAGGTTTTCCCTCCTTCCTCTTCCTCCAGGTGAGAGGGTGCACGTTGGAAGCCAGACTCAGGATGGAGCTTCAAGACTTGAATTCTAGACCTTTCTTCTGCAGGACCTTTTAAGATCTGTGAACTGCAAGGAGGCTAATTTAATCCTTGCCACTTCCTATCTTATTATGGCAAGAAAATAAAATGAATTTGAAGGTCTTTTGTGGATTGCAGAATGTTCCTCAAATGTAAGCAGTATTACGGGGTTGATAATGCCAAAGAAAATAGAGGTTGTTTCTGGAAGCCCTTACTTCTGTCATGCTTCCTGTGTCCTGTGCAGATGAGAATGCATTCAATAAATAGGATAGTAAATGGCCTATGTATAAATATGAAAATGAATGAATGAAAAGGAATTGTAAGCTACCCTTTTCCAGTATTTTTATTGAATCAAGTACTTAATTCCAAGAAATATTAGCAGGAACCAAAATGACATATCTCTATGTTCTTATAGCTAACCTATAGAAAGCCTTGCACGCCTACACATCCTTTAACCCAGGCATCCTCAAACTACGGCCCGCGGGCCACATGCGGCCCGCCGAGGACATTTATCCGGCCTGCTGGGTGCCGCTGCCTGTCCTGCTTAGCAGCCGACTCGTCCCAGGCCCGCAGTGCGCATAGGAATTTGTTCATAGTTTTTTTTTTTTAAACTATAATCTGGCCCTCCAACGGTCTGAGGCACAGTGAACTAGCCCCCTGTTTAAAAAGTTTGAGGACCCCTGCTGAGTTTAACCAGTTAACTGCCACGCGTCCAAAACAGAAACCATCCTTGCGTCTATAGACACTTATGGCCTACAAAGGATTAAAAGTAAGTTCAGCTGTCACCACCTCTAGGAAGCCTTCTTGGACTCACCAGTCCTCCTCAGCCAGGCTGGATACAATGGCCCTTCTCTGCTGCCAGAATACAGGGGCTAATTTCTACGGCATGCATCACGTTATACTCACCTGTGCTTTGCCCCCCACACTCTGTCTTATTCCTCTTCGCATCCTGCATGTCCAGGGCAATTCCTGGCACGCTCTTTTTGCCTTTGGAAATATTTCCCGAATGAATGGCCAAACACTTACCAGTTCAAAACAGGCTTGG
Source organism: Plecotus auritus (assembly GCF_963455305.1). Taxonomy (NCBI): domain Eukaryota; kingdom Metazoa; phylum Chordata; class Mammalia; order Chiroptera; family Vespertilionidae; genus Plecotus; species Plecotus auritus. The sequence continues at coordinate 168,422,523 of NC_137782.1, forward strand.
CTTGTAAACACAAGGATTGAGGTCAGGGAAATGTGGTTCACTTTTTGCTATAAAGTGCTTACATATTACACATAAAAACACAGTGCTTCATGATTTTTTTTCAACCTCTTATGTGATTATCCCCACAAAAGCCCCAGGGGCTGGAAAGGGACTATAATGGCCTTGGGAGTTTTGAGCAGTTTAATATTTACTTTACTTCAAAGTTGGCCTATTTTCATTGTGAAAGAGATGCCTGACTTCACGTAGGCAGGAAGAATCAGGAGATGGCCCTCTCCCCAGAAAGTCTTCAAAAAGCCAGTCTGGCCTTTTGGGGCTCCACCAGTATATGGAACATAAGGAAGCAGTAGGATATGGGCAAAGTTGTCCATTTTTTAAAAGATTAAACGTGATATAGTGCTGGAACTGAGCATGGGCGATTGGGGCCCTGGGTATTATGCTTTCCCTTGCTACAGGGGATGGAAAGAATATTGTTTCTCCTTAAAATGATTTATTTAAATGGGTAGGCTAGAATTCTACTTAAAACCCAGTGTCTGAATGCACCTGTTTGAGCCAGCTTCTTGTTCTCCCAGGTATTTAGGCATTGAATTTTCCCCATTAAGGAAGTGATTGACACCGTGGTCCTTACAATAACACATGATTATAACTCTGCAAATGGCAATTACATTCAATGGAAACCAGATGTTGCACGGAATTTGACTCTCTGGGTTTCTTGGTGAAGTAGATGAATTTGTAAAGTAGAAAACCACAATCATTACTCAGATGGACTGTACATGAATTAATGACATAATATCTAAATCATATATGGTTGAAAATAATGATTAACTTAAACTATCAAGATAAGCTAATGAAAAACAGACTCTTAAAAAATTAGGGATATGTTTTCTTCAATATATACTTGATCAGTATGCTAATAGCAAAACCAGACTTGTTTTTATGTCTCTTCAGCCCCAAATAAGAATATATTTAAAAGGAAACTCTTTGCAATGGTTAACATTAAGGAGAAAGTGAACAACCTATGATAGTTTTTCTTGGCGGGCGAATTTTTAGAGTGTCTGAAATCAATCTTTAAAAAATATATTGTTGTTAAGGACAGTTAGCAGTGTTTTATGCTGAATTACACAGGATAGTTCATTTTTAAGGACACATTTGACATGCAAAGTATCAACTTTATATGCCTGTGCAAAGTATATACTCTAAAATGCACCTTTTTTTTCTGTCCCCATCTGTCTCCAGAGACTGCATGCAAATGTGTGTGTACATGCATGTGCACGCACACACATGCGCGCGCACACACACACACACCACACACCAATGATGCCTCAGGCTAGGAAGACAAATCAGCATTACATTGAACCCGGCACTGTCCCTTGAAAATCTCAGCCTTCAGCTAGCAACCTCCTAAGTGGTTAAGTTTGCAAACCTTGGCCCATCATTTCCACTGTCATGAATTCTCCATGACATCATCACTGTAAAATTAGGAACTCTCTTTCTTTTCCTGCAGATGTGAAAGTTTGACATTGCATTCCATGGTCCCGTGCCACATTTCATCAGCGTTTTTCCTTTGCTTTCTCCAAAGCCTGTGGCCGCATGTGGCGTGTAGATTGCCAGTGCTGTTTGGGATCTCATATCAAATGCTGCTACCTAATCCCAGGCGGCCTTTCCCAAGCCCACACCTGCAGCTCATTGAATCCTCCTGGAGTACAAAGGGCTGATTTACAGCACGAAGGGTCCAGGCACTGGCTGCAGCTGGGGCTCCAGCAGGAAAAGGAAGTTGTTCATCTTCTTGTGTGCATTTCATTAACAATAGTGTACCCGATATGTAGCTTATAGAATAATTTCAAATCACTGACACAGAGCATTATGGCATTTGGCACTGCTAGGAAAAATACTTGGGGATGGGCAAATTACACCTGAGCGTGAGGTTGCCAGGCGACCCTCTGGAACTGGGCTCACTGATTTATACCAGGTGGGTTGACCTTGCGATACTTTCTGATTCCTGGGGCATTTTCCCATTCCTCATTTCGTTCCCTTTGTCTTTGAAGCAGCCTGGGGTAGAATCGGGATCTCCTTAGCTTTCTGTTCTTTCCATGTATTGGTAACCAAGAGCTTAGAGGAATCTGAGCCCACCCTGGTGTTTGGAGACCAACCACCTGAGGATATGTCTGTGTCCCAGGTGAGCTGGGAGTGCCACAGCCAAAGGTGACAAATAGGGTGTCCCTTTCTCTTTTGAGTTTCAATGGCCCCAGAAATGAAGGAGTCCCAGTCAGACACTAGATCCCAGAGCTGGCTCGTCAGGGGTTGAGGGAATAAAAAGAGGGCGAGTCTTGTTCTGTCTCCATGGTGATTGTGCGTCTATTTTACTATTGACTTCTTTTTACCCAAGAAAAGCCATCATGGTGGACAAGCCATTAGGGTGGTGATGTGTGCAGATGAAGAAAGAGATAAAGAAGTGACAGGCAGGGAGATGACTGCACTCTGGTCAAGCTTCCCACCGCCCGCAGGCAGCCTAGGGCCTGTCCCCTGTGGGGCAGCATGGCCTCCAGCTCCAGCATCTCACCTATTCACCAAGCCCGGCCAGCGTGGCTCAGCGGTTGAGCATCAACCTATGAACCAGGAAGTCGCGGCTGGATTCCTGGTCAGGGCACATGCCCAGGTTGCAGGCTCCATCCCCAGTGTGGGGTGTGCAGAAGGCAGCGGATCAATGATTCTGATCATTGATGTTACTATCTCATCATTGATATTTCTATCTCCCTTCCTCTCTGAAATCAATAAAAATATATTTTAGAGAAAAGAAGGCTCCAGGTGCTCTTCCTTCCTAGATCTTTCCTGGCAGTAGCCTGCAGGTTCCTGGGGAAGGATTTTTTTTTTTTTTAAGGAAGTAGAAAGCCTTGGAACCTCAAAATGAGAAATCGCTCCCAGAGCAAAGACTCTCTAAGTTTGGGGCCAAGCCCTCCTGGGGAGGCCAGCAGCTGGTGCAGAATTAAAACACAGGGGCTTCTCATTAGGTTATCGCAGGCATTTCAACTTCGGCCGGTTTATGAAGGAAGACAAAATCAATAAAAATCGCCGTCCTCGAGGGAAAGGAAGCCAGGGAGGAAAAGCAAATTTCTTTTCACTTTGTAATGGTAAACAAACTGGGCTCCGAGCAGCATCTGATGTGGCCGCGCGGAGCCTGGTTTCCAGTTTCTCTTGATGTGTCAAATGTATCCCGTATGTGAATCGGGGTTTAAAAATACTTTTACTCCGTGGGTTTGGGAAATCAATGAGCTTTTATGATCCTTTCCTTGCTTCACATAATTTCTGATTTCAAAAGAGACTCTGGGTATTCCTTTAAGATGTGTGTATAGTATGCATTTTAAAAACTAACAATTCTTCCTGGGCTCCCCAACCATTGTTGTGGGAGTGGTGTTTTTCTTTCTTTTTTTTTTTTATGTAGTCACCCCCACCCCCAAACCTTTTCTTTCTTTCTTTCTTTCTTTTTTTTTTTTTTTTTAAACATAATACTAATGATTACGGGGCTTACACATAAATCGAAGCCGGATTTATAAAATGCAATATAAAAATCCTTGGGAAGGAAGATAAATATAACAGGCTAGGAAACGGCGTTAGCCTCGTCCAGCGTTGGAGTGACTACAAAAGAGGAAATTAACGACCAGGATGTGTGATGTTGCCCAGGTTAGGGGCTCTGGCCCCCAGGCCAGCTGCCTTAAGACAAGCTGTCCTGCACTCCTTGATTTCTCTGAAATACAAATCTAATTGCAGATTGGAACATGTCCATTCGCTTAGTCTGTAAAAATAATTTTCCCTGAATATTTACCCAAAGCGCATTATTGCTTATACAGTTGTGAAAAGCATTTAGCACTTTATAATCCCGTATTTGCTCCTATGTGGGCCTGGGAGTGTACTCTCCTTACAAAATTCACAAATGCCTAGAAGGCTAACAATTTTTACAAAGTGTTCCTCGTGGAAAACATCTGGAAGTTTTCCAGAATGGCATTCCAGATGTTATAGTTTTAGCAGTCACCAAAGTGCGCTGCACACCGTGTGTGTGCGTGTGCGTGCGTTTTTCCTGGTTCTACATACTACATTACTTATCCATCCCTGCTCTCTTTGCTCTACTTCTGGAACATTTTAGGTTTGAATTGTTTAATATTCCACTGCTGGGCCACTCTGCTTGCTGGGCAATTACACATCTGTAAGGAGGGGGGTTTGGGGTAGACTACTGTAACCAAATAGGCGGCAAGAAGGGCTTTTTAGTTGGTGTTTTTAAATTCATTTTTTTTCTCTGATGGGTTAGAAAGAAGAATAAACACTGGCAGAGAGAGAGCCCTGGATGCATCGCCTGTATCAGGAGGGCCACCCTCCCCCAATTTATAGTTTGCAGAGAAGAGAGCATCCTCCAACTCCCTTCCCCCCTCCCACCAGCTGCAGGGTCAGGAGATGAGCTGAGGTGAGACAATTCTGCTTTCAAACTGCTAAGTGCTGCTGGGCTCCCAGGCCAGCTGCCTTAAGACACGGGGCCCTGCATTCTTTGATTTCTCTGAAACACAAATCTTGCCTGGGGAGAAGTTTAGGGAAGCACCAGATCCAAGTCACTGCTCCTGGCTTTTCTCTTCTCCCTGTCCTCCTTCCCTCTGGCCTTCTAGAAATGGGTCCTTTCTCTAGCAACCACCCTGGGAGATGTGACAGCCCATAGAAATTCAGCCAGGAGACTGGCCTCTGTTCTCAGAACCAGCTCCTGGTGAGTCCTGCCTCAGGACAGGTCTCCTCAGGACCAGGGCAGAGGATGGCAACAGGAGGATGGGAGAAGGGCAGATCTGGTCATGGCTAAGGGTTTTCCAGCCATGAGCAATGACTTTCACCATCTGGGGAGACAGGAGAACGGGGTCCCCTCAACAAGCCAATCAGACTCATGAAAACCCCCTCTGATCTGAAATATTCTTGAGCATTACTTGTTCTGTGTTGCAAGTTACTTTGTGGGGAGTAGGGCGAGCATACTGGCAAGGGAAACAGCCTACGCAAAGGGCGGACGGTGTTGAGGATGTGATGCATGTGGGTAACAGTGGTTGGTCTACCCTAGCTGAAGTGGCCAAGAGGTGGGGAGTAGTGGGAGGCCAGGTGCCTAAGACCTGTATAAAGGGGTCAGATTGGGGAGCACCAAGCAGAGGAGTTCTGGTTGCCCTTGTGGGCTTGGGAGAAGGAACTGAGTCTCTGAGGAAACGTCTTCCAAGACAAGGGTTGGAGAGGGCAGTCCTCTTCTTTGAATCTAATTCTGCTCAGCCCACATCCACTGAGCACTCACTCTGAGCAGGATGGAGGGTCTGTGGGTGAGAAGCAGCATGCTGTGCCTGCCCAGCTCCCTGGGGGCCCCCTCAGCTCCTTCAGGCTGGTGGAGAGGCACAGAGCAGAAATGCACCCCCCCCACTACCCCGCTCTGAGGCTCTGGTACCTTCACAAGGTGGGGGTGCTCATCAGGAGGCTGACATGAAAATGGCAAAGGCCCCTTGTTCTCCCAGCGCCAATTCTGGGATAGGTGTCAGCTCTAGTCATTTGCCCCAGGAAATTCCTTAAGGGTCCTGGTATGGCCTTGGGACAGTCAGAATCAGGTCCCCTTCAATGAAGAGGGTCAGAGGAGGGTCAGAGAAGGACTGGGCCTGCCTGATTTCCCATCAGCTCTTGGGCTCTGGTTCTCACCATTGACCCACAAAGAAGTTGCTCCTCTGGACTGCCCTGGTTCTTGGGTCCTGGGCTTCCTAGTTCAAGTACGTTCCTGGTTTATGTCTGATTACCTTAGAGAGGTGGTGGTGACCTTCCTTTTCCCCCCTGGGGCTGCCACAACCAAGAACCTGTTTAGAGCTGGTTCCTGGGTCAGCCCTGACACCTGTCACACTGCTGTCAGATCACAGCAGTCGGGTCTTGCTTCAGGGGGTGCAGGCTTCTTCTGGGGGTACCAAGGAAGAACAGACAATGAATACTTAGGGCCAATCCCTCTCTTTGCCTCCACCGCCTTGTTCCCCAGGGTGCCCAGGGGGTGGTTACTGGTGATCTGCTCCAGGAAGTGGGAAGGGCAGTGAGGCATAACAGGAAGAGCCCAGCACCAAGACTGAGATTGTTTCTAGTCCTGGATTCATGATCAACTACATTTTCATCTGTGATATTTAACCTCTTCAGGTCGCAGTTTCCTCATCTGTAAAATGGGGATAGTGTTTCTTGTTATATAAAAGCTTAGTGCTGTGTTTGGTGTATATTACTTGTTAAAAATATTTGTTTCTTCTGCCTCAGGATCATGAGGGGTCATCATCCATAGTGGAATAAATGTCATTTATGTCCAGCATAAGTGGCCTATGAGGATGACCCTTGGATGCATTTCACAGCTGTGCTTCCTCCTTCACTTTGGGTTTCTGTCCCTTTGCTCTCCTGGGTCACCTTGGACTCCTCTGACCCTGATCAACCTCCTCCCAGGGCCATGTTCTCCACTCCTTTTTTGTTCTTGAAACTTGCCTCCATTTCCAGGGCCAGTCACTCTCTCCCATGGCATGAACAGGCTAGCAAAGGCTCCCAGCCCAATCTCCATTTCCCCACTGCGTTGCTCTCTTGGATGCCATATACTTTTAGTTTAATAATATTACAACTATTGAATATCTTTTCTGTCTCTCGCTGTCTTTCTCTGTCATTGTCTCTCTCTTTCGTTCTCTCTCTTTCTCTCTCCAGCTAGTCAACAGACGAATTTAATTTACCTCATACATATTTTTCAAAACCAAGCCAGTTCTCATAGACTCTCTCCTAGTCTATTTAAATAAAAACCCCTATTATATTTTCTTACCTCTAATTCCATACCTCTCCAATCTCCCCTCTCCCCTCAGTGAGACCAGAGTGTTGTTGTTGTTTAACTCACATTGGACCATGTCACATCCTAACTCAAAAACCTTCACTATATACCCATTGTTTCCACATTAAGCTCACATTGCTTAGCTTGGCATCTAAGGTACTTAGCATTTAGGTCTTAATCTCTCCAATGTCCTGTCCCACTGTTCCTCCCTCTCTTTCCTCTTCCTCTCTCTGTGCTTTGCAGTGACACTGTGCACCTGTAGTCCTTTGTATATGCCATGCCTTTGGCTCCCAATAGTTCATCACCCATCCTTTAACACCCAGCCTGACGTTACCTCTTTTGCTTAGGCAGAAGGAGAGCTATAGCATCTGTGCATTCATCTATTGTAGCACTTAACACCTTGTGTTATTGGTTTTTGTCTGCAGTTCCAACGTGTACCACCAGGCTTAGGATATCGTAGGGCAAGGGATATCCAGTTGAACAAATGAACAGAACCCTGGAAAAGATGGCTGAGCACTCATAAACACTGTGGTCACCAAGGTCAGAGTGCCATGCATTGGTCCACTCCAAGGGCTCAGAGGAAATCTTGAGTGGAAACTCCCAAATCTTCAGTGAAGAGCCTTGGTCCAGAGATGCTACCCGGGGGGTAAAAAGTTCTTCCCACCCCCTTGGATAAGGTCCAGATTGAACTTTCCATATACAGAATCCTGTTCCTCAGTGGTTCAAAAGTCTTTTTCATTACAGATGGTTGGTTGACAATAAAAATAAACTGGAAAAGTTGAATTATACATAAACATGCTGCTATTACTTTAATATTAATATTACCTTGAAGCAAGGTTCACGGAATTATGACTATATGTCCCATGTGTCTATTTTGTTTCATTTAGGCAGTTTCAAGAATTTTAATGACAAAATTGAATTCCATTCCTGTACATTTCTTCTGAATCAAAAGACCTAGTATGCTAATATGACAGGCAAACAAATCAGTGGCATGTAGACAAAGGCACGGCTAATACATAAGCTGTATCAGAGATCTCAGCACTGGTGTGGCACTATCCCTTCAAGTAACAGGTGATGGGGTGGGGCCTATGGTGGAATTTCAAAGGTGGTTCCTTACTTTGAATTTGATTCACCCTGTTATGCCAGGAACCCTGTACTCTGTACTGAACACTGGAGCATGTGCATGGAGTTTAAAGCATCACTGTCCAGCATAGAAGACTCAACTCCTCCAATGTGTCAACACTCAAGGGCACTTAACAAAAAGATGAAAATTCTGGAAGTGACCAGGGTTGCATATCTGCCACATCTAGAATCTGGCTCAGATTTTACAACATCAGACTATAATCCATTGTGATATGAGACCAAATATATTTTGGGTAGCAGTTTGAGATACTTGATAAAGTCGAAGTTTCAAAAAGTTAATTATTCATCTCCAAATATAAGGATGAGTAAGCACTTCCAAATTATACTGCAAAATGGGTCAGAGTCATCAAAAATGGAACCTATAAATTTATGGGAAATGACTCATATATTCTACCGTGTTTCCCCGAAAATAAGACCTACTTACAGGTTTCTTTCTGAGTGAAATATAAGGCATCCCCCGAAAATAAGGCCCCCAGGCTCTGTCTCAGAATGAAAATTAATTTACCGTAAACTGGTCGCTAGGGCTGCCCCGACTGGCGTCTAGCAACCAGTGACGTTACGCGGAGTCCTGACGTCACTGCTGTGTGGAGGCGGAGCGGAGGTCGGAGTGAGCAGTGAGCGCGGGGGCGGGAGAGAGGAGGAGACTTTTGCAGATGCATGTAGAAGAACAGGAGGATTAGAGCGGACGGGATGCGGCGAAGGTGGTGAGTGCTGGTCTGTCTCTGGTGACACTACCTGATGCTCGCGGCCGCCTTCATGATGACTGAAGGTTCTCAGTCAGTGGCAGACCCTGCTCCAGCCCAGATCCAGGCCCCAGCAAGCCCAGTGACAGTCCCCAGGCAGGCCCCAGGGGGTAAATGTCTGATAAAGGGGTAGGGGGAATGTCTGGTGAAGGTGTTCAGTGGCACAGGGGTGGGGGGAGGGGGATCACTTAAAATGACACAGGAGGATCAGAGGGGGCAATCAAAATGACACAGGAGGATTAGAGGGGACAATCAAAATGACCCAGGAGGATCAGAGGGGACAATCAAAATGACACAGGAGGATCAAAAGGGGTTACTAAAATGGTAATCCCCCCTCTGATTCTCCTGTGCCATTTTGATTCCCCCCTCTGATCCCCCTGTGTCATTTTGAGTGATCCCCCTCCCCCCACCTTGATACCCCAATTCCTTTTTTTGTACCCCTAGAAATGAGCGCAAAAAGAAAAAGCTACTTCGTGGAGTACAAGAAAGGAATCGTGGAAGACTCTTGGGGCCAAAATCTTACTGCTTTCTGCAAAGAGAAGATGTTGAGTATCCGATTGGTCCGAAAATGGCAAGCAGAGTATGGTAACCTCATTGAACAAGTGGACAAGGGAAATGCTAAAAAGCGCAAGTGTGGATCAGGTCGGCAACCATTATTTTCCGAGCTGGAAGACCTGATCTGTGAATGGGTTGTTGACAGGAGAGCAAAGGCTTTGGTTGTGAATAGGGCTCACATTCAAGAATTTGCCCTTGCAATGGCACCACAGTTTGACATAGCCCCCGAAGACTTCAAAGCATCACAACACTGGCTGGATAATTTCCTTCAGCGAAGTGAACTGTCTTTAAGAAGATCTACAACATTGTTTAGGTTGGAAGATACTCAAGTTATTAAGCGAGCACTTGCATTCAAGTCCTTTATTGATGATGCTGACTTCTCTAAATACAATCTTTCCAACATGATTGCTATGGATGAAACTGCAGTGTTTATGGGCCAATCATCTCAAACAACAATTGAACAGCGGGGTGCCTCCTTAGCGTACATTCCCTCCACTGCTTACGAAAGTGCACGTGTTTCCTGTATTTTGGCAATTCGTCTGGATGGCACTAAAATCCCACCTTTAATCATTTCTAAGGGCAAGAAGGAAAAGATTGAACGTGTTTTGGGCTTGAAACTGAAAAAGCCTGGGCCACACAAGCAGTTATAAGGAAGTGGGTCGATTTAATGCTGCCGCTTGTTATGCGAGGGAGCCAAAGAGGTCTGCTAGTCTGGGATGCAGCCAGCACTCACCACGCTAAAGACATGAAGACATTTCTTCACGAAAGAAAAATAGATCAGATAATGATTCCCGCAGGAATGACGGCCTATCTCCAGATTCTTGATATTGCAATAAACAAGCCATTCAAAGACAATTTGCGCATGGAAATTAATGACTACATTGAAAATAGAATGGAGAGAAATCAGTGTGGAAACTTTGTGAAACCTAAACTGCAAGAAGTTGTGACTTGGGTGAAGAATTCATGGGAGAAAATCACTGACAGTTGCATTGCAAATGCACTGCGAGCAGGCTACCTTGACAAGAAGTACTCATTTAAAGACAGTGCTATTGCTAAACATGAGAGATTTGGTCCACTGATTCTGAAAGAAATGGAGTCACAAGAAATTCACCAGGAAATTCAGGAATTGGATTGTTATGATGATGTTCCAGAAGATGATGACATGATTGTCATTGAATAAATGAGTAAATTCTTGATACTGTAGGATTCACAGTTTGTCTGGTTTGTGTTGACAACTACCGTACTACCGTACCGTATACAGGTAATAAATTTCCTTTATCTTCATTTAACAATAAATGTGTACCGTATTCTTTTTCATGGAAAAATAAGACATCCCCTGAAAATAAGACCTAGCGTGTCTTTGGGGGCAAAAATTAATATAAGACACTGTCTTATTTTCGGGGAAACACGGTAGTAGGTCACATTAACTTATTCTGTCCTCTGGGGATAGAGATATAGATTTAGCTATAGATATTGATGCATCTGTAGATATAGCTAAGGACATATAGATGTAGATATAAAAGCTGATATACATACCATATATATATATATATATATATATATATATATATATATACACACATGTGCTGATATTCAACAAATAACTTTTTAAAGCTGAAATACTGATTTCCAAAATTGAATCAATAGCCTTAGAATATTTTTATTTATTATTTCTTTCTTTCCCAAGATGTTGGTGTTCTGCATGGCTTGTCTGCAAACCCATTGTGTATTATTTTACACTCTTCTTGAGCTGTTTGGCAATTCCCATAGCCTCACCTTTCAGGTATATATCTGGCACCTCCTAAGTGAAGGTCATGGAACTAGGTGTTCATTGTGTGTACTACAAAAGTTGTAGACCCCTAAGGCTCACCTCCCCATGCAGGGAATGCAGTGCACACCCAGGGGTCAGCGGGGATGTTTGTGCTGATCCCCATTTTGGGAATTCTAGCTTGTGGAAGTCCAACTACCTCTCCAACTTTTCTGTAAACTCTCAGGACTTCTTCTTCTTCTTCTTCATTTTTTTTTTTTTTACTTATATTGGGACTTCTTTTTTTGTAATTCATGTTCTCTTTTGCTTTGTAGACTTCTGCTTCCTGATATAAAAACTTTGCTCTGTGTTTTTAACAGGCGATAGGATGATTCTTACACCAGCATCTGTAGTCCACACCTTTGTACGTGAGGCAATTCAATTTGCCTTGTGTCTTGCTGCCAAATGTGCATATCCAAAGGTGTTCAGAAGAGCCAAACAGACTTCAGCTCAATACAACTTTTTTGCTATAAAACTCAGCTGTGGTTAATGACCCCCTTTTATTTTGTGAGATTTATAAGACAAAAATGTGTATGAATATTACCAAAGGAGCATTATGGACAAGTCAATGTCATAAGAGTTCAGAGGATGGAAAAAACATTTTGTTCTCAGAGTGCATGAAAAGTATCCAAGACGGTTTTCTGAGAGGTGATGAAATTGAACTTTGAGGAACACACAGAATCTATCTAGAAGGACGAAAATGATTGGCTCAGCTCTAGGGCAAACAATATGAGCAAGAGTTTGAGAGGTGGACAGACATGGGGTGGCAAGAATAGGATGTATTTGAGGACCCAGGGGACACGAACCCAACTGGAGTGGAGAGCCCTGGGTACCAGGCGATCTGGAGGCCTAGGAGGAGAAACAATAACCTGCCATCACTACTGGTAAATTCATAAAGCAGACTGTCTTTTTGAATTAGTGCCCCTGCATTTATGGACACAACAGGAATTTATAGAGTGACTCCTCAGGGAGGGTGCTTTCCTGCTTAGCTGATCCACGGTGCCTGGGATTCTGCAAGAAAATCAGTAATTCCCATTGACTGACATGTTTTGTCCTGGTCCCCAAGGCCTTCTGTAAAGGCTTCTGAAAAGACCGCCTTTCTTCTCTTTCCGACCTCAGCACTCCCTCACCTCTACCTTCCACTCCCAATCTTCCCGAAGCTGCCATTTCCTGTCTCGCCTCCCTCTAGTTTGTTCCTTGTGAGCCTTGATTAGAGGTAAGCCCACGGAGCAGGACCCTCAGGCAGCTGTCTTTCTTCCCTCTCTTCCCTGAGCTGGGGCATCTGGTTCTCATTCTTGTCCTGATGCATTGGTCTCCACTTTCACCTTGCTCTGTTTGCGTGTGGGTTACACTGCCTATTTGAAACTCAGAGCTCCTAATTGTTCTTGCCCCCTGTAATGAAAACAGCATCCAAGGGGAATCTGAAGAGAGCTGGATGGTTGAGAAGAGTTTGGGTATGAATCAGGCCTTCACCAGAAAAAAAATTTCTGTAGCCAGGGAGATGTGAGCCTGTCAAACTTTTTGAAGGCATCATTCCTAACTCGATCTGAGGACAATCTTTGTGGAGTCTGTTGATCCCACGTGGGATTTGAACTTGTGTACAGGCACGTGCATTCTTTGAGGAAAGGATTTGAAGCTTTTATGAGAGTCTCAAAAAATCTGGGACCCACAAGAGGTAAAAACCCACCATCACAGATCATTCTAGGTGATTATCAGTAGCAATCACATTGTTACTAGGAGGAAGCCGAAGCTTAGAAAGTTATATACTTGTGAACTGGAAGCAAACCACAATGGGCTGAGTGCTGGCTATGAACCATGCTATCCTGCCCCTCCAGTGTGGAAGACGGTCTTCACATTTCCTAGAAACACTAGTCACCTAGTAGACTGCACAGGTGTGCAAAGGAGGCTGGGTGTAGTCTGTGTGTTTTCTGTTGGTACCTGGAGCAGTACAGGTCACCTAGAACAGACGTTCTCATCCTTTGTTGAATTAGAAGTTCCTGGGTAGCTTGTACATATCCTGATGCCAGGCTCACATCCCCAGTCCATCATCTCATTAGACCCTCAGGGGCTAGGACTCAGGAGCCAGTAATTTGTAAAGCTTCTCGGGTGTTCTAATATGCAGGCAAGTTTGAAACCATTGACCAACAGCATTTGGAATGGTGACACAAGACAGTGCAATTTGGGAAACATGAATCTTGGCCATGGCACAGCCATGAACAAGCCCAGTGCATTGAGCCTTTGTGGTTTCCTACCCATAGGGCTTGCTCAGCCTCAGTGCTCCATCAGGATTGGCCTTCCCTCTTCTGTTCTCATTAAAGTGTTGTTCATTTTCTCAAGCCCAGCTCCCGGGATGCCACCAGCCAGAAATGCTCTCTCACTTCCTGTTCTCTCAAAGCACAGCTGGTTCCTCTTCTCCTGACACTCTGGTTTGTTCAGTATGAACCTTTACCGTGATGCTTGGCGTATAGGGGTTACACAGCACATGTTTCTGGATGGATGGAGGAATGAATGAACATGTGTCTTTGAGGGTATCCCATACTTTTGAGTCATCCCCCTCAGCTTTTTAAATTAGTGTCCCCACTAAACTCATGGCAACCTTTCAGTCTCCAGCATTAATTTCTAGCCCAGTTACTAACTGGGGTATTTTTCTGGGGTTGTTAGTTCTCCCAAGAAAGGGGAGACAGAGAGGGGCGGGGAGAGAGAAAGAGAGAGAGAGAGGATGTTAGAGAGACACATCCAGTTGGTTGTACGAGCTGATGCTCTAACCTCTTAGCCAAACTGGACAGGGCAAAGCCTGGCAATTTTTTTTCTTAGCTGATCCACAGTTCCTGGGATTCTACAGGTGATGATTATTATTAAGGAAATTTGAGAAACTCTGTAGAGTAAGGCTTGGGACTTTTAGACTTTATTATTTTGGATTTATTTAGTAAATTTGATGTGTTTTTAAAAACATTGACAGCATTCAATCATAGTGTCCTCACAAGTCAAAGCAACCAATAACATTAGAACAAATTAGAAGGGCTCTTTTTAGCAATTTCTTAAATAATCCACATATCACAATATCTAACACCTTTCTTAATGAAGAAACATTCCCCATAAAATCAGGAGCAACACAGGGATGGCCACAATCATCATGATGGCTTAACTCTGACCATCTAGATGCAAACTCAGGTCCTGGAGTCAGAGCCCCCAAGCTAGTTCCTCCTCTAACCTACTCTTTAATAATCAGCACATTGCATCTCTGTCCCTCAGCTTTCTCAACTCTAAAATGGGGATGAGGATGTGAGGCTAAAGTGAGGTGATGCATATGATATGCTGAACCGAGTGTCCAGCCCACTAGTTAGCACTCCCAATAGTCAGCTTTCTAAAAATCTCCATTGTGCACAAATGAACTTCCAAGAGACAGTGGGCTTGCCTAAGGGCAACTGAGTTATGGATGTCAACTCTGGCTTTGGGAGTCGTCTTGTGCTTTTCTCATTGCCACTTAAACCTGGACTTGGAAGAGTTGAAACAGGAGAAGCAAACAACAGAAAAATAGATTTGATGTTCAACGCAGGCTAACCCCACACAAGCCCAGAGGGTTGAGCACTCATGCTTCCTGACCATAGTCCTGCCTCTGAGAGTCACTTGGGGAAGAATCTTCTAGAACCTTCCAGTCACTGGGACAGTGACAGAATGGATGGGAGAGTATGCCGCATGGACCCCATCCAAGCCTTCCTCACTTCTGCGGTCACTTCTGCATGGTGGCCTTCCCCAGAGTGGGTGTGGCTGTAGGTTTGCTCTCCCAGCAGGGATGGTTTGAACCTTTCATCACCTAAACCACAGTTCATGCCTGAAGACTGTGGTGAAATTAATTCTGTGGGTCCTGACTTAGAGCTTTGATTACCCATCTTTCACTTAGATGAATCACATTATTTTCCCCACTTTGGTGGTTGACAATCTCCCGGTGCCCAAGGGAGGCAGGAAATGTGCTGATGGCAAGATGTGAACATCTCAGAATGGGCCTGGCCTATGGTGGGCCAGGGCAGCTGGGTGGCATTAGGAAATACCTGTCAGATGTATGTCTGGGTGGATGAATGGAGTGAACAGTGGTACAGAAACCTTTCTTGGTTTCCTTAGCATGCTCCATGTTTTGTTCCCACTCATTTGGAAGAGAAGTCTCGTATCTGCTATAATGAGAAGAGGTTAAAAAAACTTCTGCTCCTCTGAAAACCAAATATTCAGAAGTCAAAGCTGAACAAGGACTAGATATTAGGAATCCTGGGTTCCAGACTGATGTGCCCCTAGTGGTGTGTGGCTTTAGACACGTTAGCTCAAGTTTCAGTTTTCTGTGGAATGCAGTCAATAATATCTACTCTGCTGATCTCACTGGGGGCTTTAAGGTGTAGTTGACAGTTCATATAGAAGCTTTGTTGAGGGCATGGTTCAATTTCTATTTATCCCTCTCTCTTGACAAAGAAAAACTGTTCAGTGCATTTTTGGTTGAATGAATAGGTATATGAAAGATCACTATCAGCCCTAAATAACCCATTTGAATTTATCTTTTCATGTCTCTGTATCTTCTCCTATCCCATGACTTTGGTGAGGGCAGGAAGGGCATCTTCTTCATAATTGTACACCTGAAGCCTGCATCAGGGTCTGGGGAGCAGTAGTTCTTGGTTGTAAATTTAGTGAATGCAGAATAGCAGTGGTATGTTCCAAAGATGCCCCCAAACCCAGCTCCTTCTCTTGTGTTAACTTTATTTATTCTGTCAATCCAAGTTGGTGTTAAATGTATCTCAGTTCACTTTACTTATATATTTTGTCTTTTCCATGAACTGTGAGGTCCCAAGGGAGGGGGCACTATCTTCCTGGCAGTTTGCTAGGCCCCAGGAGAGATGCCTTCAGCTTGGTGGATGGAGCTATTGGTATCAGTCTGGCTGACGCTGGACCAATGAGTACTTGTAAAAAAAAACCCCAACAATATTTTTCTTATTATAAAAGTAATAAACACTCATGTTAGAAAATTTTTAAAGTACAAAATATTATGAAGAAAGAAATTTTAAAACCTTGCTTTACTCCTTCCACCCAAGAGCTATTCTACATTAGAGAAATTTAATGTTATTTGAATTTAGCAAGATAAAAATGGAAAAAAAATTACTTAATTCATGATATGTGTTTCTTCCATTTAAGAAATAGTTAATTCCTAAATAATTTCTTGTTCCTGCTCTCTCTTTTTCTGAGAAGATATGAAGAAGTTGGTGTTCATGTGTTTTAACACATATTTGATGAACATGACTCTCAATGTATAGTTATTAAAACTTGGTCCAAGGTCAGAAGACAACACTGAAATCTAAAGTAATAAGCACACAAGTCAATTTTTCTTTCATTAAGTAAATAAATTTATGCTTACTTTTATGGTTATTCTTCTGCAATAAAGATTAATAGGGAAAAACTCATCTATAGTAAAAATGCCCTATGAAAGTAACAAAGCACGTTAAAGATGAGCAGACACATTATGGGGAAAATGGGGAAGAATGGCCGTTCAAATGCATTCATGCTGTTGAACACTAGCTTGTTCTCTCCTTTCTTCCGAGTTACCTGAACAATAGAATTTAAATTGATTTATTTCTACTAACATACATTAAATACTTAATTTATGCATGGCAGGTGGTGAACTAAATTCAGTGCATTTTATCTTCAAAACTTAATTATTTTGCAGATGAAAAATTGAGGAGTTGAGAGTAGGTTGACTAAGATCCCACAGCTGATATGTGGCAGAGTGGTTTTGGGTGAAAGAAGACTTTTATTGTATCTTTAGTAGATCCGTAGGGACTTTAGAGAGACCATCCAGGGGTGAGCAAACTTTTTGACTCGAGGGCCACAATGGGTTCTTAAACTGGACCGGAGTGCCGGAACAAAAGCATGGATGGAGTGTTTGTGTGAACTAATATAAATTCAAAGTAAAGGAGCGGAGGGGAGAGCAAGAGAACCGGATGGAACAGCCGGATCCGGCCCGCGGGCCGTAGTTTGCCCACGGCTGAACCATCTTGTGTCAGTATTAGGAAACAGAGACTTAAATGATACTCACAGTTTCTCAGGCAGATATTAGCAAACTGAGCTAATCTCCAAGTCTCCTTATTCTTATTCCAGTGCTCCTTCCACAATTCTGACCTTGAGTATAGTCACACAATTTTTCCAGGGACTAACTATCCTTATTTATCAAATCTATGTACTTGGACCCATTGGGGATGGTGGCTTTTACTCTCATCAGTTGCATTATCGTGGTGTGTGGGACCCCAGGACCAATGAGTCTGTCTGCAGTGCTGGGACAGTCAATAGCATTGTATGTTACCAGATCAATTGGTTGGAAAAAAATAGATGTTTAGATGACTGCTGGTTCCAGAAATGTGAGACAGTGATGTGTGAGAAGGTGCAAGCCATCATTCCCCTTCCAACTCCACCCTTGTCACTTAGAGTTAGAACCCTAGGTGAGAAGGTGCAAGAGGGAACACAGCTACCGTGTGTTCTTAGCCAAATCACTGGTGCCAGTCAGCACGTGTGGGCATAGACCATGTGCTAAGCCCTGAAGAACTCCTTCCTTTGTGTCTTCATTTTCACCACCAGCTTCCTGTTGTTTTTTTAAGCAACGGGTTGGTCGTGTTCCCCAGGTTTCACCCTTTCAACATCTGAATGTCATTCCTTTGGCTAACTGAATTTTTTTCTCCACTTCTTCACTGGGTGATGACAGGAGAAACTGTTAGTTTTTAAAAAGTTGATTTAATGGTCCACTTGCAAGAAGCCACATAGCAACCAATCTGTTCTTAAGATTTGGAATTTATTTGATTCATCTTCTCAGATGACTTATTGAAATTGTCTTTAGAATGTGTCTAAAATGGGTGTTGTGTGCTCTACTGATGGCACCAGACCCAGAATTTCCATCCAGGTATTTATTTAATTGTCTCTTCTAATTCTCTCTACTGACACTCATCTTGAAGTTTACTTTTGCCATTTTGTTGGAACAGCACTCCACCCCTGCCCCAAACATTTAACTCCTCTCAGATAAATCCAAGCCCAACCCTGAAATTCCCAGGTTGGCCCTAAATCAATGCCAGACTGTATGGTATGTTAGTAATGGCTCATACTTCAGGGAGAAGAATTTTCATGAGTAGTTTCAGAGATGCAGATAAAAGAAGCAGAAAACCCACACTTAGACTATAGCGATCGTTACTTAAGACAAGTAGAAACGATGTGGTGGAAAGAAGAGAGATTCGTTGTTCGAATAGAAGATGACTATTAGAAGTAGGTGTTGGGAAGCCAGAGCCTCTCCAAATTTAAGTTTAACTCTTTAAGGACATTTGAATTTGGTCCTAAGACAAGGATAGGGGAGATTCAGGGTCTTTCAAAGGGAAGGATGGTTTAATGGTGTGGGCTATTTCTTGGAGCTCTGACAACCAATGGACAGGCAGCTCTTCAGAAAGGTGTGCTCCTTGACCTGTGAAACTGAGCAGATGCACCAGCTTCTTAATTGTGTGGTGACACCTCGTGAAGGCATGGACCTGGCCAGGCTTTGCTTTCCTTCCTTGTCAGAATCTCTGCGACACAATCAAGTATTTCATGACAAACTTGGGGAAATCACCTCTCCTCTGTGCATTAGTTTCCTCCTTGGCAAAACAGTGGTATAAAATAGAGATGCTTTTAGTGACATTGTTCTATTAACACTATGATTAGCTCTATACTAAGGTTTTAGAATCATAAAGCTGAAAGCACCTTAGAAATCATCTGGTCTAACTTCCTGGCTCAGTTAGTTTTCCCAAACCATGCAAAAATGTAGTGGCTTAAAACAAAATAATGTACATTTCTCATAATTCTGTAGGATGGCCAGTTGTTTCTCTTCCTCTTTCCCTGTGCTCATTCATGATTGCTTTCAGCTATAGGGTCTGCTGGCTGGAAGGTCTAAGACAGCCTCATTCACATGTTTGGCAGTTGATGCTGGCTGTTGGTTGGGGGCCCTTATTCTCTATGTGACCTTTCCTGTTCTAGTAGATTAGACCAGCTCCCATACAGGAAATCTCAGGGCAGTATCTTAAGAGGGACAAAGCTGCAAGGCCTCTCAAGAACTAGTCTCAGAAGTCACACAAGGTTATGTTCAATGCATCGATCATGATGAAAACGCAGGTATGCTAACTCCCCAAATGGAGAACTATGTTCACTCTGTAACACACTCCTCTCTGAGGGCCATTTTCAAATTCATTCATTAGCCACAATAAGTATTATTGGGCATGTACTGCATGCCAGGAAAAGTATACTGAGATACTTTTGGTGGATTCAAAAATGAACAAGAAAGCATCCCCCTTTCTTCAAGTAATTCACAATCTATACCTAGCATGACATTCAAAAGGGGTTAACTGACAATGTTTTAAATAGGACTGTAACTGACTTCTATAGTCTCTATAATACTGCGGGTCATAGGTAGAAACGAAAGCTCCTTCTTATCTAGATTTCAGTAGGCATTACCATATATTTTTACTGGGACAGTTGGGATTCTTTTCCACTTTCCTCAATCTCCTCCTCAGTGAGTTTAATACATGAAGAAAGACAATATCCAAATTATCATAAATCTGTCGGCATTCCATTTCAGAACAGAGGCAAATGGAGCGTCCATGTATCTGCAATGTTGTATGTATCTGGATTACCGTTTTATCCTTTAATGGGGTGGACCTCAGGGTCAAGTTTTATTATATGCATCTTAAAAATGTAGAGCTGGAGTTTCAGAGAGGGGAGTAGAGAGGTGACCTGAGTCAGGATGGGACATTAACCTCCTGACCTTGGAGATTGATGGATCTCAGGCAGCACTGCACTCCTGAGGGGAGGCTGTTTGGGCACAGGGAGGAAGGCCAGATGCCCTGGTGTTTCATTTTAAGCTTTGAAAGGTTAAACTTAGGCTTGCCTTTGCCCTCTAACCTGCCAAGGCCACCCCAAAGCAAAGACCACCATTAGAGTTCTCTCCTTCTTCTTCTTGGACTTTAATTCTGCTCGTCCCCCTCCTTTGGGTAGCTGATGCCCACTCGTCTACAGCTGCTCCATTCCATACCTGACTTCCAAGAAAGAATCAGCTACCAATTATTTACTCTTCCATGTGAATGTCAGTTAGTGGATGAGTATGATATTTTACTGGAAAAAGGAAAGCTTCACTCATGGGGAAAGGGATTCTGGTCACCAGCAAGTAGGATATGAGAACATTCCCAAGGCCTCTCAGATCATGCCTGCTATTTTCTGCTCTTAATACCCATTCAGAGAGTCCAATATTCTAAGATGGTTGAGTAATAGAGTTTTAGAATTGAAATGGTCACTGATAATTCTTAATTTGTTGGTGAAAAAAACTGAGATGCAGAGAGAAGTGGTTGCTTGCCATGTTACACAACTAGAGTTGGGATTCACATCTGAATCAGTAGATCTTTACATCAGCAAAGTTTGAGCTAGATATTATTTTCACTTCCAGAGAAATTGATCTACATAAAGCTGGACAGTTTTCAGTTGCATAAGTTTTCATATATTGTTTTTATAAGATGGTAAAGGGTGGTAGGGTTTTTGATACCAAAAGAAAAAAAAAGAATAATGAATGGAGAGGAAGCTATGGACTAGTCTTCAAGTTGCTATTGTTATTGTTGTTGATGCTGCTGCTGCTACTTCGATATGACACATGGAAGTGGCATCAGAAAAATAGCATTTGACAGATCAAGTCTTAAGCTGTAGCATTCAGACACAAATTCACTATGTGGTCTTGGCAACTGGCATAACCTCCTTACTCATCTGTTTAACAAAGAACAATAATCTCTAAGCAAATCCATAGACTCTCCAGCTCTGGAGCTGGGCAGATGAGATTCTGAGGCAACTATC
Source organism: Plecotus auritus (assembly GCF_963455305.1). NCBI lineage: Eukaryota > Metazoa > Chordata > Mammalia > Chiroptera > Vespertilionidae > Plecotus > Plecotus auritus. The sequence continues at coordinate 168,443,479 of NC_137782.1, forward strand.
AGAAGAACACAGACTTGGAGTAACAAGGGAGTAATGGTTGGAATAATGGAGTAATTCTTGGAGTAATGGTTATTCGCTATTTTGGGGATAGCAAAGAGGCCAATTTGGCTAAGAGGAATGATTTATGTTTGCAACTTTTAGTGAAATAGAGATAATAGTTACTTTCTTAACATGATAAAATATGCCTATCAGGGACAAGGGAAGACTGAAAACTCATGTCACCATCATAAAGAGTTGCTCAAGAAGTATTAGACAATGCCATTAGCTCTTTGATGTCTCTTGGTTTTGGACCATGTTAAAACTCAGGACATTTTAAGAGTTCCTGTCCTTTTCTGAAAGAAGTGGCTCTTCAATGGTAAAATGTTTCACATAATTGATAAGCAAGTAGAGGAAATAATTTTAGGCAGATGGTCTTTAAGTCACACTTAGACATCTACCTCCTGTCTTCCCAGTGGGATGCCTACAAAGGTAGGCACTTTATAACAGCTCTTTATTACAATTCTTCCTGGTTTGATAGATAGAATAGCCTTGTGGAAGGAGCACTACTCATATCTTTATAAAGATAGATATGATACCTACTCTGTTTGTATCACAGAATTGTTTTCAAGATGAAATGAAAAAATGTATATGAATGTCTTATTGTTGAAGAAAATTTATGGCTATGGAGGGTGGATCTTCTCTGGACCCTTCAAGCCTGTGGGTCTTTAGCCTCCAGAAAGCCCAGGCGACTATACATCTGTACTACCCTATAAAACCACAGTCTTTTCTGGGTGCAGTCAAGGCCCTGATCACCGAACCCCACCACCCAGAGTAGATGGCTCCCTGAATGACAGCCAGCATGGACTTGTGTTTGCAGAGCAGGTACAGTTAAAAGGCCTTGGACTTTGGAATTTTAAAAAGGGAACCAACACCAACATCCCTGAAATAAATTGATTTGGTTGAAACTCCTCCAAAGAAATTACCTTAATTCTGAGACTAAATATGCTGTGTTCCAGCCCAAATGGACTTTTCTTGGCCAATTTCTTGAGAAGTAAACATTCAAGTTTAATAGGGACAGGGCAGTAGAACTTGCAGTTTTAGCTCACTGATGTCACCCATTGCTTTTTGAGCCAAGGAACAAGAAAATCCAACCCTTCCTTCAAGTATGAAGGCATCGTGTGGGAACGGCACAAATATGTTTGTGGTTTCTATATATTTTCCTCTAAAGAAAAACACAGGCATTGAAGAGGATACATTTTTCAGAAACTTGACAGACATATGTGCTTCTCTCAGAGCGGGGCCCACCTGGGAATTTTGGCTGTCTGGTCGAAAAGGCTGTCTTTTTATTCCTCGATTAAAAATATGATAAAAAATAAGCACAGAGGTTCTAAACTGTGAGAGAACTTAATGTTAAATCAAACAACAAAAGTCAGATCAAGGATAAGATGTTAGGGGAAAAAGAGAGCTTTTGAACTTGAAAGGCAAGTGTTCATTTTATTGGGGATGAAGCGACAAAATGAAGAGCTGGGAGAGTTGTCAAACCCACTCCAGATCACAGGGCTCTGTCTTCAAGGCTGGACTGGGGCTTAGGCTTCTTGGCACCAGGAATCTTCCATTGGATAACAAGTCATTTCTTTTTTAAAATGGATTTTTAAATATTTCATTACACTTATAAAAGATTTTGCCTAGCCCTAGCCCAGTGGTCGGCAAACTCATTAGTCAACAGAGCCAAATATCAACAGTACAACGATTGAAATTTCTTTTGAGAGCCAAATTTTTTAAATTTAAACTTCTTCTAACGCCACTTCTTCAAAATAGACTCGCCCAGGCCGTGGTATTTTGTGGAAGAGCCACACTCAAGGGGCCAAAGAGCCGCATGTGGCTCGCGAGCTGCAGTTTGCTGACCACGGTCCTAACCAGTTTGGCTCAGTGGATGGAGCATCGGCCTGGGGACTGAAGGGTCCCAAGTTTGATTCTGGTCAAGGGAATGTACCTTGGTTGTGGGCACATCCCCAGGAGGGGGGTGTGCAGGAGGCAGCTGATTGATGTTTCTCTCTCATCAATGTTTCAAACTCTCTATCCCTCTCCCTTTCTCTCTGTAAAAAATCAATAAAATATATTTTTAAAAAAGATTTTGCTTAAAGAATTGAAAGGGAGTGATGTCTGAAATAAAGTTTGGATTCATATCAATGAAACCATATGGTCTATGTCATGATATCACAGATAATGGCCAAGTTATTATGTTCTCTTTTTTAGTATATTTTTGTTGATTTCAGAGAGGAAGGGGGAGGGAGAGATAGAAACATCAATGATGAGAGAGAATCATTGAGTGGCTGCCTCCTGCATGCCCGCTACTGGGGACCAAGCCTATAACCCGGGCATGTGCCCTGACCTGGAATTGAACCATGACCTCCTGGTTCCTGGGTCGATGCTCAACCATTGAATCACACTGGCCAGGCAAGTTGTTATATTCTCGTAAAGCCACTCTGAGGTGCAGTGTTCTCACACTGCCGGGCAATGACTCTAAGTGATAAAATGATGTGGCAGTGACACCTCACTTCATGTAATGAGGCAGGCTATAGCCCCCTTCCAGTGGTAGCTGACTCCACTCAAGATCTGTGTCGGAGGGCTGCCTCCTGGGCAATGAATCAAATCACTGATTTCAAAGGTACTAGCACAGCTAGTGGGATCCTAGCAGAGCTATTCTTGTCCATCTCTGGCGCTTTCCACTGGGGAGTGCAGAACACCTTGGTGAATCCATTTTGATTCCGTCCGCCTTAAATAAGAACCACTGAGGTAGGCAGATGGTCAGAAACCAGGAAGCCAAATCCAGCCCAGAGGTGACTCATGTTCCAAAGAGGAGGCAAGGATTGGAGATTCTCCATTGTTATATCCACAGTCTTGAGCTCCCTGAAAGTATTTAAACAACAGTTGGTGATCGAATATGGATGGTTAAATGTTAAGTTGGTGGTAGAATTGCTCTGAGTGTGGAGTGGAAGGGCGATCAATCTTCCTGGGGTGTGGAAAACAAGGTCAAGGAAAGCTTCAAAGCTGATATTCGATCTGAGCCTTAAAGGGAAACACATTGCAGAACAAATGATCATCCTCTTGTCTATTTAAGTTTCAGGTTATACAGATCTGTTACTTTAAAGATACTACTTGTATGTCCATCAAACACCCCAACTTCCCTGATATGGAAAGTGAGCACTCGGACTCAGGGGTGCCTGGCTTGTTCTCATCAGAGCTACCCGTTCTGCCTCTGGGGGGTACTTCATCCTTAGGGAGCAGGCGAGGGCCTCAGACTCTCCTGCAGCCTCACCTGACTTCCTGCATTGCCCTCGCTTGGGGCCTGGGGAACGGCTGTTGTACTTGGCCTCTCTCCACCCCCAGGGTACGCAATTACTCAGAAACTCCCAGCTGCTCCCAAGCCCCACACTGAGTTTCCAAACAGAACCTGTGAAAACAGATCTCCAGTGGCACCTTCGGCCACTTTTGGCAACCGCTTGGTCCACAGTGCACCAGCAGGCTCTCGAGGCCCAGATGCTCTCTAACCCAGGTGCGAAGAAAGCCTGGGCCGACACTGTCTGTGAGACACATCCAGGAAAGGTCTGCCCAGGAACCCTTGATCTGATGTGTTTCTTTTGGCTTCATCCAAACCAAATGGTGCTGAAGATCTGTGCTGGGACCTGTCCCTTTATTGCAGGCACAGGCTCATACCTCTTCGGTCATGCAGGAACAGAAAGCCTCCTACCTGCCTGGCCCCCTGCGGGTTCGGAATGTCGTTTCTTCCTGTATGGAAACTTGGTGTTCATGTGGCTCCGCCTCACCCCTTCTCCTTACCAACTGCTCTGTCCGTTCTGTATTCGATCCTGCCTCCTTGTCATCCTCATTCAGGCCCCCACTTCTTCTTTTTTTTAATTTTTTTTTATTTCAGAGAGGGAGAGAGAGATACAAACATTAATGATGAGAGAGAATCATTGATTGGCTGCCTCCTGCATGCCCCCACACTGGGGATCAAGCCCACAACCCAGGCACGTGCCCTGACCGGGAATCGAAACATGACCTCCTGGTTCATAGGTCAATGCTCAACCACTGAGTCATGCTGACAGAGCAGGCCCCCACTTCTTAGCTGTACTATTTCAATAGTCTCCTACTGTTCTCTCTTCCTGCATACCTTTGGTGACAAAATTCCCCTGCTCAAAATCCTACCAGGGCCAGCTCACCTGCTCCGTGACACCCGGACACCTCGTCTGGCATTAAGACCTTGTTTGATCAAGGCCCTGTGGCTGAGGGGGCCAACTAAAACTTGTGTCCCCCACCTGGAGTGTTTTTTAGAAGTGGCTGCCCAGCCTGAGACCACATTTTTCATCTCCTCATGTCCCCAACTATACCTTGCATCTCATTTTACAAATGACATATATGCAAATGTGCTGTATGTGTATATGTGTATAGATACCCACATGCATATATATACAAATATACATATGTATACATATATAGACACATATATACAATCTCTAAGCACAGTACAGGCTCCCTAAGGGCATATGTCCTGATTTACATTTCTTCTTACCTCATGCAACACTGTTTTAAGATGTGGGGATACCCAATCAGGGTTTTATCAATGACTCAGATCAGGGTTTCCACCTTGCCTGATGATAACACACTTGTTAAAAACAGATTCCTATGCCTCTTCCTGGAGATTCTGATTTACATGGCCTGAGGTGGGATACAGCCTGCAGATCTTCCAGGAATCCTTTCTTCCTTAGAGTCTGAAGAGCACTTTGGTCTTATTATGTCCCTTGTTAAGATAGGCATTTGGGAAAAGAAAGTCAATTCAAACATCACTCTCAGCTTTTATTCCTTCATGGCTGGCCCAGGACAGAGAATGAGTACCTGAGGTGGGGCTGGGAATAGATCAAGGTGAAGGTGGGAGTGGTCTTGGAGAGATAAGGTCAAAGAGCAAAAAGAGAACTTCACCAATTTTTAATCAACACTGAATCTATCTCTTGTACTCATGTCTTTGGACTCTAAAAATCCCTTCCAAAAATCTCCTTTCAATTATTTAAACACATTTCAGGATAATTCAGCAATTCGAAACAAGTATCCACACAAAGATTGTGTGAGCCTAAGAAACATGTACTCTGTGAGGGTCTTAATTACAGCTTATAAATAGTAATAGCTACAATGGGTTCTGTGCTCTGGGTGCCTGGGTATCAGGCACTATGCCAAGTGCTTTATGTGCCTGGGTTCTAACACAGATGGAGAAACCAAGGCCCACAGCTTAGTAGGCGGGAGAGCAGCTATCTGACCCCACATCAGTTTGGTGTGCCGGCCATCTTTCTATTATGCCACACTGCTTTTGTGTCTGCCCGGTGTACAGCTGGGGTCAGGAACAGAATGGATTCTTAGTAAAGACTGGTTAAAAGATTGAGTGACTATTCCACAGTGTTAGGTGCCTGTGTTGCACCCTTGTTTGGGAGGACAGAAGGTTCAAAGCAGGCTACAGAAAAAAGTCTAGAAAAATCTTTTTAAAAGGGAAGAAATGAAAGGTAGAAAAGTAAAACAAAAATCCAGATTTAGAGAAAAAGTAGCACGATTGGGGTAATTAAGCACAAAGAGGAAAGAGCAGCCCTCTAAATGGTCCTTTCGGTTTATGAAGTGAGGAAGAGCGGAGGGAGAAGGAATCCATGGCGGGAGGAAGGCAGGTAATCACTGCAGTGGCCTGGGACTTCACGGGGCTGTCGGGGCGGAGCTCTGTGGAATGGTTGACCATGGGGTGTTGGATGGCAACCAATGCTGACTGCTGAGAAAATGTACAGGAAAGGCCTGCAGAACTCACCGACAGCTGGGATTGCGAGGCCTCATTCTTGTGCCTGCCCCGGGTGTATATCATCCAGTGTTCTACCAGTTACTTCTTCCCAGCATCAGTCTTGTCTATCACAACAACTGGAAATACCATTATCTGAATGTAATTGCATTTCTGCAAAGAGACCTCAGTCTCGGTGGATAATCTGACATCATAGGCCATGATGGATCATCTCAGACCATATGCCCTGAAAGACACACATACCATACTAAAGCCAAAGATTATGTCACAAGCACTCTGGTCTCTCCATCGAAGCTCCTGTCGTCAATAGGTTGGGCTCCAAATGAAAGCATGGAAGGCAGGAGGAGACCAGTACATTCGCGCTGCATTCTGGGAGCAGCGAAATTACAACACTAGTGAGCTTATTTCCCACCTCCTTGACCCTGCAATACTGTGGGGTCAAATCTCTTACTCAGCCTTCCTGCTTATTTCTGCTCTCTCCCCCACTTATTTCATTTAAATTCAAGAAAAGTTAAATCCCATAGTTTAAGTAGATAAATAAGGAATATTATTTTTATTAAGTTTATCATAAATCCCGTAGTTTAACGAGTTTACGTAGTCAAATAAGGAATGTTAGTTTTATTAAATTTGTCACACAGAAAAGCAGAACAAAGTAGGGCAGAAAGGTTTCCACCTGGGGACAAGCATAATCATTTTGCTCACAAAAGACTTTAAACCTTACTAGAGTCATTTCAAAACTCCCTGATGCCCCTGGTGCCTGGGTTATAGTATTTGAATCTCTTTTTTTCAATTGGAAAATGTAAAATGATGTCACATAGATAGCTTCCCAATTGACTTTCAACTATGTGGAGTAATCGATTTTCTTTCTTCAAAAGATAGCCCTTGGGTGGCAAGCTACAAACAGCCACCCACTTAAGGACAGGAAAATATTTTTGGTTCATGTATTAAGCCTGTTGAAGTTAGAACCATCCTCCAAACTTCCTCCAGGAATCTTGGATCCTTTTGTTGAAACTGTCCCCGCCTCCCCTTGGTCCCCATCTCTTCTTAGACCACTTGTCTAGACCTATTGCATGTTACACCATGGCACATTCATTCATTTCTGCCTTTCCCTTCAGGCAGAGCAGAGGGCCTTGAACCCCACGGGCATTGCATAGGTGTTCTGTGAAATCCAACCTTCATTTCAGAGAGCACTAGAACATCCCAGGAACCCCTTTTAAGTCATTCAGATGGCAATAAATGGTCCGGCTCCCCACACCCTCCAACGGGGAATGATCTCAGTGGTATTGCAGCTCAAGTTTGAAGCCAGATGTGGCTACACCTTTTTTTGTTTTTGTGACCAACTCACATCAGTCTCCAGAGGAACCAGAAACTTCCTACTGCAGAAATGCAGGTGATCACACACGGCCACCATAGGGAGATGTTTGTCACCGATCCATATTTCAACATTTGGAGATGGTTCCAGGTAAACGGAGATATGGTAATAGTTTCCAGATACGTGGAGATTGCTGCTGGCTCAGTGATTGTCCCCATCAAGCTGGGAGATAATGAAAAGTGCCCCTTCTGTGATTCAAATCACTTCCTCCTGTTGGTTGACTTTTTTTTGAATTATATGAAGTTACGGCTGTACTGTGTTTGCAGAGGAAGTGGCTCATTGTTCTACATTTATTGTCAATGCTTTCTCCTCAGGATAATTTTGCTTTGCAAATTTATCCTTATGAAGTAAATTTTTAAAATTATAAAGACCTGGGTGGAATTTGAAATATTTCCTATAATTATTTCACAATAGCATATGGATTAGCAAATAGTGTGGGGTAGAGGATACTAACGGAGATATTTACAGGGAAAAAAGTGCACATGAAATATGGTTTGGCCAGGTTTAATACACACAGAATACACTTTAATACTTTCATATGGTCTGAATAATATCCCCATATTGATTTTTTCCTCATTTCTACCAACTCCACAGCAAATGTACGACAATGGCTCATTGATTTATTGTGAGTGTAGCAATGGGTTTATAACGGCATGAATCATGCCGATTGCTCAATTCACCACATGCCTTAATAAAAGTTTCACTTTAATAAAACTGAGCTAAGGCAAATATGCCCAGAGGCTGGCCTGACATTCCTTATACATTACCCTGCCTCAGGAAATTATTGCCATATATTTTACAGCAGCTACAGTAGGTTAGAGATCAGGATTAAAATGTACTAACTACCGTGATATTTAACAGAACTCCTGTGTTCCCAGTTAACCCTCACAGGTACAAAATGAACAGGGCAATTAGGAGAGAGGACGGTGTAGGGAACAGAACTAGGGGAGACTCAGGCCCTTGTTACACCATGAGTGTGGGAATACCTGTCCTGTTTTGCTTCTGCAGTGGTATGAGCACCAAAGGAGAAAGAGGAAGCGCAGGGCTTTACAAATTACAAATGCCATGCATGTGTCAGGTGGGGGTGTCACCCAGAATACATGTAGGGACTGAGCCTGCAAGGCGCGCACACAGCCACCCTTAGCACCGTGAACTCTGTCCTTTGCAAGATAGATCATCATGGTTGTTAATAGCAATGGGTTTGAAGAACTAACAAGTCTTACTCTATTGATAGGTGTTTAGGAGTTAAAAAGAAGGAAAATCAGCCATTTTAATAGTGCTACAATATTCTTTTACAAACTAAAGATTGTGTTTTGTCTTCCCTGGTAAGAGTTGAAAAGGGTTCCATCACACCTGCATTCTTTTTTTTTTTTTTTTTAAACTAAGCTGGGGTGTGAGAACATAGGCCAAAAGGAATTGTGGGTAGTGCTCAAGTGACTTATCAGCTGCTCACTATTGCTCCCAAAGAAATTGTGATTAGATGATCTATATCCTATTAAATGCTGATTGGTGCAATGTATGTTAGTCCAGAAGGTGGAGGAGGCATCTCTGGATGTCTAATCAGGACCAATGACCTAGTCTTGATTGCAGACTGTGTGGTAGAGTAACGGGGTGGTGTGAACCTGTGGACAGAGCCACACAGATTCGGCCTTGAATCTTGTCTCTGTGGTTACCTCCTGGCTGTATGATCTTGGACCAGGTACAGAGTCCCTCTGGGCCTCCATTTCCTCCTCTGTACAATGGGGGTTCCATTTGTTGGAATGTAGGGTCTGGGCTTAGAGAAGACATTTAATAATGCAGTTCCCTGCACCCATTCTCAGCTGCCTCGTGGCGACTAGTTTCCATCTCCCCCACCCCATCCACACATAGCCCTTTCCATTTCCACACCGGCTCCCATCTCACCCACGCAGCAGCTGGGCAGGGAAGGCACGTTCTCCCAGCATCCTCTCTGGCTCAGGGGCCCTATCTCTCTGCTCCCACACCACCTTCATCGCCTTCAGCACTCACCAAACCAGCTTGGATTCATCTCAGTCTCATCTTTTTCCCCACTTATAATCTTGAGGGAAGAAACTGTATTTGTATGTTTTACATTCTGTCTCCCTCATAGAATGTGGTCACTAAATATTAAATAAATGATGGATGAATTAATGATGTACAGCCAAGTCACATCTTAAAGAGTGTGTACTGTCACCAAAGAGAATCTGATCATGAGTTTTGAAAATAAATGATGATGCAGGAGATGCTGGATGCGCCCAAACTCAATTTACAATTCAAAGTCACTGCTTCTAAGCTAGCATAACAGCAATAATACCCAGCTGATATACACTTCCTATGTGTAGGCACTGTTCTAATCATGTACTTACCTCAGGCCGATAGTCCTTACAACTCTACAACATGCTAACGTTACTCCCATATTACAGGTCAACACACTGAGTCTTAGATCAAATAACTTTCCCAAGGTTGCATAGTTAACAATGGCCAAGCTAGGATTTGAACCTGTGTCTTTCTGATTCCAGGTTCAAATCCAGCTCTGACTCCTTGTTGTAGTGAGCAAAGAGAATTGAGCACTGCCATCCACAAAGGGGTTAATGTTTGAATATGGGGCTGAGAGTCCCAGGGAACTAAACTCACTGTTACCTAGGTCTGTCTCTGAGTTTCACTCCCGCCTGGTCCATGTTCTGAGGCTTTATGGCTAACTCGCCCGCAAAGGGACTCCAACAGGGGCAGCTGAAATCAAACCCACCGTCATCAACCAGGAACTAAGCTGTCAAAAGAAATGAAAAATCCAGGGGCAACTGCAGTCTTACCATTCATTAATGGGTTTATCGGGAACTCTCTTGACATTGAACTCTAACTACGGCATTTAAGAAAATCCCAAATTTGAAAATAAATAAGTTGGCTGACATATAGACATTTTACATATGAATTTAATAAAATAGATTTTTCTTTTTGAAATCTTTGGTAATCTCTGAAATATATCAACTGCAACCCAGGAACATTGTATCCCAAGCCGTGATTCATGAAATGAAACGGAAATGTATTATGTAATTCAATTTGGAGAGTCCAGCCCAGAGCTCATTAGGGCTGTTGCTGGTGATGTGGACTGGAGTTCGGAGGCCCTGTGGTTTGGGCAAACTTCTCCCAGTCCTTACCTCCCCTTCCTCTGAGAACATTATAACCAAATATCGTCACCCTTTAAAAATAGCAGTCTTGAGCATTTTGCCCACAAATGAGGATCACTCAGGGAAACCTTAGGAAAAACTGTGGATTGTTTCCCCTCTCCTCCCACTTTACCATTAACACATCTCGTGATGAGTCAGGCTCAGCACTGACTCATGGCCTCTCTATGTAGTCCTTGGATCCAGACCAGGCCTGGCCCATACATTGGGCAGGTAGACACCAGCATGTCATCTGAGGTAACTGCAGCCCAGAGAAATGAAGGGACTTCCCCAAGGTCATGTGGTTCTTGGATATCCGAACTAGAACTAACTCTGAAATCTCTGGATTTTTTAAGCTCATTACAGAGCCTAAATCTGTAATCAAAGCATAGTTTTCCCTACATGTGGTTATTTCTATAAAAACAAATAAGAACATGAGTAAGCAATGTACTATAAAATAAAAATGTTTCAGTCTTTATTTCACTATTGACAATTAATGAGATTAGATGAAACTCACCATTTTAACCATTTAAAAGTCTACAACTCAGTGAATTTCAGTACATTCTCAATGTTGTGCACCACCACCACTATCTAATTCCAGCATGTTTTATCACCCTGAAGAACTCTGTACCCATTAAGCACTCTCCCCTCTCCCCTCTCCCCTTCCCTGAGCCTCTGGCAACCACTAATCAGCTTTCTGTCTCTATGGATTTGCCAATTTTAGACATTTTATATAACAAAACGTACACTGTGTTATCCTTTATGAATGGCTTCTGTCAGCAAAGTGGATTCAAGGCTCATCCATGCTGTAGCATGTATCAGTACTTAATTCCTTTTTATGGTTGAATAATATTTCCCTGTATGTTTATACTACATTTTATTTATCCATTTGTTAGTTGGTGGACATTTGGGTTGTTTTTCATTTTTGGCTATTGATGAATAATGCTGCTATGAACACTCATGTACACGTCTTTGTTTGAATTTTTGTTAGCTTGTTTTTGATTCTCTTGGGTTTACCTAGGAATAGAATTTCTAAGTCATATGGTAATTCTGTTTAACTTATTAAAGGACTACCAAAGTGTTTTTCAGAGTGGCTACACTATTTGACATTCTCACTGGGAATGTAGGAGGGTTGCAATTTCTCCATATTCTCACTGACATTTGTTACTTCTGGGTTGTTTTTTTTTGGGGGGGGGGGTAATTTTAAAAAATTGGATCCATGCTAGTGGGTGTGAAGTGGTATCTCACTGTGGTTTTGATTTGCATCCCTAATGATTAGTGATGTATTATCTTTTCATTTGCTCATTGGCCATTTTTGGGGGCCATTTTTATGTCCTCTTTAGAGAAATACCTATTCAAGTCATTTGCCTATTTTTTAAAAATTGGGTTGTCTTTTTGTTGTTGGGCCATAAGAATACTTTTCTGGGTATTAGAACCTTACCAGATATATGATTTTCAGATATTGTTTCTCCTTCTGAGAATGCCTTTGCCCCTTCTTAATATTGTCCTTTGCACAAAAGTTTTAAATTTTCACCAAGTTCAATTTATTTTTTTCTTTCTTTCCTTGTGATTTGGGTGTCATATTTATAAAACTATCATCTAATCTAAGGTCATAAAGCTATATAACTATATTTTCTTCTAAGAGATGAATGGCTTTAGCTCTTACATTTAGGCCTTTCATCCACTTTGACTAAATTTTTATATTATATATGGTATGAGATAGTGGTCCAAATTCATTCTTTTTTCGTGTGAATATCCAGTTATTCCAGCACCACTTGTTGAAAAGGCTATACTTTCTCCATTGAATGGTTTTGGTTGAAATCAATTGGCCATAGGTATATGAATTTACTTCTGGGCTCTTGATTCTAGTCTATTGATCTATGTCTATCCTTATGTCAATACTGTATTTTTTAACTACTATAGCTTGATAGTAAGTTTTGAAATTGGGAAATGTGAGTCACCCAACTTTGTTTTTCTTTTTCAAGATTGTTTTGACTACTCAGAATCTCTTGCAATTTCATATGAATTTTTAGATCAGTTTGTCTATTTCTGCATAAAAGGCTGTTGGAAGGATTCCCTTGTAGAGCACGTCTGCTAGCAATAAACTCGCTTCATTTTGTTTATATGGGAATGACTTAATTTCTACTTCTCTATTGAAATGGTTTTATTGAGATACAGTTCCAATATCCTACAACTTACCCAGGTAAGTGTACAAGTCAATCATTGTGAGTATATTTATATATATGTGTAACCATCACCAGTGTCAATTTTAGAACATTTTCATCATGTTAAAAAACATCCCATACCATCTGACTTTCACTCTTTCCGGTTTATTTTAAATAATTAATCAAAACATTTATTTTGGCTTATAATTATTGTCCTATTCTGTGGGAAACTTAAGCCATGATTTCATCTCTTAAAGACATTACACTTTATCTAAAGAAGAGAGAGGAAAAAAACTAACACATATGCAACAGCCTGGTTCTGCCACTTTTAAGCTTTAAGACTGTGGCAGATCATATTTTCCAAGATGGACACAATAATTTCTTGGAAGGGGTTGGATATCATGAAATTGGTATTTGGGTAGCTTGGTCTGGGAGAGTATGCCTGGTGGTTACAGGACCAAAACTGGAAGCAAATAGAAGGCTTGTACAGTGGCTTTCTGGCATGTAGTAGGTAGTCAGTGTTTATTAAAATAAGAAATGACTGAATCAATGAATTGTGGATGTCCACCTAAAGATTTATTAAGAATCCATCTAGAATGGTGGCTTTAGGAAAATGCAAGGAGGAGAGATTACTAGAGATCTGAGAAGGAAAAGGTAGCTGAATCAGATGAAAGAGCAAAGATGGAGAACACGATTGTATTCACCTATGAAACGAGAATGCAGGGAAGTAAAACAGAGAAACATGGTGAACTTGAAAAAGGCAAGTCTCTAGTTTTGGGGTCAGCCTTTGTGGCTTATTATCACTACATGCTATACATGTTAAAATAAATAAAAAACCCCTTTAAAGCTGAAAATGAGAGAAATAAAAAGAAGGTTGTTCTGCCCCGAAGGAAACATGCAATGCTTTGGTGAGCATCTCTAATATTAAAAACCCTTGCAAAGACTGCATGGTCCCAGCAGGGATTAAAATGGAGAACAGACATTATAACAGAAGACTAAGAAGAGTGCTTTTTGCTCAGGTTCTCTGTATAAAACCTGTTGGTTAATTAATTGACTCACTTATTTCCTCATTCAATAAATATGTCTTGACTATCTGCTATGTATCAGGCAGGTACAGTAAGAAGTCATGATTTCTTTCCTCAAGGAGAGACAGTGGGAATTTGATTCTGGAAGTAAGCAAAAATTGGATCATGTAGGGCCTATTAGTTCTGATGAAAATATTTGGACTTTATCAATGTGGGACTGAGCCAGCTAATAGCCTCCTCTTAAAATGACTGCATGCATGGAGAGAGAGAAAGAGAGAGAGAGAGACTGAGACTCAGAGAAGTTGTTTTACCCATTCTAAAGCCACAGTTTGATAATCCCTTGAGCACACAAACTCATTATGCACATTAAGCTTAAATTGTGAAGTTGACTCTGCCTGCCACCTGGAAGGGATGGGTAACGGGAGATTATTTACATGTGTGCTTCAGGAGCTGGTTGAGGAAATGGAGTCAGGATCTCCTTCTAAAGGAGAGTGAGTTTTCTAGATCGTGGAAGTGACTTCTTGACATAAGAGGGCAGTGCTTAGAAGCCAGGGCGAAGTGTGCTAGTCTAAGTCCAATCCCCTGGCTTCAAATGAGGAAAACCCAAATTTTCAATATGCCAATTCACACAGAAAATTCTTTCAGGGAGGATGTGTGATAATCCCTGTGGAGGTGAACAAAATCTGCAACATAAGGGCTTCTCTCTCATCTAGTCAGTGGCAGAGACCAAGTGGGCAAAGAGGCTAAGCAGTCCTACTTTACTGTGGAGCAATAAAAGCAAAACTCTTACAGCGATTTCCCCCAAATGGAGGAGACTAGGTTTACCACGTAAGGACCTTCATCAGTTCCCTAGTGGAAGGTGGGCAGTTTCACCAGGTAGAGGAGAGGACATGTTCCCCTTGGAAGAAGAGGTCTTTGGGTGACCAACTATGTGTCCAAGTAAAGACAATTGTCTGTGGTGCCCAGGACCCTCTGCTGAAAAACAAAACCTCTCATGGTGGGAAAGAGATTCAGATGAATGAGTTTGATGGAAAGGAAGGGGGTCCAGACAGGAAAGCATGCCCTTGCACCCAGGCTAGCTTGTTGCTTGGGGTGGAATTCCTAACAAGCCAAGTGGGAAGCGCTGTTCACACTTTACTGCCCCAAACATGACCCAAGAATGTGTTTGCTGGAGAAAATAAGAAAACAAATGATATTGCAGGGATTTAGGTCAGAGGTAAATTGGGATCAAAGGAGCCCATGAAACTGGGTGGCTCTCGGGGAAGCTCTCCACTTCGGATGCCAATGTACTTACCTTACCCCAAACCTAGCAATGACAGGCACTGTTAGGAATTCTTTGCAGCCTTGAAACAGTCCAGCTGTGTTGGAACTGCTCTAAAATTAAGATTATTTTTTTGATAAGGTGGTCATGTGGTTAAGAACAAAGATTGTAAATTTTGCATGCAAACTTGAGAGAAATTGTGAGGCTTTTGTACTGAGTATCAAGATTTTAAGGTCATTGTTCTATGAGGTTTGTCCAAGTTCTTGTTCTCAATTTCCATTGTGTAAAAGTGTGAATCAGAAGAGTGACAGAGCATTATGATGAAGTAAAACACACACACGCGTGTGCGTGCACGCACACGCACACACACCACTCGGGGCAATGGAGCAGAAGCCTGGAGTAGACTGGAGTAGACAGAAAGCTAGAAGAGGGGCCAGTTTCCCCAAGGACCAACATGCAGATGCATTCCCCAGCAGTTCAGCTTTTCCACCTGAGGAGAGGGAACACTAACCCAGCCTTGCCCCACTTCTCAGGCTGATGGGAAGAATGAATGAGAAGACTGAAATCTATGTATTTTGGATGTAGAGGTGTAAAATGAAATGTTTTATAATCAGCCAATTAAAAAAAATCATGACCAAGGACACTTTCTATAACCTTAGCTATCTTCTAGATAGGACAGGAATAGAGCAGCTGTGGCGACAACGATAAAACAGATCTAATGACCCAAGTCCCACTCAAGTCTGCTTTAGGCTCTGTTGTTTATGCTGTGTACTTCTGCTCTGGTCAGCAAGTTACTGAGATTCGAGCTTCCACAAATAGCTTCAGTTTTCCTTCCCCTCTCATGTAGCTTTTGCTGACTACCCTTGTCCACTCTTCCTCTCCCTTCCCTGTACCCAGCTCCCCAAGCAAGTCTAAACAATGGGCGAGTGCACTGTATCTTATCCATCCATGTCTGCCTCAGATTTCAGCAGGGGGACAGAGTGTAAATATTTCTTGATCAATTGCTTGGTAAATAAAAATACTTTTAATAATAAAAATGCAAAATTTCAGCTCAAAAAGAAAACAGTGGCATGACCTTTTGGAATGGACCACTCTGGCCAGAAACTACTAACTTATCTCCCAAACACACAGAAGTAGAAACATTCCAGAGTTAGGTTTCATAGTTCACATTTCTCTAGCAGGAGTTATCATTTTTACTATGAACTCTATGTAGACTAAATCAACACTAAATGATAGTACAGTAAAAATTGCAGAAAATAGATAACCTCTGTTTCTCTTCATAACACAAATGTACCTACTTGACAGATCATTTAAAAAATTTCAATAAATTGCTATTTTTAAATAGTAGAATGAAAAACAAACAGAAAACCAGTGGTATGGAATAATGGAAAGAAGACTGAACTTGGCTTTTAAATCTCAGGCATGAAAATAATCTACTGTCCCTACTGAACTTATTTGAGCCCTAGTGTCCTCAATTACAATATCAATATGGTAATAAAGTAGGCCCACAACACATCTCAAGGCCTTGAAACTCCAGTGATACAGTGCATGCAACTATGATTTATAAATTCTGAAGTGCTTCACTATATTAGTTAATATTATTACAAAGATGAAACAAAGCTCTCTATATCTTCTGTGGAAAGGGGAATTGGCATCAACCATGATCATTGTGTAATTTCAGATAAGCAGACCCACTTAAGATCACAGTAGACATGCTGGAATTTTGAGAAATGAATGATCTAATTTCATTTTTGTTTTTGTAAAATCGTCAGACAAATTGTTTTGTGGTGTTTTCTTTCTTTCTCTTAACATCTGGTTTCTTTGATTCGATCAGAACTAGACATACCAAAAGAGTATAAAAAATATTTTTGGGATATATTTGCAGACACTAGTCATTTGGATCTTTTCATGCATTTTCTGGGTTCTTATCTCAGCCCAGCCTAGACACTTGAGTCTTTAAATATTTCTCATGTACAAGATGATGTAGTTATCAGGTGAACCTATTTATATTCAACTTAATTAAAAAGTTGTTGAGACTATACTAGCCCAAACTCCTTTACAATAGAAAGTTGGTGGCCAAAGTTGTTGAAGTAATTTCCTATCGTGGTGTGGAAGAAGGAAAACCTCACTGAGGAGGTGCCTTCTTATTTGGGAGCCAAGTGAGAAGTCATGAGTCCCACTCTCATTGGTACAACTAGAGCTTGTGAGCTCTCCAAGATGACTTCTGACTCACATGACCAGGTCTCTCATTCACTTCTTTGTAAATATGGACACACTGAGGCTCAGGTGTGATCATCCTGGCTGTTGAGGCCAGGAAGAGTTGCCCTTCAAGCCAAGGCCATCATGACCTCCCTAAGCTTATGCATGCCTAGAGGTCAGCCAGGGTTCTGTCTCACTCACATGGGCTCAGCTGGACTTTTAGAAAAGTATGCAGAATAAAGATAAATTACTAACCAACTGGTCAGTGTACCCCATGGTCTAAGTCAGGCATCCTCAAACTACGGCCCGCGGGCCACATGCGGCCCGCCGAGGACATTTATCCAGCCCGCCGGGTGCCGCTGCCTGTCCTGCTTAGCAGCCGACTCGTCCCGGGCCCGCAGTGTGCATAGGAATTTGTTCACAGTTTTTTTTTTTAAACTATGGTCTGGCCCTCCAATGGTCTGAGGGACAGTGAACTGGCCCCCTGTTTAAAAAGTTTGAGGACCCCTGGTCTAAATGGGTAGAGTGTAGAATTAATGTCAACAGATCAAACTGTGGCTCAGCCCACCAAGAATAGTCTTACCTGGCCAGTGTTGCTCAGTGGTTGAGCATTGACCTATGAACCAGGAGGTCATGGTTCAATTCCTGGTCGAGGCACATGCCCAAGTTGTGGATTTGATCCCCAATGTGGGGTGTGCAGGAGGCAGCTGATCAATGATTCTCTCTCATCATTGACGTTTCTATCTCTCTCTCTCCTCTCACATCCTCTCTGAAATCAATATATATATATTTAAATAGTTTCAGTCTCCAAACAGTCAAGCAGTCACTCAGTGCTCAGTATGCAAATACTAGATGTTATGAATGAATAAGAAGATAGCAGCCAACAGGTTTTTCTCACACACTGAGCTTTCGGGTGTCAGTCTTCATTCATTTATTCATTAAAAATGTTGACTGAATGCCCGTGGATCAGGCAGCAGCATCAGGTCCTGACAACACCAGGAATGGTTCCTGTACCTTGGGAACCTAAAGTCTATAAGGGTAGATAAACTTGAATCAAAAGGACACATATTCAAATATAAAATCACACTGTGATAAGTGCTAAAAAGGAAAGGTACCGATCAGTCTGAGTATCAGGAAGGCTTCCCTAAGGAAGGGACATTTGAGCTACGACCTGAAGAGTGAGGATAGGTCAGCTAGATGAGGATTCCAACAAGAAGCAGTCACTCGAGCAAAAAACTCTTACAGGAGAAAGCAAGGTTTACTGAAGAGTTGAAGAAACTGTGCAGTGTGTCATTCAAATGAGAAGTAGAACAATACTTGCTGATATTAGGATGGTAGACAGGGACCAGATCATTAAAGACTTTGTGGCCAGGATAAGAATTCTTAGACTAAGAATGATGGGAACACATAAAAGAATTTGAAAAGCTTGGTATGAAGGACAGTTTGGAGTGGTAAGAGTAGATGGGAGACACCTATTAGGAGGCTAAACCAGTAGTCAAGATGGTAGCTAATAAAGACTAAAAAATGAAGTGGACAGAATGAAGAACTTGGTAAGAATTGATAGAACTTGGAGTCAGTTGGATATTTATATGATGGTGGGATGCAATGACTCTTGGGTTTGGGGTTTGTACAGTTGGATAGGTGAAGGTGCCATCTCCTGAGATAAGGAACCCTAGTAGAGTACCAGGTGTAAGGAAAGGGTATAGGTTCATTTTGCACATGTTGATATTCAGGTGTCTTTATGCCATCACTGTGTAGACAAAGAGTAAGCATTTGAACACATGAGACTAAAGCTCAGAGGAGAGGTCATAGCTAAATATGTAAACTTGGTTGTCATTGCTACTTAGGTGGCATGAACACTGACGTAGCCAGGAGCGTGAATGAAATTCAGTGACATGAAAGGGCATCTTCCTCCTGATAGTCTTGTTCTGCTTCTACTGTTCTTTGTTCCCAGCCACACATTGGAAGCTGCTTCTCCAGGTCGTTCAGTCCTGGCAAGCTTCTCTTCAAATTAAACAGGAGGGTGTGTGTGTGTGTGTGTGTGTGTGTGTGTGTGTGTGTGTGTGTGTGGTGTATATGGGTACAGGTTTATTCTGTGAATCCAGGCTTGGAAATGTACCAGGGTACCTTTCCAAGGACCTTTTTGAGTTTGTATTTCATTTTCTAACGCTCTAGTCTGCCAATGTTTTCAAAACAGAGGGAGAGAAGTGGCTTTTTCTGGGGCATAACCTGTCTCTTGTACCCTTGGCTGTTTGCAAAACTCACACCTTTTTCCGCAAGGTTTCCTACTGCTTGAGACTTTAAACAGTCCGATTGTATTTCTAATTTTCTCATAATTTTACCACCCACAGTTACTGGACAGTGGTACTTTTTCTTCTTCCAGCAGGTTTACTGGGAGTTAAACACCTACTTTTCATTTCCCCACCTGCCTTGGCACATGATTCTGGGCTATTAAACTCAGCCTACTGGTCACAGCACAACACCTGGCACTCCACCCCCAAGGTGCCCAGACATTATGTTCCTAGAGAGGGTGCTAGCAAAGGTCTCCATCTTTCCACTGGAATTGTATTTGAAGTTGCTAGATTTTCATGAACTTTTACTTCCTTGGTTTGCTTTGTATTGTACTTTTCTCATGATTTTCCTCAGGTAGTTTTCCTGGCTTTTCTACATGTCTTGAGAAAAAGGTAGTGTTTTTGAGGGGCCAGAATGTGAAATTTGGGAAGGCAAGGGTTCTTGCTTGTGGCTGACAGTTAGGCTTGCCTAAGATTAAGATTTTAGGGTCTGTTTTTATTGCCTATCATCTTTCAGTTCTACTTTAGAAAATAGATATATATTTTGTTTTGAATTTAAAACTAACCAATATAGGGTGAATGCCTAGAATAATCTGCTGGGCTTATGCCCTGGGGATACCAAAATAAGAAAGACATAATCCATGCCAACAAGATGCACATTTGTTTAGTAGAAGTAAATGAAAGAAAATGACCAACTCTAAGATGATATGATGATAGAGGTAAAGGAGCAACTAAGTGAATAAAATAAAATTTTCCACTAGTGCTTATAAGAGCTGTGTGTTTTAAGGAACTGGGCATGGCTAGTTTGTACAAAACAGACAAATCAATAGTTCATTTAACAGGAAATGATGGTGGTCTCCACAGACAAATTATGGAAACAAGGTAAATAGCCAGAAAGTAGAATGTGGACCCAGATACTCAGAAGTTCCTCCAACAGTTAGATTTGCAACAAAAATTGATATTAATGGAGTAAGTAAGTAATTCCAATGGAAGGAGATGCACAGAACATACTAGTGTTAGCAATCCGACAAACAGCATTAAAGTTTAACTTAAGAGGTGAGATATCTAATGATTCCCAAAAGAAAATAAAAAAGCATATGAGGCTTCCACAGTCACCAGACAAACATACATACAAGTCATTTTAGTGGATCTCAAGTTTGTCTTAAATCAACAACCTTCTACTCATGCTAATGTCTTGGTTAACTAACACAACTAAAAATACCTGCACATTAAGTAGAAGAATTCTAGCTGATAAACATGACCCAGGCATTTGTAAGAGTATGTTCAATATATGTATACTTATGTTTTTAGGTAACAGAAAGGAAAATGTTGTATAATCCCCCCCACTTTGTTATTCCACATCTGTGTTTACTGTCAGGAATAGTTGAAATAGAATTCAGGTTTACAAGATGAAAGCATGGAAGTGTCAGATGGCTGTGTTTCTGAAAAATCAAAATCTCAAGAAGGAAAAAGAAATAGCATGCTATGTTCAATCCTTCTTGCTCAGTGAAACAGCATAGATTGTCTAAAGTAGTAGGTACAATGAATATTGTCACAAATCCTGTTCATTGTTGACACAATATGGATGCTGACTACCACTAGTATCAAGAATATAGCTAGGATTGTTTTGATACCTGTCTTTATAATCATGAAATACCCAGGGGGTGGGGTCAATGCATTTCTCTTAAAAAGCTGTTTCTGTGTGTTACATAGAACAGACATGGTACATATGTGTTTATAGTCTTTGTTGAAGAAACTGTGCATTTAAGCTTAAGTGACATCAACGAAAAAGAAAATAGATGTATGGAGATGTGATTTGGAGATTAAAGTTAGTCTTAAAATGTAAATAAAATGTGGAATGAAAAAATATATCATCCTTTAAGTTCTGAAGGGACATGGAAGAGGGAGGTAACAAATAGAAATTCTGTATTATCCCAGAGGACATAACTGGAGCGTAGAATTTATAGGGAGGTGAAACTTGGCACTCTAGGAGGGAGGAACTTCCCAAGAACTTGAGATATCCAATATGGAAATGAGCTGCTTCAGGATAATGAACTCACAATGACAGCAGTGTTCAAGCAGATATTGGATTACTGCCTGTCAAGGATGTCATAGAAGGAATTGATTTGTGTGTAAGACTGGGCTAGATCAGTGACTTTCAATTTATTTTTTAAAGAGTGGAATTTTTTTTCCAAATCACCTCTTACATAAAAGCATAACATTAAAAATATATATAACAAATAAAAAGAAGGCTGTTTTGGTGAGCCCCCACCCTCTGGGTCTCCTCAACTCTCACATGACTGACCTTGGAATCTCTTTAGAATTCCAAGGGCTTGAACAATCCCCTTCTTAATACAAAAAATCTAAGGATTTATGATTCTGTTTGCTTCCAGGATTCCATGATTATTCTGTATGGGAATCGTTCTTGTTTGAAATGGTTCATTACTAGGTTTCTTTTAATTTTAATTTCTAAAGCGTATGGATTGTCACAAATTAGGTTCAGGAATTTTTAGTCCAGAGTTTAGTTTATATCTCTCTAAACACACATTTGGACCAGTCAGGATATAGAAATTATGACTCAAAAGGAAGACTTTTTGAGATCTAGTAATATAGGCTTTAGATTCTAACTACTTCCAATCAGATTGTGTGACAATGAGGAAGTACAGCATTAAGTAACCAGCCCCACTAACTTTGATCAGCTTGTATTTAGTGTGTTAGGGAATTATGTGTTTCTTTCAACTCTGTCTGGCCATAGAGGCTCTTTTGAAGCTCACATGCAGGCAGTTAATCTTACTGGGTTCATTGATTTATAACAGGGAGAAAAATGCTCTTGTGAATCCAAATAACTTAAACTTGAAAAAGTTTCAGTCAAGTGATTTTGTCCATAAGCCACTAATAAAATTAAAGAGATGTCAAACAGAGAACAGATGTCTTGCAAGGTCATTGCTGTGCAGGTGCAAAAACGAGTTAACCAGTTAATCAGCTTGGGAGACTCAACATGTTAACTAACCCAAAAAAGATGGATGCAACAGGCAGGTCACGATTTATTAGTCAGCAGGAAGGAAAAGATGGCAGTTCTGACTTGAAAAATGAGGCTGTTTTATCAGTCTCTCTGGTGTGTATGTACTCTTAGCAGGACAAATTACAGTCCATGTACAGAAGAGAGAGACATTGACGTGTATGTTCACCGCCACCTCAGTTATGAGAAGGAGCTGATGGCATTCTGATTGTGTGTCACCTGTAGAATATATGGGCAAAAGGTGGTGGGTGTATTCTTGGGATATTAGGAGTAACCTGTTAGAAGCAACATACTAGCTGCAACAAAGCAATGTGGATGCACTGTAAAGACACAGAGTTATTTTTTAATGAGATATGTAACAGAATACCATTTCCATGAATTAAAACTACATCAATACAAAACATCAAGACTCATATTTTGTCAGAGCACATTCAAACACATGAGTGCCTATGGGAGAAAGCAAGAAGATTAGGAGCTGAGGAATGGGAATAAAAGAGGCTCAAGACAGTGATCAAACCATTAGTTGTTGTACAGTGTAAAACTAATGGTATGAAGGAGAAATGTCCAAAGTAAAATTTGGAAATGAGGAAGAAATTGATCACATCTGTGAGGATTATAGAACACTTCTCAGAAGAGGGAATACTTGGCTTTTCAGGCATAGAACAAGATGGAAAATTTGGAGGACTTAAATAACTCATTGTAACTGTAGCATACAGTGTGAATTGAGAAATAGTGGGAGGTGAAGTAAATACTATAAGTGGGGTACAGATCACAGATGGTCCGGTATGCCATGTAAGCAACTTGTATTTATCCCAGAGGCAATGGATCTAATGGAGGTTTCAAGCAAAAAATATTAAGAATGGATTGAGTAATATATAGACCACTCAAGGATGTCATAGGCAGGGTGGAGTCTGGATTTGAACAGATAGAACTGAGAGAGAGAAATCTGTGGGAATATTTGAAACAATCTGTATAGAGAAGATGAGTGTCTGAATTAAGCAATTAAATATAGGGATGGAAAAAAATAGGATAGATACTTGGAAAAGATATGCCACGGTATTAAGGTATACAATTGATAGGACATTGCAACTGATATTGAGAGCTGAGAAAACAATGTTTAGGATGTCCCCCAGGTTTTTGGCTTGGGCTGTGAAACAAAGTTGTGCTATTCAACAGTAAAGGACATTCAGGAGAAGGCTTAGGAGTGGACTGAGCTCACTGTAGCGTGTGTTGAGTCTGAAGCACTTGTGGGGCCATTCACGCAGTGATATCTAGTAGATAATTAGATCTGTTATCAGGAGAGGAGTCTGAGCTAAAGATACAAATTTGGGAATGAAGCAGTGAAAAAAGTATGACCTCTGTTTCAAAAACTCAGGAGGATATGTAGAAGGAAGAGAAAAAAGCATCAAGCACTTAAAGAGTACAAAGGAACAGAGAGAGGCAAGAAAGAGTACGAGAAGGTATTCTGGTATAATAGAAGAATGAGAGAAAGAGAAAGAAATCTGCAATATAGAAGGAAACCTAGGAGAAATGGTGTATTGGAAGACTAGGGCATTGAATACTTGATGAATGGGGAGGGAAACCTTTCTTCCATTCCGCATGTCTATCCATTTGCAAGCCCTTCTGATGACATCCCCAAAGCTCAAACCTCCATCACCATCACTGTCACCCGAGCCCCTGCCAACATGAGCTCTCTATCGTGATAGCCTCTTAACTGGCCTCTTGCCTCCACCCTCATCTTAAATCATAGCCAGAGTACTTTATTTAAAACATAAATTATATCATGTCACTTTTCCACTTATAAACCTTCCATCACTTATCCTTATAAATAGAAACAAAATCCATACTTTATCAGGGACTACAAGAACTGGCAAAATCTGCCCCCTGCTGGTCTCTCCCACCCTCTTCATGCCCCTTCCTCTCTTGGCCTCCATTGGCCTCCATTCTGTTCTTAAATGACAACAAATTCTTCCCCCATCCCCTCCTTTTTCTTTCCTGAAATGTTAGTGCGACTTGTCCATTCTCATCTTCCCTGATCATTTTACTCCCTCGTTACTTGCCTAAAATATCAGCAGTGCGGTGTTCTGTGTGAGAGTGTGATTAGTAAGGGAGACACCCAGGTAAAAGGCTCACAGGAGCAGGAAAGAACCTGGATTTTCTCGATAGGAGAGGAGAACTGTAGTTTTTACCTACACAGACTCATGTGTAATCACCTCTCCAAATCAGTTATAGAATACTAGAGGCCCTGTGCACGAAATTCATACACTCGGGGGGGGGGGGGGTGCGTTCCTCAGCCCAGCCTGCGCCCTTTTGCAGTCCGGGAGCCCTTGAGGGATGTCCGACTGATGGTTTAGCTCGCTCCCTGGGTAGCGGGCTAAGCTGTCAGTCTCCTTAGTGCTGCTGTGGAGACAGGAGAGGCTCCTGCCACCACCTCTGCGCTCGCTAGCAGTGAGCCTGGCTTCTGGGCTTCTGGCTGAGCAGTGCTCCCCCTGTGGGAGCATACTGACCACCAGGGGGCAGCTCCTGCGCTGAGCGTCTGCCCTCTTGTGGTCAGTGCGCATCATAGCGACTGGTAGTTCCTCTGTTCGGTTGATTTGCATATTACCCTTTTATTATATAGGATTATTATATAGGATAGTCTTTGCCACCCAAAGTTCACACATGCTTCTTTCCATTCAATTCCCTCCCTCAATACCTGCCAACAGAGGCAACCACCTTTGGCTTTTGTTACCAGCATTTTGGGCTTCCCTAAACCTTATCAGATGTCCTGCTGGGGAAAATGATGGTAAATTTGGGGTCTTGACTAGATTTCAATCCTTCAACATAGTCTGTGTGACTGTCAAGACTATATTGGCGCCAAAACCGGTTGGCTCAATAGATAGAGCGTCAGCCTGCAGACTGAAAGGTCCCAGGTTCGATTCCGGTCAAGGGCATGTACCTTGGTTGCGGGCACCTCCCCAGTAGGAGGTGTGCAAGAGGCAGCTGATCAATGTTTCTCTCTCATCGATGTTTCTAACTCTCTATCCCTCTTCCTTCCTCTCTGTAAAAAATCAATAAAATATATTTAAAAAAAAAAAAAAAAGACTGTATTGGTTTGCCCTGGCCAGGGGGGTTCGGTTGGGCATCATCCTGTGCACTGAAGGTTGCCAGTTCGATTCCCAGTCAGGGCACATGCCCAGGTTGTGCGCTCAATCCCCAGTAGGGGGCATGCAGGAGCCAGCCAATAGATGTGTTGCCCTGACATTGATGTTTCTAGCTCTCTCCTCTCCCTTCCTCTCTCTCTAAAAGTCAATTAAAAAAATCTTTTTACAAATCTACCAGTTTGGCTTTCTCATAGTGAACTGCCTCCACCTCTCCTAGCACCATGACTGGCATAGGAAATAGCCAGCATTTGTCAACTGGTCCTAGAAAGGACATTTTCTTCTCTGGAAATTTAGATGATTTAGCTATTTATGCTTCTACAAGTACCTTATATCTTTAAGAATATTATTTTAAAATAGTTTTCTATTGTTTTCCTCATGGCTGCAAGCAAAAGTGTTGGGCTACTACATCCTGCTATATATTAATTGAAAGTGGAGGTCAGTTTTCTTTGTAAAAACTATTTTTAAAAACATTTTCTAGCAAATACTTCCTGGACACCTATTTCACTCTTAACATTGTGCTGACAGAGTTAGAAAAAAAAAAAATCTAAGCAATGAGCCTTTACCAAGGTAGCTGACATCCCATTGAGAAGGAAAAACATAGCCAAGTGAAGCAATTAGAGAGTGTTGTGGGGTTGTCAGATATAATGGGAAAGTATATAACCTCAGTTAAGTCCTTTGTCTTCTAGATTACGGTTTCCTCAGCAGCAAATAAGAGGTTTGATTTCAATTAGTGTTATCAAACATTTATATTAAATACACTGAGCCAGATAACGGGGCTGGCCAGCTGAATAGCTGCCCAGATATCCATCTATATGAGGTGTTAAAACAGCAGTGGAAACAAAATAAGATGGAGAAAATGGAGTTTATCAGGACTCCTCTCAGGAAGAGTACCATGTGTGATCCGAGCGTAAGCTATTTGGGATATTGGGTGAGATTCCCAAGGGACAAGCTTAAGAAACAACAGATGGAGGATAAACGCTTCTACAGGGAGGGACTCCGGTTTACCACCGGGCTGTTGTTCTGTTAAAAGGCAAACGCCTGGGTAACTGAGGGGAGGCTGGACCTCACCGCTAGCAGTCTTGTTTTTTTGCCCCCTTCATGCGGTGTTCACTATTTCTACATAAATGAACAACTATTTTAAAAATACCGTCTGCCTCAAGTGTTGGCGAGGATGCGGAGAAAAAGAAACCCTCGTGCACTGCTGGTGGGAATGCAGACTGGTGCAGCCACTGTGGAGAACAGTATGGAGTTTCCTCAAAAAACTGAAAATGGAACTCCCATTTGACCCAGTAATCCCACTCCTAGGAATATATCCTAAGAAACTAGAAACACCAATCAGAAAGGATATATGCACCCCTATGTTCATAGCAGCACAATTTACAATAGCTAAGATTTGGAAACAGCCTGGGTGCCTGTCAGCAGTTGACTGGATCAGAAAACTATGGTACATCTACACAATGAAATACTATGCTGCCATAAAAAAGAAGGAATTATTACCATTTGTAGGCATCTGGATGGAATTAGAGAACATTATGCTAAGTGAAATAAGCCAGTCAATGAAAGAAAAATACCACATGATCTCACTCATTTGGGGATAATGAAAAACATTATAAACTGATGAACAAAAAGATAAATACAGAGGCAGTAAAGCATCAAACAGACTGTCAAATTACAGCGGGAAGGTTAGGGAGAGGTGGCGGAAATAAGAGATCAACTTAAGGACTTATATGCATGCATATAAGAATAACCAACGGATGCAAAACATTGGGGGGTGAGGGCATGTATGGGAGTGGGGTGGGGGGGCAATGGTAAGATATGTACACATATAATAATCTTAATAAAAAAATTAAAAAAAAATACAGTCTGCCTGGGACACATAAGTATTAGCACTGCATGTCTCAGCCTAGTTCTGTAGCAAATAGCTCACTTACAAATGACATTTTACATAAAACCTCAGAATAAAAGCAGATAAAACAAAAACCACTTTTGTTAAATTAGCTATAAAGAATCAGGGCTTGTTCACTCAACTTCTCTTTAAACCTGCTGAGAAAATTTTGTCAAATCCTCATCCTCAGTGGAATACTGTTTGGAAATTATTGACCAAGAATATTTTTACTTTTTTTTTTTTTTTTTTTTTTTTTATTTTTTTAAATTTAATAAATCTTTATTGTTCAGATAATTACAATTGTTTCTCCTTTTTCCCCCCATAGCTCCCCTCCACCTGGTTCCCACCCCACCCTTTGCCCTTACCTCCCCCCACACTGTCCTCATCCATAGGTGTACGATTTTTGTCCAGTCTCTTCTTGCACCCCCCATTCCCCTTTCCCCCTGAGAATTATCAGTCCACTCCCTTTCTATGCCCCTGATTCTATTATATTCACCAGTTTATTCTGTTCCTCAAATTTTTAATTCACTTGATTTTTAGGTTCACTTGTTGATAGATATGTATTTGTTGTTCATAATTTTTCTCTTTACTTTTTTCTTCTTCCTCATCTTAAAGAATACCTTTCAGCATTTCATATAATACTGGTTTGGTGGTGATGAACTCCTTTAGCTTTTTCTTATCTGTGAAGCTCTTTATCTGCCCTTCAATTCTGAATGATAGCTTTGCTGGGTAGAGTAGTCTTGGTTGTAGGTTCTTGCTGTTCATCACTTTGAATATTTCTTGCCACTCCCTTCTGGCCTGCATAGTTTCTGTTGAGAAATCAGCTGACAGTCATATGGGTGCTCCCTTGTAGGTAATTAACTGTTTTTCTCTTGCTGCTTTTAATATTCTCTCTTTGTCTTTTGCTCTTGGCATTTTAATTATGATGTGTCTTGGTGTGGTCCTCTTTGGATTCCTTTTGTTTGGGGTTCTGTGCGCTTCCTGGACTTGTAAGTCTATTTCTTTCACCAGGTGGGGGAAGTTTTCTGTCATTATTTCTTCCAATAGGTTTTCAGTATCTTGCTCTCTCTCTTCTTCTGGCACCCCCATAATTCTGATGTTGGTACGCTTAAAGTTGTCCCAGAGGCTTCTTACACTATCTTCAACTTTTTGAATTCTTTTTTCTTTTTTTTGCTTTTCCGGTTGAGTGTTTTTTGCTTCTTTGTATTTCAAATCTTTGACTTGATTCTTGCGTTCCTCTAGTTTGCTGTTGGGTCTCTGTATAATATTTTTTATTTCAGTCAGTGTATGTTTAATTTCTAGTTGGTCCTTTTTCATATCTTCGAGGGTCTTGTTGTATTTATCGGCCTTTTCTAGGATATTCTTGAAGAGCCTTATAACCGTGGTTTTGAATTCTATATCCAGTCGTTTGTTTTCCTCCATTTCTTTCGTTTGTGATCTGTTTCTTCGTCTCCCCATTTTTCACTGCTTTGCTGAGTTGGTAGAGTAGCTTTGTGTGCTAGGTTTCCTATATGGCCTAGTGGGTCGGCCTCCCCAGTTAACCTGAGGTGGACACTCTTGGTGCACCCCTTTGTGGACTGTGTGTACAGCCTTGTTGTAGTTAAGTCTTGATTGTTGTTGGTATCACGGGGAGGAATTGACCTGCAGGCCAGTTGGCTGTGAGGATCAGCTGTGTCTATGCTGGGAGAAGTGCGGTGCTGGAGACAGCCTTATAGGATTAGCCTTGCCAGATTGCAAAAGCCTTTGTGCTCAGCTTGGAAGGGGTGGAGTCTCAGGGCGGGGCAGACAGTCTTGGCTTCCCGTCAGCCCTGCCCTTGGGCGGGTCTCCAGACCTCTGCCTTCCGAGGTTCCCGAGTTTCCTGAGTTTCCGCCTTACAGTCCAGATTTCCCTGGTAAGAGCGTAGGTCCCCAGGGGCTCGCCCGGATCTGCGGTTCAGTGCAGTCAGGAGCCTCTGACTCCCCTCTGCCAGGGATAGCCCGTGGCAACCTCCACAGTCAGTCTTTGTGTGCACTCACGCCTCCAGACCCCTGCCCCTGCCGCCGCGTCTCCTGAGTCTCCGAGTCTCCGAGTCTCTGTGTGCCTTTCTCTCTACCTGACAGTCCAAACTCCCCCTGTGTGAGCCTGGGTCCACAGGGTTTCGCCCGGAACTGAGGTTCACTGCAGTCGGAACTGGGGTTCAGTGCAGTCGGGGGCTTCTTTCCCCCTTCCGCCAGAGAAAGCCAGCCAGGCACTCCACCGCTCTTCCTCTCTGTGCGCGCGTGTCTCCGTACCTCTGCTTTTTGCCGCTCCTTCTCCCTGAGATTTCCTCTTTCCTTCTAGTTGTAGAATTTCCACTCAGCCAGCTTTCCTGTGGTTCTGGATGGTGTCCGTTCTATCTTTTAGTTGTAGTTTGAAATTGTTGTGCGGGGCAGCAGTTTAGGTGCTTACCTATGCCGCCATCTTGGTTTCTCCTATTTTTACTTTTTTTTAACATTAATATTCTTCAATTCTATGATAAGGTATAGACACCTAGAGAATCAAATTGTAATTATTTATTTATTAAATTCTCAAATGTCATTCACAATATTAATATTATAAACTATCTAATTTAATAACAGATATTTTGAGAAAAATGAAATAATTACATGTTAAGTGTATAATTTTTCATTACATTTTTCTTTGTTATTAAACTTATGTTCTGAAAGTTTTCTTGAACTTACTCTTTCAGTCCTTATATTAAATAACACATTTTTATTTCCATGAACTCTTTCTTGTTCTTTGATTGCACGTGTAAAAAATGTAACCTGTTCTTATTTTATGGATGCCCTCTCTTGAACCTCTCTGAGGTGGTTAGAATTTTTTGACATTTGTTTCTCTTTTCTGTATTACCTTCTGTTTGTTTCTCAGGTTTTATGTCCATTCTATTCCTTCTCCTTTGAATATCTGGTTCTCTGTAAATTTCCCAGAAGCCTTGACTAAAATCCCTATTTAACAACAAGGAAACAGTAGCCTTAAATGACACACTAGATTAGATAGGCTTAATTATATCTTCAGAGCATTTTACCCCAAAGCAACAGAACATATATTCTTTCCAAGTGCACATGGAACATTTTCTAGGATAGACCACATGTTAGAACACAAAACAAGTCTCCATAAATTTAAGAAGATTGAAATCATATCAAGCATTGTCTATGGCCATAATGGTATGAAACTAGAAATCATTCACAAGGAAAGAACTGAAAAACACACAAAGTCAAGGAAGCTAAATGACAGTTTACTAAACAATGAATTGGTTAACAATGAGATCAAGGAAGAAATTAAAAAAAAATACCTTGAAACAAATGAAAGTGAGAACACAACAACCCAAAATCTATGGGACACAGTGAAAGCAATCCTAAGAGGGAAATTCATAGCGTTACAAGACTATCTCAAGAAACAAACAAAAATCTCAAATAAACAATATAACTTTACACTTAAAGAAATAACAAACAAAGCCCAAAGTGAGTAGAATAAAGGAAATAATAAGGGTCAGAGCAGAAATTAGTGAAACAGAGTCTAAAAATATAATACAGAAGATCAGTGAAACCAAGAGCTGGTTCTTTGATAAGATAAATAAGATTGACAAATATTTAACTAGACTCATCAAAAAAGAAGAGAGAGGACCCAAGTAAATAAAATCAGAAATGAAAGGAGAGAAGTAACAACAATCCCATAGGAATACAAGGGGTTGTAAGAAAATATTATGAATAACTGTATGCCGCCCTAACTGGTTTGGCTCAGTGGATAGAACGTCGGCCTGCGGACTGAAGGGTCCCAGGTTCGATTCCGGTCAAGGGCATGTACCTTGGTTGCGGACACATCCCCAGTAGGGGGTGTTGCAGGAGGCAGCTGATCGATGTTACTCTCTCATCGATGTTTCTAGCTCTCTGTCCCTCTCCCTTCCTCTCTGTAAAAAATCAATAAAATATATTTAAAAAAAAAATAATAACTGTATGCCAACAAATTGGACAACCTTGACAAAATGGGTAAATTTCTAAAAACATACAATCTTCCAAAACTGAATCAGGAAAAATCAGAAAATCTTATTAGACTGATTACAACTAATGAATTTGAAGCCATAATGGAAAAAAAATTCCAACAAACAAAAGCCCTGGACCAGATGACTTCACAGGTGAATTTTACCAAGCATTCAAAGAAGAACTAACCCCCATCAGTGTCAAATTATTCCAAAAAATTCAAGGAAAGGAAAGACTCCAAAGCTCATTTTATAAGGCAAGCATTATCCTAATTCCAAAACCAGATAAAGACACTAAAAGGAAAAAGAAATTGTAGGCCAATATCCCTGATGAACTTAGATGCTAAAATCCTCAGCAAAATTTTAGCAAATCAGATCCAGCAATACATTAAAAAGGTCACACACCATGATCGAGTGGTCTTTATTTTGGAAATTCAAGGTTGGTACAATATCCACAAATCAATAAATGTAATATACCACATAAACAAAATGAAGGGTATGAGGTCACAGATCAGAGCAGAGGGGCGGGGGTGGAGGGGGTGAAAAAGTGAAGAGATTAAGCAAAAAAAACAAACAAACTCATAGACACAGACAACAGTATGGTGATTGCCAGAGGAAAAAAGGGGTAGGTAGAGGTAGACGAGGGTAAAGGGGGGGTAAGTTATGACAGAAGGAGACTTGACTTGGGTTGGTGAACACACAATATAATATACAGATGATGTGTTATAGAATTATATATCTGAAGCCCATATAATTTTATTAACCAAAGTCACCCCAATAAATTCAATAAAATTTTAAAAAAATTCATATTAAAGAGTGAAAGACTATGTTAATGAATAAAGCCTGATCTGTGATTTCCTCTGTTGCTTCAGGTCTCCTTCCAGAAAGAGATGGTAATTCAAATTCAAGGGTATTGATTATCAGGCTTTCTACCTACTTCCACTTTGCTGGGCTGAAATAAAGAGAGCCAACTTTAGGGTACCAACTCTGGTATGGGAACCAAAACTCCTCCCAGGCAGATTGCTTAATTCCTTTAGGAGCATTTCTCAGGCCTTCATCCATGGGGCAGGGCGTTGTATTGGGCTGACCCAGCAGAAATTCACAGGTGGCTCTCCATCCACCATCTCAACTTCTGCCTCTTCTCCCATTGTCTCCACCTTTACTCATTCTAAAAAACTGCAATGAAAAATTAGTCACGTGGCAGCCTTCCTCCTCCTGTACATGCTCTGATCTGTGACTTTTACGTCTTAGTTTATTAGGCAGTGTGATCCCAATGTCTAAGATTTTTTTTAAAAAAAATGATTATTACACCCATTCTCAGTGCTTTCTATGAATTTTTCCTTTTTGTGTTTTATTTTGGTGGCATTCTAAAGAGGGGGTGGTTAGGAAGCTCCATTCAGCACAAAGGACAGTAAGGGCTACATTGCTGGAAAAATAATTTATAAACAATAATAAAACCAATGGAAAGAAAGTCTGGCATTTATAATTACCAAAGTCAGGGATAAAATGCTCTCCCTACACCACCCCCACCCCAAGGTATTTTTTAAAAAAATCTAAGTTCTAAATAATTGCTTTGGTCACTGTAGAGTTTTAATCATAAATATGTATGTTTCAAATAAGCACTTTTTTTTTTACTATTTATTATCTAAAAAACATTGAATTCTAAAAGGAAATTAATTTGGAAATTCCCAAATATACAGTTGATCAAGCACAAATAGAGTCAGCTACACTCTTGTTTCAAGCATACGTTAGTGAAGTTTGGAATCATTGCATTTGACGCCACTTGTGTTTCCAATCCCTTTGGTACTAATGCTCCTGCATTCACACACATTCACACAGTAGATTTGAAATAAGCATTGACAGTGTAGTGTTGTAATGATAAAGAAACAGAAGTTGAGTTACTTTGTCTCATTCTATGAGACCATTTGGAGTTTTATGTGTATTTAAATTTAAAACAGTGATATACGGAGCAAACTGTGAGGTGTAATACTTTTTATGGTAACTACAAATTGCAGTTCATGCATGAAATCTTTTTAAAAGTTAGAATAATATCTTTAAGTGGGAATTTCTTGTTTATAAGTTAACTCTTTGTTTTAAACTACGGAAAAACCCGAGGAAATAATGTCTATTACTGCAAGTAATTTTGTTATAAAAGAGAAGGGAGTATTAAAAGATGATTCATTCCAGGTGTCAAATACACTCTGCATGCCACTGCTTTCCATCGTAGGAGTAGGTTGGAGGGAAGAAGGAAGTAAATGCATGTCTTTAGTCTGTTATTTTGAACCAGAAGTAGGTACCATGAGGAAACAGAGATGTCAAGAGGTTAAATAGCTTTTCACAAGCAACGTTAAGTCAGTAGTGAAACTTATATCCCACTCCCATTACGTTGAACCAAACTGGTCTTTGCACTCAGTGTCACTCAACCTGTGGAGGATATACACACACTTCCAGCTCCACCAGTTCCTCTGGCTGAGCATAATTTCTCAGCCTGCCTCAGCCCAGATTCCTGTCAACTGGCACATACAGTTTTCTTCATCTAGCACTTTTCATATTATACTTGTGTTTTGTTTCCACTTAAACTGCAAGCTCTTTAAGAATAGGGATGATATCTTATGGACCACTACATCCCCAGTAGCACAGAGCCTACTTACCATAGGTACTCGGGGTGCTTTCTGATGGACATGGTCATGGTAAGACTGCTAAGAAGGGCTAGCCCTCAATAGTGACCTACTTTGCAGGTGAATTTAGAAAAGCAACTAGGGCCACTCTTTCTTTAAAAAAATATATGTATTGTTTTATTGATTTCAGAGAGGGAGAGAGATATAGAAACATAAATGATGAGAGAGAATCATTGATCGGCTGCCTCCTGCACACCCACTGGGGATGAGCCTGCAACCTGGGCATGTGCCCTGACCAAGAATTGAACTGTGACCTCCTGGTTCATAGGTTGACACTCAACCACTAAGCCATACTGACCAGGCAAAGGTAACTTTTTTTGAAAGTTTTTTTTAATGGCCAGACTAAAAAGTAAACCCTAACACCTAAGTGCTTTTTACTTCTTAGACAAAAGTGAAATGTGAATATAAAGCAATGAGATGTCCCTCTAGTTTAATTTACGGGATGGCTCAAAAGGTATTCCCAGAAGTGTGATTACAGATGTGCTCTCTGCGAAGGCAAGGTCATTGACACAGGCATATGGCCTTAGTCAGAGGGACTCTTCTGAAAGACAATACTCTTTAGATCTGCTGCTTTGGTTGGCTAAATAACTTCCTAAGGTAAGAGTATTTTCTTAAAGCACTAAGTCACACTGAAGGCCTTGGTTCAATCTGAAACCAGAGATTGAGACAACCTTTAATTTGATAAGAAAGCAAGAGTTTTGCTTTCTTTCATTTTGGAGAAAGTCATTGTAATCGGACACCTTCTGTTCAAATGTTGCTCAACTTCAATTTCAGAGAAAAAATATAAAAGGTAGGGTAGCTGTGGCTGACAGGAGAATTTTAGCTTATATCACTAGATCTTTCTTTTTGTTTAAATCCAGACACACAGCTGAACAGATTGAGGAAGTGGTGGGAGAAGAGAGAGCCGTACATATTCAATCTTGAACGATAAGATCTTTCATTTGGAAAGATAAGGATGTGTTTAGATAAAACCAAGTCTTCATGGGGTGGGGAGGATGAGCTGAGCCTTTTTAACAAACACAAATTCTAGGTATTCAAGAGTGCTAAGTTTAGAATGAATAAAAGAGGAATAGTCTTTCCACAGAGGGAAGTGAATACACTTCTGGAACCTATTAGCTTAAGAGCTGGTACTGGCTAAAATACAAGTAGATTGCAGAGGTCCAATTCATTCATGGATGACAGATATGGCATGGGTTATTAAGGGAGGCCGGGGTGACTGGGCACTTCTCTGACCTCCGAGGCTGATGTCAAATGTGGCATCCCAGCCCCCTAGGACTCACTCTTGGAGTCATCATCAGAGACAGTCTCCTGCATTGCAAGGACCAAGGGGCTGGCCCAGGGGCACGATTCCGATGTTCTCATGTTTCATCTTACTAGGCTAAATATTAACTTTCAGCCCGAGGTGTCTGTCACCAAGTCATCTGTCTTGGTAAATGCTGTTGGGGTCTTAGCATTGTGAGGAGGCCATGAATCTTCCCTGCTGACAGTGAGAATATCCACGCCAAGCTGCCATAGAGATTTCGGCTTCCCACAATGTTTATGACAGTAAATTACGCTACAGAGTGCACCAAAGATTGTTTACATAACCCCTGATACCTGGGGTATTTGTCAGCCCCCACTCCATGGATGGTGACTTTTGTAGAGCCAGAAAATGTTTAAAATATAAGGCTACAGATAATGCATAAAATGATCAGAGTGCTTTGCAAGAACTCACATTGGTTTATTTGGACCTTTCCCTTAGATCTCATCTATTTTCTTTTCTTCTTTTTCTCTTTGGTCTTCTCATTATCCATTTCCCTCCAGCTTTGTTGTTAGTTTCAATTTCATACCCAAACAGAGTATCTTGGACTCTCCCTTAAGCATATCTTTGGATCCTCATCTTGTCTCCTTACATAGCCATTTTCTTAGGAAGCTCAGCTATGCAACTTGGCTATCTATGTGTGCAGGGATTTCCAAATCTATAGATCCTACTATAACTCTTA
Organism: Plecotus auritus; assembly: GCF_963455305.1. Taxonomy (NCBI): domain Eukaryota; kingdom Metazoa; phylum Chordata; class Mammalia; order Chiroptera; family Vespertilionidae; genus Plecotus; species Plecotus auritus. Next base: position 168,479,461 of record NC_137782.1, read on the forward strand.
TCCAGACTCTTTGCCTTGTTTCCAGTTGCTTCTTTGTAGCTTTGTGGTTACACTTACCTTACAAGTTTAATCTTTAGTAGAAAATCCCAGGTTATAAGATCTGTTTGTAAAATAGAGAGACAGATTGCTCCAAGAAACAATCTCTACAGGGAACTCATGCAACTTAACAAAAAGAAGATAAACAACCCAATCAAAAAATGGGCAACTGATCTAAATAGACCAGGGGTGGGCAAACTTTTTGACTCGAGGGCCACAATGGGTTCTTAAACTGGACCGGAGGGCCGGAACAAAAGCATGGATGGAGTGTTTATGTGAACTAATATAAATTCAAAGTAAAGGAGTGGAGGGGAGAGCAAGAGAACCCTCCACTCTTTTGGCTCCGCGGGCCGGATAGAACAGCCGAACGGGCCGGATCCGGCCCGCAGGCCGTAGTTTGCCCACGGCTGAAATAGACACTTTTCCAAAGAAGACAGAAGGAAGGCCAAGAGATGTATGAAAACCTGCTCAAAGTCACTAATCATCAGAGAGATGCAAATCAAAACAACAATGCGGTACCATCTCACACCTGTCAGAATGGCTATTATCAACAAATCAACAAATGACAAGTGCTGGTGAGGATGCGGAGAAAAAGGAACCCTCGTGCACTGCTGGTGGGATTGCAGACTGGTGCAGCCACTGTGGAGAACAGTACGGAGTTTCCTCAAAAAACTAAAAATGGAACTCCCATTTGACCCAGTGATCCCACTTCTAGGAATATATCCCAAGACACTAGAAACATGAATCAGAAAGGATATATGCACCCCTATGTTCATAGCAGCACAATTCACCATAGCTAAGATTTGGAAACAGCCCAAGTGCCCATCAGCAGATGAGTGGATTAAAAAACTGTGGTACATCTACACAATGGAATACTACGCTATGGTAAAAAAGAAGGAGTTCTTACCATTTGCAACAACATAGATGGACTTGGAGAGCATTATGCTAAGTGAAATAAGCCAGGCAGAGAAAGATAAATATCACATGATCTCACTCATTTGTGGAATATAATGAAAAACATAAACTGATAAACAAAAATAGATCCAGAGACAGAGAAACATCAATCAGAATGTCAAACCTCAGGGAAGGTAGGGGAGGGTGGAGGTAAAGGGGAGAGATCAACCAAAGGACTTATATGCATGCATGTAAGCCTAATCAATGGACACAGACAACAGGGGGGTGGGGGCATGAATGGGAGGTGGGGGGTAATGGGGGAAGAAGGACACATATGTAATACCTTAATCAATAAAGAAATTAAAAAAAAAGAATTGAAAAAGAAGAAACAATCTCTATAGAATGTCATTCTACTCAAAATAGAAACTTTGGGGAAATATTTATTTGTTGCATGTATTTCTCAAAATGATTTTACAACTTGTGTGTGTCCGCCTCTTGGAGGTAAATTTGTCCTTTGACATTGTAATCTTATTTTTTTAAAAAGCCAAAGTTATCTGATTTCGATTCAATACATCTGGTAGTAAATTAACTCTTACAGATTTAAGAAGTTCCGATGGAGAAACCAAGATGGCGGTATAGGTGAACACCTAAACTGCTGCCTCACACAACAATTTCAAAACTACAGCTAAAATACACAACAGACATCATCCAGAACCACAGAAAAGCTGGCTGAGTGGAAATTCTACAACTAGAAGGAAAGAGAGGGGCACACGGAGACTCAGAGGAGTTGCAAAAGGCTGAGGTACGAAGACATGCGCATGGAGAGGACGGGCGGCTGAGTGTCTGGCTAGCTTTCTCTAGCGGGAGAGAGATGGAAGCTCCCGACTGTACTGAACCCCAGTTCTGGGTGAGACCCTGGGGTCCCAGGCTCATACGGGGGGAGCCTGGACTCTCGGGAAAAGAGTGGAGTGCACAGAAACTCATGGGAGCCGCGAAAGGCAGAGGTCTGGAGGCACGTGTGCGCAGAGAGGACTGACTGCTGAGTGTGCTGCTGTCTTTCTCTAGCGGGCCGGGGCCGGGACTGGGGGGGGGGGGGGGGGGCGGGGAAGACAGAAGCTCCCAACTGCGCTGAACTCCAGTTCCAGGCAAGACTCTGGGAATTCAGATTCATTGGGGGAGAAACTGGACTGTCTGGCAGTGGGCAAAACTCGAGGGCAGCTTTCTCTCAGAGGTGCTTGCAGCGATTACCAAGGGACACTGAGACCCAGGGGCCTCATAGGGCAGGGCTGATGGGAAGCCAAGGCTGTCTGCTCAGCCCTGAGACTCTGCCCCATCCAAGCTGAGAACAGAGGCTTTTGCAATTTTGCAAGTGTTGTCTCATAAGGCTATCTCTAGCACAGAAGTTCTCCTGGCGTAGACACAGCTGACCCTCACAGCCAATTGGCCTGGAGGTCAATTCCTCCCACTGATACCAACAACAGTCAAGACTTAACTACAACAAGACTGTGCACACAGCCCACAAAGGGGTGCACCAAGTGTGTCCACCTCAGGTAACTGGGGAGGCTGAGCCACTGGGTCATATAGGACACCTACCACACAAAGCTACTCTACCAACTCAGAGAAGGAGGGAACATGTGGAGACAAAGAAACAGATCACAAATGAAAGAAATGAAGGAAAGCAAATGACTGGATATAGAGTTCAAAACCACGGTTATAAGGTTTTTCAAGAATTTCCTAGAAAAGGCTGATAAATTTAGCGAGACCCTCGAGGATATGAAAAAGGACCAACTAGAAATTAAATATACACTGACTGAAATAAAAAATATTATACAGTGACCTAACAGCAGACTAGAAGAACGCAAGAATCAAGTCAAAGATTTGAAATACAAAGAAGCAAAAAACACTCAACTGGAAAAGCAAAAAGAAAAAAGAATCCAAAAATTTGAAGATAGTGTAAGGAGCCTCTGGGACAACCTCAAGTGTACCAACATCAGAATTATGGGGGTGCCAGAAGAAGAGAGAGAGCAAGATATTGAAAATCTATTTGAAGAAATAATGACTGAAAACTTCCCCCACCTGGTGAAAGAAATAGACTTACAAGTCCGGGAAGTGCACAGAACCCCAAACAAAAGGAATCCAAAGAGGACCACACCTAGGCACATCATAATTAAAATGCCAAGAGCAAAAGACAAAGAGAGAATATTAAAAGCAGCAAGAGAAAAACAGTTAATTACCTATAAGGGAGCACCCATACGATTGTCAACTGATTTCTGAATATTTCAAGAAATATTCAAAGTGATGAATAGCAAGAATCTACAACCAAGATTACTCTACCCAGCAAAGCTATCATTCAGAATTGAAGGTCAGATAAAGAGCTTCACAGATAAGAAAAAGCTAAAGGAGTTCATCAACACCAAACCAGTATTATATGAAATGCTGAAAGCTACTTTTTAAGAAGAGGAAGAAGAAGAAAAAGGTAAAGATAAAAATTATGAACTATCAACAAGTGAACCTAAAAATCAAGTGAATTAAAAACCTGAGGAACAGAATAATCTGGTGAATATAATAGAATCAGGGGCATAGAAAGGGAGTGGACTGACAATTCTCAGGGGGGAAGGGGTGTGGGGGATGCGGGAAGAGACTGGACAAAAATCGTACACCTATGGATGAGGACAGTGGCGGGGGGAGGTAAGGGCAGAGGGTGGGGTGGGAGCTATGGGGGGAAAAAAGAGGAACAATTGTAATAATCTGAACAATAAAGATTTATTAAATTAAAAAAGATTTAAGAAGTTCCAACCTTTATACAATTCTTATTTCTATCGAACTAAAGTTTATTTTCTCACGCATTTCATTCCTTTGGTATAATTGAGTGACTACTTTGTTCTCAGAACTGCAGAAGAGTTGTTGATACTGAGATGAATAATACACAGTTCACATTATTGGAATAAACTAGAGGTCCGGTGCATAAAATTCATTAGACTGAATAATCAACAAAGTAATATTTTTCTTAAATCCATAATAGAATTAAGTTTGCAAAGTAACCAGGTAAACTGAATTCCAGAATTGACAAATCTCTCCAAGGATAGATAAACACATTCTCACCTTTGTCAGAACATGGGAAGAAGTGGCTGCTATAGAGGGGAGAAGAAGACAGCTATCATTTTAGTGAATTCTTATACCAACAACATGGACTCATACCATGGAACATGGACTCATATGTCAGTTTAGAATAACTGGGAGCACCAGACACAAGAGAGTCTGAAAACTCTTTTCTACTGGTCTCCAGTGGGTGCTCCAAAGAAATATTGTAGACTGGGCAGGGGAGTGAGGACAGGGTGCCCCGCCGATGTGTGGGGACCAGCTGCTGCTGGTACATGAAAATAAAACACCACTAACTTCCTGAGATCCTTCTCTCATACCAAAGGACAGGCCTTACATGTTGGCCAAAGGGCTTGAAACCCTTTCGGATCCAGGATTCTGCCCTGATACAAAGCGTATGTATCAGTGGACAAGAAACTCTGCCACTCAACCTCCCTACAACCACCATCACCACCACTGGGACACAAGTCAGAATTTGGCTGTAATGGTGAGGCAATGGCAGGAGCACCAAAAAAGCTCAACCCCCTGTAGCTGGATCAGGAGAACTAAGAACCCTTGCTGTGAGTCTACTACCAAGTAACAGGTAATGACTGTCTTCTGATGGCGTTGGTCAAGAGCATGGAGACAGGTCCCTCTGTGGTACAGAGTGGCAGGGACTGCTAAAAGCTGATGGGGGAGCAAGAACACTGTGGAAAACTCCTCACAACTCAATGCTCCACACTAAGCTCAAGGTAACAGCAGCCCACTGCTGGAGGAATTTGAGTCTGGGGTGCACCAGAGGTAACCGTAGAAATGAGAAAGCTTGGACTCAAATTAGTTAGATGGAATCAACTCCCCCCTTCTATGGGCCTGACTGAAGAAGCATCATGCCCACCTCTGGATGCAAATAAAATTTTAACTCCATCTATATTGTTCTTCTAAGTAATAAAAATTACAAAGCCCCCGAAACAGAAAAACAAAAAAAAACCAATCCACTGTGAAGAGACAAAACAATCAATAGAGATTAGATGTTGGAACCATCATCTTTGTATTTTAAGATAGCCGTGATTAATAGTTATTAATTATATTAGCCACTGGAGAATGGAGACAACATGAAAGAACAGGTTGATACCAAGTAAAGTGCTGAAAACTCTATATAAAAAAGAGTTTATAAGCAGATTGGATACAGCTGAAGAAATGAGTGAACTTGAAGTTACGACAATAGAAATCATCTAAACTGAAACACAAAAGGAAATTCAAGTAGGGCAAGAATGGGAGGAGAGGAGAACATCCAAGAGTTGTGTGGGGCAATATCAAAAGTCTGACATATGTGTAATTGGAGCCCCAGATGGAGGAACAGTGAACAAAGCAGACAAAACATTTGAAAAGATGAAGGCCAAGACTTTTCCAAAATTAATGAAATGTAATAAATCAAAGATCCAAAAAGCTCAAGAGATCTCTAAGCAGGATTAATTACACACCTAGACACATTGTATTCAAATTGCTCTAAACTAAAGATGAAGAGAGTATCTTGAAGTCAGGTAGAGGAAGAATACACTTTTATAAGTTAAAGATGTTGTAAACCGCAGAACAATAACTGAAAAGTATAATTAAAACAGGTATCACTAATGAATTAAGGGGAGACAAAATGAGCCCACAAATAATGAAAAAGAAGGCAATAAAAGAGGGGAGAAAGCTACTAAGAACAGATGAAACAGATAGCAAACAACTAGCTAGATCCGTGGTCAGCAAACTGCGGCTCGCGAACCACATGCGGCTCTTTGGCCCCTTGAGTGTGGCTCTTCCACAAAATACCACGGCCTGGGCGAGTCTATTTTGAAGAAGTGGCATTAGAAGAAGTTTAAGTTTAAAACATTTGGCTCTCAAAAGAAATTTCAATCGTTGTACTGTTGATACTTGGCTCTGTTGACTAATGAGTTTGCTGACCACTGAGCTAGATGATATTTTTATGTCCAACCATATAAATAATTAGGTCAAATGTAAATGGTATACACACTCCAATTGAAAGCAATGGAGATTTTATATAATCAATCATCATGTTGTATACCTTAAACTTACAAATATCTCTCAGTAAAACTGAAGCAGGGGGGTGAGAAAATCAATGATTGCCAGATTGGATAAAAAAGCAAGATAAAGCTACATAAATCTAGGTTAAGAGTATAAGGATGGGACAAGATACACCATACAAACTCGAACCAAAAGAACGCCAGAGCAGCTATATTAATATCAGACAAATATACTTCAAAGGGACATTCCATTATCATAAAGTGGTCAATTTATCAAAATACATAATAGTTCATAATGTGTACGCACTTAGCAGAAGTTTGAAGTACATGCAGTACAAACTTATAGAACTGAATGGAGAAATAAACAAATCCACAATTTAGGTAGAGAGTTTGCTGAGTAAATGATCGAACAAGTAGGCAAAACATTGTGAAGATATAGAAGACCGGAACTATACCATCAATCAACTTAAGCAAATTGATATTTGTAGAATGAACACTTTAGCCACCAGTAACAGAACACACATTAATTTCAAGTGTACATGGAACATTCACCAAGATGCACTGCCTTCTGGGCCATAAAAGAAAACTCAACAAATTTCGAAGAATTAAAATTACTCAGAGTATGTCCTTTTGCTAAGGATGGATTTAAATTAGAATCAATAACAGACTGTTATTGGAGAGAGTATTGTAAAATACTCAAGTATTTCAAAATTAAATACTAACATACTTCTAAGCAATCGTGTCTAGAAATCATAAGGGAAATTATAAATGAAAATACAGCATATAAGAATTTGTGTGATGTAGCTATGGCAATACTTAGAAGGAAATGTGTAACAGAATAGAATAGGATAGAAAATATGAAGGCATTGCAAGGATTTTAAGTAGAAACTGGATATACTAGTATTGCAGCTAATATTAGGCCAACTTCCATGAGTCATGTGAGAGACACATTTGCTTGAAAGATACATGGTAAATTTACACATTAGGTGGAAATGAGGTGTTTATTTATTGCTTACTGTTTTCTTTTTTTTTTTGGTAATACTTTATTTTTTATTTTTTTAATTAATTTCTTTATGGATTAAGGTATCACATATTTGTCCTCATCCCCCCATTCCCATCCCAAACCCCTCCCCACACATGCCCCCACCCCCCTGTTGTCCATGACCACCGGTTAGGCTTATATGCATGCATACAAGTCCTTTGGTTGATCTCTCCTGCTTACTGTTTTTGTAATTTTGTTTATCAATATAGCAGGAATGCTAAACTGTAGAGGTTCTTTACTTTTTTAAATCTTCACCTGAGGATATTTTCCCACTGATTTTTAGAGAGAGTGGAAAAGAGAGGGAAAGACAGAGAGAAATTTCTATGTGAGAGAAAAACATTGATTGGTTGCCTCCCATATGCATCCCAACCAGGGCCTAGGCTGGGGAGGAGCCTACAAACAAGGTATTTGCCCTTGACCAGAATTGAACTCAGAACCGTCAGCAGGCCAACGCTCTATCCACTGTGCTAAACCAGCTAGGGCCTAAAGTGTAGAGTTTAATGTTTTTATCAGTATAACCCATAGTTTTGAAGCAAAGTGAGAATTTTTTTCTCTGCTCTTAGCAGGAGTGTAGACTTTCAACCAAATTTCACTTAGGAACTTTCAGTAGATTTTTCAGAAAGAAAGTTTAGAACATGATACTTTCTGAGTTTGTAAAAATTGTGGTATTTAGTTCCAACTAGTGTAGATTGCATAATAAAATATATTTTTATTAGAAAAACAAAGAATATGCATGTTCAATTTCAACTCCTCTATGTAAATTGTGATAATATTGAGGAAATCATTGATTCCATCCTAAAAACACTTTATAATAAAGTTTAGTAAAAATTTAGTTTTAGCAAATGCTGAAAACACAGTGAGAATCACAGAATACACTGTATTTTTGTTATGAAACTTTAAACCTTCAAAATTAAGAGATAAAAATCTACTTGGCAACACAGTATGCCAAATTTATTGATAAAAATTCTCAAATATTTTCATTGGAAAAAAAGACAGTTATTGCAACATTTTCTACCACATTCTGCAACCATTAAGTAAGCCTTATTATCATCATATTTAATAATTCATAGTAATACTATATAGTGTGACAAAGGTACAATTGCTAGTATAATTATTGGAAAATTTATTTTTTCCATATGTGTTGATTCTGTATACCTTCATTTTGTCTTATATAATGTTTATTATTAAATAATATTCCAAAGCAATGTTTATTACATCATTATGCTCAACTACAGATTTTACAATCCAACCTGATTGAGTGTCCTGCTATTTGTAACACTTTTCATTTATATGAGATAATTGTACCAAGACAATTTTATAGAGAATTTGTTTAGTTGTGTAAATTTAACCTAGATTAGAGTTCTATATTTGAATTTCTTCCTAAGAAAAAAATGTTAGTCAATATAAATGAACCTAGAAAAGTTATAAAAATAATTACAGGCAATAAGACTAAAGACCTATTGGAAAATACATAGAAGTTACTAAACTGGTTAGTGTCTATTAATAGTGGTTCCATTTCAAAACATTTAAAAATACTTCACAAATCTTGGGCATCTCAAAAATTCTGCTGATTTTCATGGGTATATTTAAAAACCCATTGAATAATTTTTAATTTATTTTAAACATGTTACTAGGTAACTGGGTTATGGAAATATCTTGTTCAGAGATTATAGTTAACCACTGCTGTCTACTACATCATTCTGAAATCCCTTGGTTTATGGAAGAGAAAAGAGTAAGCACGGCATAGGAACGCACGAATGAGAGTCACATTTTTAGTTGTAAAAGAATCTCTCTTGGAAAATATTTCTACAGATGTCATATGGGTAACAAGTTTGGCTACTTAACTGATATTTTTAGCATTCTTAACAAATATAATTTAAAACTGTAGGGAGAACCAATGCTATATTTCAACACATCAAATGTATCCAAGACGTTCCAAAAGATGTTATGGCAGGCAAGATTCAAAAATAGTCACCCTAGTTGCTATGTTTTCCCAACATTGCTGTAACATATTGAAAAGAATGCTATTAACAAAGCCAATTTGAATAAAATAAATTTAGAGATATTGTTACAGTTCACTTCTATGTCCTTAACTTTTAATCATTACTTTCCAGGAAAGAAATTTGAAACATTAAAGAAAAATGTTTTCTTTGCAAACCTTGAAATAATAATGGATTTAAACTTGGCCCACCACAAAGAAAATAAATTTTATATCTGAGCTCTTCATTTATACCGAAGACTATTTATAAGAAAGAAGTTACCATTACTTTGGATTAAGATTCCAAAGAATTCCATTGCTAAATAGGAAAAAATTATATATTTATAATTACCATTCACAATTGCAATGACTTATTTGTATAAACTAAGATTTTCAATACTAAATTGATAAAAAAAGCAACAGAAAGAAATCAGTTTACAAGTTGGAAAACTTGAATTGGATTTACCATTCCACTTGAAACAACTTAAATATCAAATGAACAAATGAAAATCAGACAAAATTAAGGAAGTGACAAATTTTGAGAAATTGGTTCTCAGGTAATAAAAGGCAGTAATCTCTGAGATATGGGAAACAAATGAGGGAAGGCTTACCATTAGCCACTGAAGGGAGAGGGAACCCGAGATTGTATTAGTCTCTCTGAGATGAGGAGACAGAGCTGAGACACCAAAGCTGCCACAGTCCACAGGGCAGAGTGCCAAAGAAAGAAGACATTCATGGAGAGAACATCAACAGATTTGCAGAGGGTTCTCCTTGAATATTAAGTAGAGGACTGAGCCTGTTCTCATCAGCAAGACTAGAAAAACCTTCATCTCCACTGGGCATTGGCTAGAATTCTCCAAAGAGTCTTACCTCAGTTGTGGGGATTAGTTAGCCCTTGAATTAGATGCAGTTTGGGTCTCACCTAACATACCTCAAAAGCAGACCTAAAGGGATCATGCTGTTTACAAATAATCAACTGTACTATAGAACAATGATTAAAAAATATGTACAGAAATACAAAAATATTCAGCACCTAGCAAAGTAAAATTTACAATGTGTGGCTTCTAATGAAAATTTACCAAGTATGCAAAAACCAAAATGAAACAAACAACAAAACAACACCATAGAGATAGCACCCATAATGAGGAGAAACATAAATCAATTAAAATTGATGCATACTACATCAAAATAAAAAGTTTCTACACAGCAAAATAAAACATCAACAAAACAACAAGAAAGCCCATTGCATTGGAGAACATATTTGCCAATGTTATATCTGATAAGGGCCTAATCTCCAAAATTTATAGGGAACTCATACATCTTAACAAAAAGAAGATAAACAATCCAATCAAAAAATGGGCAAAGGACTTAAATAGATACCTTTCAAAAATGGACATACAAAAGGCTGAGAGGCATATGAAAACATGCTCTAAGTTGCTAATCATCTGAGAGATGCAAATCAAAACGACAATGAGGTACCATCTCACACCAGTCAGAATGGCTATCATTAACAAATCAACAAACGACAAGTGCTGATGAGGATGTGGAGAAAAATGAGCCCTCATGCACTGCTGGTGGGAAAGCAGACTGGTGCAGCCACTGTGGAGAACAGTATGGAGTTTCCTCAAAAAATTAAAAAATGGAGCTCCCATTTGACCCAGTAATTCCACTTCTAGGAATATATCCCAAGAAACCAGAACCACCAATCAGAAAGGATAAATGCACCTCTATGTTCATAGCAGCACAATTTACCATAGCTAAGATTTGGAAACAGCCTAAATGCCCATCAACAGATGACTGGATAATGAACATTATAAACTGATGAACAAAAATAGACACAGAGACAAAGAAGCATCGAACAAACGGTCAAACTTCAGTGGGAAGACAGGGGAAGGGTTGGAAGTGGGGCTAAGAAATCAACCAAAGGACTTGTATGCATGCATATAAGCATAAGCAATGGACACAGACACTAGAGGGGTGAGGGCATGTGCCGGAGAATGGGGTGGCCAGGGGAAGGTCAATGGGGGTGCGGGGAGGAAGGAGAAATATGTAATGCTATATGTAATACTTTAAACAATAAAATAAAACTTAAAATAAATAAATAAATAAAAAATTGATGCATACTGACATAGATGTTAGAATTACTGAAGACAATAAAACAGTTATAATTGTATTTCATGTGCTCAAAAAGATGGAGGACAGATGAAACGTGTTACAAAGACATGCAAATTATAAAAAATATTTATATCAGACTTTTAGAGGTTAAAACTATCATGTCTACTGTATTTAGTTAATGTCAGATTAGACATTGAAGATGTATAGAGTAATGAATTTGAAGACGTAGCAGCAATAGAAATGATCCGAAAATCAAACACAAAGGAAGCAAAAGACAATGGAGTATCTGTGAGCTGTGAGACAACTTCAAGAAACAATATATGTGTAAGAGGAACTCTGAATTAAAAGGGGGCACACCCATATTTGAAGAAATAATGACTAAGTAATTACAAAATGTGGTGGGAACTCTAAAGATATAGATTTTTTAAAAGGCTCAATAAACTCCAAGCGTAAGAAACATAAAGAAAACTATAGAAAGACACATTATATTCCAAAAACAGTGATAAAGAGGACATCTGGAAATCAACTAGAGCAGTGGTTCTCAACCTTTCTAATGCCATGACCCTTTAACAGGTTGAGAACCGCTGCTGTAGAGCCTAAGACCATCGGAAAACACAGATATTTACATTACGATTCATAACAGTAGCAAAATTACAGTTATGAAGTAGCAACGAAAATAATTTTATGGTTGGGGGTCACCACAACATGAGGAACTGTATTAAAGGGTCGCGGCATTAGAAAGGTTGAGAACCACTGAACTAGAGGAAAGAAGACACATAGGAACAAAGACAAAAATGACAGCATATTCCTCATCAGAAACCATGCAAGCAAAAAGACAGTGGAGTAATGTAGTGAGAGTGCTAAAAAAGTCACCTTGAATTTTATAACCAATAAAATATCTTTAAAATAAATATTTTTAAACAATATTTTCAATTATACAAAAGCTGAACCAATTACTGCAGTAGTTACTCACCAGCAAACCTGAAGTAAAGAAATGTTAAAATAATTAAGATCCAGGGAAAATGGTACTGGATGGATATAGGGGTCTGCACAAAGGAAAGGAAAGCCTATAAAATGGTATCTATATAAATGTTTCTAATTACTTAAATATATTTAAATAATAATTAACCTAAAAATAGGAACAATGTATGGTGGTGTTTATAAAATGTGTGAGAGTAAAAAGTATGACATCAGTAGCACAAAGACCAGGAAGGGAGAAAGAAAAGAATACTATTCTAAGGGTCTTAGACTATATGTGAAGTGGTATAATGTATCTTGAAGGTAAACTGTGATAATATGTATGTTTTAAACCCTAAATCAACCAATAAAAAGAGAATTATAGCTAATGAGCTAAAAAAGGAGGTAGAATTAAATAATGAAAATATCTGAAAACTGGAAAGAAACCAAGTATCCATCAACAGGTGAAATGGGTAGTATATTCAGCAACAATAAAGAACCATTGAAACACACAATATAAATGAATCAGAAAATAATTATGCTGAGTAAAATAGCTAAATATATAGAATTTTTTGAAGTGCAACATTTACTAGGAGGTTTTGTCCTAGTATTCTTCCTTCAACACCCTCCACGTTATATGCCAAAAAAAAAAAAAGTTCCAGGACTCAAATATTTCAGGGTAGTAGCACAATTTTAGGCAATGATCTTTGGATGGTGGTGAGGTCTGGAGTTCTGTGTTCTAGTTCTAATTTTTCCACTAACTAGCTGTAGGGCAATGGGAAAAGTCTTTTTTAAAAAACACAAGCATACACATTTGCTCTGCTTCTACATTTTTAAAACAAGGTGATTGGGTTATAAGATCTCTAAGGCCCTAACAGCTGTTAGTCACTGAAGCACATCAGGTCTTAAAAAGCTAGCTGTGAAACATAAGGGCTGGAACCAGAAAACTGTCAGGTTTTTGTGGGGGATGCTGGGCTGAGTTAAAATCCACAACACCTACCTCAGGTAGCTAGCTCCCTCTCCAGTGGAAGTGGCCAGAATAAAAATGACTAGAGTGTGTGACAGATGCTGCAATAGTGATACACACTTTCTTTCAAAGAGTGATTATGAGCCCCATCCTTCAACATAATTGACAGAAATCCCCACACTTTTTATGTTGTCTGCATTACTTGGCTTGGTACAATATATGTCAAATACAGGAATTCGGTCTTAGTTTAAACTTGTGCATGGCTCTATAATCCAAAAACCTAGTCCTAATTGCCAGTAAAATCTCTCTCCTCTGGGTTCCAGATTCATATTTGTACACATCTACTTTATGTCTCCAGTTGGAGATCTCAAATTCTTCTCAAATTCAACACACTCCAGACTGACCTCATCTTCCCTCAGTGTTTTCTTTCCTTAGATTGTCTTTGCTGTCTACCTAGTTACATTCAGTTTGTTGAGTTAATATACTATGAGTTGTAACTAGTGATCTATATATAGTCATCCATATATAGTGAGCTTCTGATGGGAACACAAAAGTTCACTATATATGTAGTGAGTGAGAAATATAATAAAAAACATCCTTGATACCTCCTTAACTTCACCCACCCTCCCAGATACAATAAATTATAAAGCTCTGTTGAGTATCCATCCTAACGATCTCTTCAATTCACCTATTTCTTCTCTCCCTCCACCACTCTAGTCTAATTTCCTGTTAACTCTTGACTAGATTATACAATAAACTCCAAACTGGACTCCTCACATCCATACTTGCCTCTTTCCAATGTGTTCTCCATATTTATCCATTGTGGGATCTAATCTTGGGGCAAGACTAGGTCTAATGTTGCTGCTCTGCTCACCCTGTTAAAACCCTTCACACTGACCTCCACAAGTTTAGCAGCCTCTTCTCTCATCTTGTCTTAAACTCCTTCAAATGTCTTCTTTCAATTCCTTTAATGCTCTGGCCCTTGTTCATCACAGGGCCTTAGGGCATGCTGTTTTCCATGCCTCTAATGTCTTCCTATATCCCTCTCCCTTCTCCTCATTTAATTTAATCCAACTAAACATGCAGGTCACAACTCCATGTCGTCCTGACTCCCTGACTAGTTCAAATATCCCTGTTTTACTCTTTTACACACCATGCACCCCTCCCTTACAGATTTCATCATAATTGAGATTTGGGTGTTTATTCAGAAGAAGTCAATTAGGCTACCTCTATCTCTTTCACCCAGACTATAAGCTTCTTAAAGGCACCTGACTTTGTGTTTTTCTGTTCATCTCGAAATCCCCAGCACTTAACCCCATGAGTGACACATACTGGGCAATCAATAAATATTTGTGAAATGAATGAATGAGTGAATGACTATAAAGTATACATAAGAGGTAATTCAGGGACACTAAGATATTCTTATCTAGCTGCAGTTGAATCTGACCTTGAGCCTTCCTAGCTAATGAAGTCAGCCACATTGATAAAGGCCCAGTGCAGTCCTCCTTCTTGCTGAAGTCTTCTCTGTTGATAACCAGAATGTAAGGCTCTTGCTCTGTTCTAAACTCGTAGGGTCTCCATCAACTGCTCAGCCCTTTGTGTTTGGCCTTGGCAATCACTGCCCCAGCTTATTGCAAAGACCATGAGTGCATGAAATGTGTCTTAGGCTGACTAGCACCATGATGGCAAGCCAAGTGGTAGCAATGAATGGCCAGCTTTAGGTCTTTTGTTCCCCCCAAACCTCTCAGACTCTGCTGGACAGACAGACTCTCCCATTGCTCTGTCCTTCACACACCCCTGACTTCTGCCTCTTTGGCTGAATCTACTTATTTACACTCAGCTTCATTTAAGCAAACAAATAAACACAAATGTTCAGGTGTTTCTACGGCACTTGCTTCGTTTTGCCCTTTTGTGTAGTTAATTGTATGCCTGTTTTATATGTCTTCAGAGAAGTTGGGTGGTCTAACTCTTTTACCCTCTTCCAGCACCCAGCACAGTGCCTTGATGGTAGCCCCATTCAGGGTCATGTTTGATGACTTCTGCTGACTCATGAAAAGTAGCAGCAATATAAGTGCTGGAGTTTCCCTCTTCTCTTGGTTTGGACACTTGACCTGAACACTTGTCCAGTTGCCAGAGCACTGGATTATGAGTCAGCGAACTTGGGTTTTGGTCTGAGTCACCTAGTCTCCGTTTTCTCATCTATCCACTGCAATGAGTAGTTGTTAAGATCAAATAGGATGATGGACATGGGGGTATTTTATGAAATGTAAAGCATTCTACAGATATAAGATATTATTATCTCTGTGAATATGCAAAGAACACAGGCTGAAGTAGCTGTGGCTTTCACTTGCGGCTCCTCTGAGCTAGGCCTGGAACTCCCGGTGGGTGCCTAAGGCGACGTAGGCTTTTGCGCTTTATGTAGCCAAAGGGAGTGATTCATTAGTTGCTGTTATGAGGCCTATATATGCAACACCACCTGGGTGTGCGGTCAATGGTGCCAAAGTTATTTGGTCACTGGAATGTGAGAGAAGTGCCTGGAGCACATCACTGGTGCTTGGTGGGTGGCGATAGTAAACTTCCTTCCGAAGAACTGGGAGATGAGATTTGATGCTGATATCTGTTAGAAACCCAATTGAAAGTGAATGAGTGAAGGTTACAGGGTGCCTGCAGAAGGCATGGGAGAAGAATGAGTTATAGCTGGTAGCAAAGGGTCCACTCCACTCTCAAAGCGCCCATGAGGGTCTGACTTGGCCACACTTTATGGTGATGTTTGGTTTCTGCTTCTGCTCCTCCCAACTGGCTGAGAACTCCTTGAGGGCAGGGACCAGCTTAGTCATCTTTCAATTTCCAGCCCCTGAGACTTCCTAATGCAGAGTACGTGCTCAGAAAACCTCCAGTGACTACTTGAAAGACTTCAAATAAAGAAAATGATGGTGAGGACTAGGGTTTTGGTCTGGCAGAGTGGGAGACTTGTGGCCAGAGAGTTACTAAGTGATGTGCTATGTGTGAGGATAGAGGCTTCAGAGGAGGCTCCTTTGGGAGGGTCACTCCTAATCTGCATCTCGAAAGAGGAGAAGGCTGAAGCCTGGGGAAGGACAGGAAATGATGGTTTGAAAGGTTCAGTAATGCTACACTCTTAAGATGCTTAAAAAATCCAAGGTGCTTTTGCACCCATGAGCTCAGTCCTCACAGAGATTCAGAGGCAAAGAGGGCAAACCTTAGTGTACTTTCATAGGTCAGGAAACCAAACTCCAGGTGGCTTCCAGAACTTGCTAACATCACATTGCAGGTTGGAGGGAAAGCCAGAATAACTCTCTTCAGTTTATTTCTTGGCCCTTCCCCTGGAGCACACTGCTTTGTGTGCTGGTGCATCCCACACGTCCCTTTGGGTGTACCTAATAGTGTGCTTCCAGGAGCTTCCAGAAGTAACCATACACTGGGCAGAAAAATGAACTTTATTTATTTATTTATTTATTTATTTATTTATTATTGTTTGAAGTATTACAAATAGTAGTACATATGTCTCCTTTTTTTTTTCCCCATTGACCTCCCCCCCGCAGCCTCCCCTACCCCCCAGTACATGCCTTTACCTGCCCCCGCCCCCCAGTGTCTTGTATCCATTGGTTATGCTTATATGCATGCATACAAGTCCTTTGGTTGATCTCTTACAGCACCCCCACCAACCTCCCCTACCTTCCCGCTGTAGTTTGACAGTCTGTTCAATGCTTCTTTGCCTCTGTACCTATTTTTTCCCCCATTTCTTTCCTTTAAAAAATCTTGCCTCTGCAGACTAGAAATAAACATATAATAACAAAAAATGTTTGAGTCCCAATTTCAATGTCCAACAGTTCTGAGTCCCCGTTTCAATGCCAAACAGTTCCTTATGTGTACATGTCAGCAATGATATCTGGATGGTGGGCACATGGTGGCAATGCAGGTCCAACCCTCTCTGGTTTGGTCCTAGGCAACCTGCTGCGACGCACAGCTGCTGACTGCTAGCGTGGCAAGGCGTCGTCAGCATCTTCCATCTCTGGACTGTTTCTCCTCTTGTCTTCGTGGTTGGAGCAGACCTGTCAATTCCTCTCTGTTGCAGGAATCCACATGGTCTTGGAGTTGTTTTCTGAAAATATACAAACATATTCTCAACCAAAAGTTAATAAAGAAATCTTTTCTATATAATTGATTTGGGCTCTTATCAGAGTTGGGAATGGAGAGATTTATTTGTAGCCAGTGCTTTCTTTACAAACAAATGGAATTCATTGCTTACAGTGTACATGTCAAGGGAGTAAGGACAAGAGAGTCCAATTCACAGTGACATTGACAAGCTGACTGGGTATGGAGAGCAGAGCTGAATCTACCTGAATATCTGAAACTTAAAAGAAAAAAATTGGGGGGGTGGGGGTTTGAAAAAAAAAAAACACCCACCTTAAACTTCCTTCTGTAGGACTCATTTATTTCCTTCATTTCTAGACTTCGGAACATTTTAAAAAATCAAATCCATATGCTTTGGGATTAACAACATTTAAATCATAAAACAGCATTGCATAAGAACTACTTGATGTCCAAGAGTCAGCATGCCTTTGGTCTTCTAAATGAAAGTTTATTTTTAAGCGACAACTCCAAAATGGTCAATCACCACATATACTCTTCATGATCATGGGCTTTCTCAGCTTCTATGTGTGACCAGGAAGCAAGTTGTTTTAATTCTCTGGGCCTCAATGTTCTCATCTGTATGTTGTGGTTTGTTGGCTCATCCCTCTGTTTCTTCCTGGTTGTAACTTTATGTGGTTCTGGCTTGTGGACATTACTTGCTCACAAGCATGAGAACTGTTCGTGTTCTGGCTCTGCCACATATGAATTCTATGTGATTTAGTCCTGTTGGCCTCAATTTCTTTATTTATAAAAATGCAATAGTAGTACTTACCTCATAGAGTTGTGAGGTTAAATGAGTTAACACAGGCAAATGCTGAGATCCAAGTCTGGGCTATAGGAAGCATTATATAAATGGATGCTATTTTGCCCACTGGCTCAAAATAGCGACATAATGACAACAGCTACCATTGACTGAGTGCTTCCCACTGAGGCAGGTGCTACACACTTTGCATGGATTATCTCATTCAACCCTCGCAATGACCCTGTGTGGTGGTAATATTGTGTCTCCTCTTTTGTCATGAGGGGAGGATAAGAAGCTTGCTCCAAGTCATACATCTAGTAAGTGGCAGAGCCTGGAATTACAGCAACTCTCTGGAGTGAAAGTAGGAGTTTGAAACCACCATTCCATACCACCATATCTACATACAGTCCTGGGCTCTCTCCAGCACCAGAGATGGAGACCTATAATTTGAAAAAAAAAAAACCGCTAGGGATGGAAAATATGATTCAGAAAGTAACAAATAAACACCAATTTGTACTACAGACTCACATTAGTCATAGATCCTCAATACTTCTCATTTATTCCTCTCATAAGAGTCACTTTTCCCCTTCAACATTAACTTATTATTTCTGTGTTTCTGATGATTCCTCCCCTTCCCCCTTCCCCAAGCAACTTTCTGTCCTCCAGTTAAATTCAGACAACTACTCAAGGATCTACCAGTGTGGATAAGGAAGTTGTCCCAGAGGATCCTTACACTATCTTCATATTTTTGGATTCCGTTTTCTTTTTGCTTTTCCAGTTGAGTCTTTTTTGCTTCTTTGTATTTCAAATCTTTGACTTGATTCTTGCGATCCTCTAGTCTGCTGTTAGATCTCTGTATAATTTTTTTTTATTTCAGTCAGTGTATGTTTCATTTCTAGTTGGTCCTTTTTCATATCCTCAAGGGTCTTGCTAAATTTATCGGCCTTTTCTAGAAAATTCTTGAAAAACCTTATAACCGTGGTTTTGAACTCTATATCCAGTCGTTTGCTTTCCTCCATTTCTTTCATTTGTGATCTGTTTCTTTGTCTCCACATTTTCATTGCTTCCCTGAGTTGATAGAGTGGTTTTGTGTGTTAGGTGTCCTATATGGCCCAGTGGCTCAGCATCCCTAGTTACCTGAGGTGGACACTCTTGGTGTACCCCTTTGTGGGCTGTGTGCACAGTCTTGTTGTAGTTAAGTCTTGATTGTTGTTGATATCAGTGGGAGGAATTGACCTCCAGGCCAATTAGCTGTGAGGATCAGCTGTGTCTATGCTGGGAGAACTTCTGTGCTGGAGTCACCCTTATGAGACAAGACTTGCAAAAGCCTCTGTGCTCAGCTTGGATGGGGTGGAGTCTCAGGGCTGAGCAGACAGCATTGGTTTCCCATCAGCCCTGCCCTAATAGGCCCCTGTGTCTCAGTGTCCCGTGGTAATCGCTGCAAGCACCTCTGAGAGAAAGCCGCCCTTGAGTTCCGCCTGCTGCCAGACAGTCCAGTTCCTCCCCAAATGAGTCTGGGTCCCCAGAGTCTCACCCAGAACTTTAGTTCAGCGCAGTTGGGAGCTTTTGTCTCCCTCCTGCTTGAGAAAGCCAGCCGCATACTCAGTTGCCCGCCCTCTCCGCATGCACCTCGGTACCTCTGCCTTCCGCAGTTCCTCTGAGTCTCAGTGTGCTTTTCTCTTTCCTGACAGTCCAGTTTCACCCCGTATGAGTCTGGGTCCCCAGAGTCTTGCCCGGAACTGGAGTTCGGCACAGTGGGGAGCTTTTGTCTCCCTCCTGCTTGAGAAAGCCAGCTGTGCACTCAGTTGCCAGTCCTCTCTGCATACACGTCTCAGTACCTCTGCCTTCTGCAGCTCCTCTGAGTCTCAGTGTGCTTTTCTCTTTCCTTCTAGTTGTAGAATTTCCACTCAGCCAGCCTTTCTGTGGTTCTGGATGATGTCCGTTTTGTCTTTTAGTTGTAGTTTTGAAATTGTTGTGCGAGGCAGCAGTTTAGGTATTTACCTATGCCGCCATTTTGGTTTCTCCTGGGCCTTCTTTACTGCCATTTTCACCACTGCATCCTCAGTGGCAAGCATGGTACTTTGTATGCTCAATCATGAGTGAAAAGCTCATAGGTTCTTGAAAGGTAATTATTACATTTTACTCCGGGAACTTGGTGCGACTTGATCATTAGCGCTTGCCTGGGACTGAGTTTGGAATTCAGGAATCTGCTTTTTTTTTTTTTTTTTAACATTAATCCCATTTGCACCATTCTAGCAGACAGGACCTTGAGCACCATGATAAAGCAGAGAGAACATGTGTTTTAGAGTGGAGACTGATTTAAAATCCCATTCGTTTATTAACTCAAAGAGTATTTAGAGTCCCAGATACCAGGCTGGAACCTGAAGAGACCACAGCTAACAGTGCCTGGCTTCAAGAACCTTATATTCTGGTGGGAGAGGGAGGGGGACAACCATTGTGATACACTGGACATATAAGCAAAGGGAGCTCTGGGGACCCAAGCATTGAGAGGAGACCTACCATCACCAAGCTGGTCTGGAGGTGAGGGCTACACTGCGACCGGGTGGAGGAGGCTACCTGGAGAGCAGATTAGTGAGGCTGGGCATGTCAGGAGGCATGGCTGATGGTGTAGTTGGGAGATAGAATGGGCAGGCACGGGACCTCACTGTGGCTACAAGACAAGGAAGAGGGCAGATTGGAAGAGGGCAGTGTAACTCCTTAATGGGGGCCATTGTAGATGGTTCACAAAATGCCAAGGCATTTCCAGGTTTCCATATATGGAGAGTGGGTGATAGTGCCCTGTTTCTTGCTTCCTTTGGACTCATCCTGAAGTTTGAAGCACACTCCCTCACCGCCCCCCCTCCCCGTTATTTTAGTGAAATTGCAAAGATCAGAGATTGGCCTCTTGTGATATGTAAAGGGCTCAGCAAACACCAAAGCAATGAAGAAAGTGGGTGACAGCACAGAATTTCGTAAGTATTAAAAATTAATTTAGGGCTTTTATATGAAACCCCCCAAAGGTCCTGATAATAAATTCTCGTTCTCTTTTCCTCAGCCAGTCCTCCTTCTCCATCCCAAACTCTTCTGCACTTCAAAGGCTCCCGGTCCCCAGAGGAGCTCTCTGGCCAGGAGCAGGGCAGCGAGCATGGGAACCGGCAGACGTAGGGCCCCGTCCTCTCCCCTGGCAGAGTGCGATCGCCTGTCAACTTGGGTCACTGTCCTCTGGGTGAAGGCACATTTTACAAACACTCTGAGCCAATGACTCTAGATGTTTTGGTCTCCTGTTAATATAGGAGAATGCCTTTCGAAGCTCAGCAATGACAAATAACCCCTTGCAAGTTATTAATGCTTCATAAAACAAATATCCCAGCTTTTGTTTGGGTCCTGGCTTTCTCTCGCCCTCTTCCTTCCTATTGTTCCTTCTCCTCGTTTTTCTTTCCTCCTCTTTTCATATCTGTCTTTTCTCACACTCCCTCTATAGTCCTAAGTGTGGTTTTGATTGCTGAAATGCTGTTCCAAGTATCCAGTTGGCTAAGTGATCCTTCGATAACCTCTTGGAATTTTCAAATGGGATTTCAAAAAATTACTTGTCTTTGTTGCAATGTTTGTGGCTTTGCTTCAGGATTTTTTATTTATTTATCATAAACTTTCTCATAATATTAAAAAAATGCAAATTCCCTAAACACCCACCAATAAATGTGGGGTTAAATATGCATAAATAAAATGTATGGTTAAAAACAAAGACATGTCTTGACAGCTATTGATGTGAAAATACATTCTTTTAAGTTTTTCAATTACAGTTGACATTCAATATTATTTTATATTAGTTTCAGGTATGCAAGCATAGTGGTCAGACAATTATATGGTTTATTAAGTGAGCCCCCTGATCATTTTGGTACCCATTTGGCCCCATACATAGTTATTACAATATTATTGACTCTATTCCCTAAGCTTTACTTTACATCCTCATGACTATTTTGTATTTCTTAATCTCGTCACCTTTTTCACCCAAACTCCCAATCCTCCTCCCCTCTGGCAATCCTCAGTCTGTTCTCTGTATCTCTGAGTCTTTTTCTATTTTGTTCATTTTGTTTTTTCTTTGGGATTTTATTTTTATAATCGAGTCAAAGGGCATTTTATAATTTGTAATTTTTAAAAAATATATTTTATTGATTTTTTACAGAGAGGAAGGGAGAGGGATAGAGAGCTAGAAACATCAATGAGAGAGAAACATTGATCAGCTGCCTCCTGCACACCCCCTACTGGGGATGTGCCCGCAACCGAGGTACATGCCCTTGACCAGAATCGAACCTGGGAGGGACCCTTCAGTCTGCAGGCCGACGCTCTATTCACTGAGCCAAACTGGTCAGGGCTATAATTTTTTCTTTAACCAAGGCTATGTTATAATTTACTTGTTCCTTCTTTCTTATCCTTCATATCTCTCCTAAACTTTCTTTCTACTTCTTTCATATCTCCCCCCCCCCCCCCATACTATATCTCATTTATCTCACAGCCCTCCCTCCCTTCCCCCTTTCTCTTATTTTTCTCTCCAACATCCCTTCCTCCCTCCCTGGTGTCCATTTTCTCACTGGTCAGCTTTAATATTACGGGAGGAAAAATGGTACTAGAACCCTCATGAGACCAGCCGTGGCTAGAAGAAATAAGGGCTTCCAGGAAGATTCTCTCATTCTTTTATTTTACTCATCCCCCTGGGTGTACCCGGTTGGTGCCTGGTTCCGTGTCCAAGTAGCTGGCCATTTATCAGCGGCCAGGCCTGAGAGATTTTGCAGGGAGTCGTGAGGGTCCTGGGCTCCCTCAGCAGTTCCAGCTGCCCCAGTAGCTGTTCGAAGTAGTGGGCTTCTGCACGCTTTCCTGATCTTCCTCCGGCTCGTTTTCG
Source organism: Plecotus auritus (assembly GCF_963455305.1). Taxonomy (NCBI): domain Eukaryota; kingdom Metazoa; phylum Chordata; class Mammalia; order Chiroptera; family Vespertilionidae; genus Plecotus; species Plecotus auritus. The sequence continues at coordinate 168,502,346 of NC_137782.1, forward strand.
TATCGCTTCAGCGCCTCGTGCAGCCTGTGGTAATGGCCATAGAGTATGGGGCCTTTTGATCGCTTAGACTTGATTGAAGGACGGGGAGTTCTTGGAGAGGCTTTCTTTCTTGAGCTGCTTTGAAGGGGTCTCTTAACCTTCACGGTTGTCTTGGGCTCATTTTCGTTTCGGTGCAGTGCCTCGTTCACTTTGGGATAATGGCCGTGACGTGCGGGGCATCTTGATTTCTTAGACTTGACCGAAGATCGGGGAGTTTGGGGAGAGGCTTTTTTCCTTGAACTCCCTTGATGGGCTCCTTTTACCCTCATGGTTGTCTGGGGCATCTTGCCTCCGCCTCTGGACCTCAGTGGACAGGTGGCCTTCCTCTTATCCCTCCCTTGGCTGCTTAGGGTTGGATTTCCCACAAGTCCTAAGCGCTTGTGATTTTCTTGGTCACCTTTGCCATGTCAGTGTCTTCTAGTGGTCTGCCTGAGGTCTCCTAAACTCCCTATTTATACTGCTCCCCCCTCCCCATGAGGGGCCACACCCCCTGCTTTGTTTGCTCAGCAAGGCCCTCCTCCAGCCAATGGGAGGGGCTTAGACAACACAGAGCACCATCCTGACCCACCCCGGGGGAGGGGAGATGCTGGCCAGGCCAACATACTCCTCCTGGGGGCCCACTGGAGGGACTCTTTTTTATGAAGAGTTGTAACAAGCTTTCAGCTTCTTGGTGGAGATACCTCGTGATCAATTTCAGTCCATTTACTTCCCTAGGTCAAGGGTCTCTCATCCGGTGTTGTCCCCTGTCCCTGAGAATTGTTTCTGTGGCCAACTGTAAGCAGATTCCAGCATATGGTAGGGGTGTTAGATAGGTAGATGTGCTGGTTTTTCTAGAAAATCAACCTGATTCACTTTGACATGCCAGTGTCAGTCTTGACAGGGCTGCTTCTTTATTATCTTAGTTACAAGCCTTCTGTTCAGCTAGCCTTCCGGTGGCTCTCACTGAGGGCTGCTCTGTAACTTAGTTGTCATGTTGATATGGTTGTGGGAGGAGGCGAGCACAGGTTTACCTACTCTGCCATCTTAACTGGAAGTCTCCCCATGAATGTTCTTTTGAAATTCATGTAATATGAGCCCTCGGTGGTTTGGCTCAGTGGATAGAACATGGACCCCAGGACTGAAGGGTCCCAGGTTCCATTCTGGTCAAGGGCATGTACCTCAATTGCAGGCTTGACCCCTGGCCCTGGTCAGGGCTCTGGGGTGGAAGGCAACCAATTGATGCATCTCTCTCACATCAATGTCTCTCTCACATCAATGTCTCTCTCACATCAATAAAAGAGAATAATATGACATTCTTAACAGAAGCATATAAAAATGGCTTAGCAAAGGAACAGTTTCAATATACAACTAGTTTCATTATTTTAAATATGTTTTTGTTTATTTCAGAGAGAGGAAGGGAGAGGGAGAGAGGAATAGAAACATCAATGATGAGCCCTAGCCAGTTTAGCTCTGGCCTATGGACTGAAAGGTCCCAGGTTTGATTCTGGTCAAGCGTATGTACCTCTGTTGCAGGCTCCTCCCCGGCCGGGTCCCTGATCGGGGCTCGAACAGGAGGCAATCAATTGATGTGTTTCTCTCACATCGATATTTCTTTTGTCTTTCCCTCTCTCTTCCACTCTCTCTAAAAAAAATAAAATGAAATAAATGGAAAAATATCCTTGGGTGAGGATTAAAAAAGTAATAATAATAATAAAAAGAAACATCAATGATGAGAGAGAATCATTGATTGACTGCCTCCTGCATGCCCTCTACTGGGGATTGAGCCCACAAACCGGGCATGTGCCCTGACCAGGAATTGAACCATGACTCCTGGTTCGTAGGTTGATGCTCAACCACTAAGCCGCATGAGCCAGACTAGTTTCATTTTAATACATGTTCCTTCTTCTTCTCTGTTGTCTTGGTTCAAGCTCTGCGTAAATATGAGTTCAAGAACACGTGCTAAATGTAAACGCCCATCTTCCCCCTTCAAACATGCATCCTGGCCCTGGCCAAGTAGCTCAGTTGGTTGGAGCATTGTCCAAGGTTGTGGGTTCGGTCCCCAGTCTGGGCACACACAAGAATCGACAAATTAATGCATGAAAAAGTGAAACAACAAATCGATGTTTCTCTCTTTCTTCCTTCATTTCTTTCTAAAATCAACATATTTAAAAAATTTGTTTTAAATCATGCGTCCCATACATCCCAGCACTTGCTCTTTTACACAGGGATCATCAGCACTTTCCTCCTCTCCTTAACTCTCCGTGTTTTATAGCTTCCAGGGGGAGGGAGCCTGGCTGCTTAAGTACCGCTGGAGGCAGGATGGACAGCATCTCCAAATATCTAACAGATGTCACACTGCATCTCAGGATGAGTCCATTATCAATTCGGAACCCGTGCTATGGTAACGTTTGCCAGGTTTTCTTTCACACTTGAGATGAGGAAACGAATTGAGCACCAGCAAGGGGACGAGACAATAACAATAAACAGACATGGAGTTACAAGCAAGGCAGTAGTAACAAAAACAACCCCAGCCCCTTGACAGTTGCTCTCCTCCCAGCGCCAGGTTGCAAATCACTTTGTGTTTCCTTCTCCCTGAGCTCACACACATTCAGAGACATGGGCTCTGAAAACGTGCCCATTTGAGTCCTTGTTCAAGGAAATATTTGGGTAAGAGACACGGGACTAAAGAAATTCAGAGTCACCTCAGAGGAAGTTATCAAAAGAGATGGGAGTGCTGGGCCTGGGAAGTGAAAAGGACGACTTAATTTTGTGTTCCTGTCTAATCAGAAGCACTTGCAGCCTCAAAAGCAGATCCTGATTGCAGCGGACGCCAAAGGCATATTTTTCATGTTCAAAGTGAAATCCATCATCTTCTCCCCCTCCTTCCAAACCTGCAGTCTCGCATCCAATTTACCTAATGCGTCTCTGTCGTATTCACTTTTCTAAAGCTCTGGACTCTCCACTGCCTTGGATGTTTTCAGGAAGTTGGTGTGATAAAAACACATGACTTAGCTTATTCAGCCATTACGTACTGAATGCCCGCCTTAGGACTATGGAGAGCAATAAGAGATGGTGCCTAGTGTAGCGGGAAGAGAGTCATATAAATGAATACAAAGAAATATGAGAGCCCTAACTGGTTTGGCTCAGTGGATAGAGCATTGGCCTGCGGACTGAAGGGTCCCAGGTTCGATTCCGGTCAAGGGCATGTACCTTGGTTGTGGGCACATTCCCTGTAGGGGGTGTGCAGGAGGCAGCTGATCAATGTTTCTCTCTCATCGATGTTTCTAACTCTCTATCCCTCTCCCTTCCTCTCTTCTCTGTAAAGAAAAAAAAAATCAATAAAATGCATATTTTTTTAAAAAGAAAGAAATATGAGAAGTGGAGTCACAGAGCTCTTAGGTGATGCTATAATGGAGAAAAAGGCAAGGTTTTAACTTAATAGTTGGGCAATGCTGGAGATTATCAGGGGAGGCTTCGTGGAGGAGGTGACATTTGAGCTGAATTTCTAAGGATAAGTAGTGTTTCCCAGGCAGATAAGGAGGCTACTTATGCAGAGGCATAGAAGTATGAGAAATCATGGTGTTTAATGGAACAGAGATGAATTCCAGATCCAAAAACAGGGGCACAGGGGGGAAAAGGAGACATATGTAATGCTTTAAACAATAAAGAATTAAAAATAAAAGAAAATCATTTTGTAATTTTTAAATATTTGAGTACCTCATTTTTTAATAAAAATATTACTGCTGTGCTGAAACACACACACACACACACACACAAAAAAAAAAAAAAAAAAAAAACAGGGTCACAGGGGATGTGTGTCTGAGGAGGTTACTAAGTAGGCAGGTAGGTGAAATTTAGAACACCACAGAACTTGCAACATATTGCCAAGGGTCTGGAAATGATCCTCTAGGAGAGAGGAGCCCACTGATGGGTTTTTAAGCTGGGGATGATACAATCATATTTCTACTTAAGACTGAAGGAGGGTGTCCTGGAATGAAGAGGCACTAGGAAGAAAGTGTGCAGTAAGAGCACCAAGTAAAATTGATAGGGGTTGCCGAGCAATTAGATGTGAGAGGGTAGCCCTGGCCGATTTTCTCAGTGGTTAGAGTGTCAGCCCATGAACCGAGGGTCTAGGGTTCAATTCCTGGTCAAGGGCATGTACCTTAGTTGCAGGCTCCATCACTGGCCCCCGAGTCGGTATGTATGCAGGAGGCAACCAAGGTCTCTCTCACATCGATGTTTCTGTCTCTCTCCTTCTCCCACCTCCCCTCCACTCTAAAAATCAATGGCAAAAAATATCCTTGAATGAGGATTAATAACAACAACAACAAAGAAAGATGTGAGAGGGTAAATAATGATAAATAATAAATGTAGGCCACTAACCTGTTTTTAAAAAAATCTTCAGTGGTCTCTCATGACTTACTAAATTAGGTTGAATATATTTAGCCTGATCTTCAACAATTGGGGTCCAATCTATCTTTCCACCTTTATTTCCCAATATTCCTCAGCTGGGAGGAGAAGTTTTGGAGTGGAATGTGGAATATTTTTGAAGCCTGCGAGATTCTCTTATTCATGTTCTTATCTCCTTCATACCTCATATAGAACATTGAACATATAGAACATTGTAATTTTTCAAGTGAAAGACTTTTACTTCAGCTGAGTTTCCCTAATTGCATGAAGTAAAGTGGAGAATTAGAACACTGAGGCAGATAATCCAGATGAAAGTATCTACTTTGGCCGCGATATCTGGCCATTGCTATGTGAAATCTCATGACAATATTAACTTAGACGAGATTTACTAATTGAGCAAAGAAAAACACATATTAAGTTTTATGTCCCAAAATATCATATCCATCAATAAATCTTGGTTATGTTTGGCACATCTCAAAGAGACCAACAGATTGTAAAGATATTATTGATAAGATTCTATAAGCTTATATCCTGCTATTAATTTTTATACCAAATTCCTATTGGCTTTAATGAGAATTCTGACATTTTTTTAAGACTATGACTCCATAAAATTTTTCAGTGAATTTGTTTTTAGTTCTATAATGAGGTATGTGTGAGTACAAGTAGAGAAAAGTGCTTTTGGACATATTTATGGACCATATGTATTTATTCACTTAGAGATATTTGAGTTAAAAACTCCCCTCAAAGACCATAAGCATACAGTAACACATGAATAGCTGCATCGTTTCTATTTTATTCCTTAATATGATCATCATGATGATGTTTACATGGTGTTTGTCTTTGAGTGACAATGAGTACATTTGTTAAAGGATTTTTAAAAAAACAGTTGTTTCATTTCTCCATGATTCTTAAGGGTCCATGTTAGTGCCATTTAGCTGATGTGGAGCCAAAGCACAAGAGGGGAAGCTAGTTGTTTAAGAGCTCGTGAGGTAACCTGGCTCCCTTTGTCAGTGAAGATTCTAGCACAGCCTTCAAAACCCAGTTCAATCCCATGCCTCCTGATAGGTTTGCCTGGCCATTCTGAGCCACACTGGGCCTCCTGACTATATTGCACCTGTTTGGTGGGTGTTGATCTTGTCTTCCCATCTAGACTGCAAGTTCCTTTAAAGATATGAAAAATCACACTATTGGATGCTTAGTATTGCCAGGGACTAGGGATACAGGTAGGAACAACCCAGAATAATAGCACCTTCTCAAAGAATGTGGGCAAAGCGGGAAAGTAAACCCATGACTGCAGCCTGGTAGGAAGAGTGGGGGTGTCGATGGGTCACAGAGAAGGGGCTGCTAATACAACCTAAGTTGATAAAACAGAGGCTCGTGGAGGGCAAGTGATTTGCCCCATGTAATGACCCCGTACGTGGCCATTGCAGGAATTCAGCCTCGTTGTAAACCCTGGATTCCAGGCATTTGGGTTTTTTTAAGATCAAGTTACCCCCCTTGAACACCTAACTGTGTCTGACATGGTCATGCCCTCTGCACCTTACAAAACCATTGCCAGCACATAGGAAATGGCTGTTTTGTTGAGTTATTGAATAGGAGGTGATATTGCTTCTTACTGTATTTTATGCCAAATATTAAATTAGCACTAAATGACTCACTAAAGCATTTGCATGTTTCCAAAGGTGAAAATAACCCTGGGGGCATGCTTTTCTGGAATGAGGGAGGTTAGAGGAAGGTCAGGAAAGATTATTGCTCTATATTTCTTGTGCTGGTGAGACTGAAAGAAAGAAATAAACAGGGCCACTGTTTGACCCTCATGGATGGTAATGGGGTACAACTGGGGTCTCACAATGAGTGATGGGGAGAAGGCTGTTGCAGGATTAGTAAGTGGGCTTTGGCTGTTCACATGTCTTGTCAATTCCAGCTGTTTTTGTGGGTATCAGGGAAGATTCAAGTGCAGGGTGAATTTTGGACATAAGTGGCCCGTTTTTTATGCCCGTTGCTCCACCATTAACCTTCCCACTCAGTCCTGGAAATGCAAAGCCCAGCATCTTCCATCTGCTCCACGTTATTTATGATGATGCCTCTAATTATGTCCAATTGAGTTGCTGTCGATGATTAAAGGTAATAGGTAATAATAACTTGGCCTCATCATTACCACCATTATTATTAGCTCATTGATTGCAATAATTTCTAAAATTACCCCTTGGAATAAAATATGTTAAGCACCTGGTTTATCCTTTTTAGGAACATCTGCTCTAAATGTGTGATAGGGTAGGACTGAACGTGTCTTGCTCTGAAAGGAAAGCAAACAATGTTGACATTGGGAGTCTTGTCTGTGCTGGTATGGCATATTGTGAGATGATGAGAGGAGGAAATAATGATCAGTCTCAAGTTCAATGCTGAAATTAGAGCTGTTAAAAAAAGGGGAGGAGAAACACACACACACACACACACACACACACACACACACACACACACACACACACACACCCCAGAATATTGTGTGGCTACTGCAATCTCCTCCCTTGGAAAAATTCACATCTTGAAAGTGGCCCACATCTTTTCCACGGCTGTCCCTCGCCAGGCCTCTATAAACAGGACACCGGGTATGTGGTGGGTGGGAGGGATGGGAGGCAGGAGAGATGACAGAGCCATATATGGAGGTGTCAGTGGTTTACAGGGAATCCTTTGAGAGGAATCCTCTTCCTAACACCGTGTTCCTGCCTCAGCTCCAGAAAACCCACCACCAGCCTTGCATTCTTTTTGATCAAGTGTTGTCTTCTCAAGGCTCCTCTTTGGGATTGAGAGTCTGCCATGCACGTTGCGTTTATTATGTCTTCGTACACCAGTTCATAGCAGGCTTTCCTCCTTTTTCAGGTTGGAAGTGACTGTGGAGACAGACACTGCATGTTCTAGGTCAGTGGTCGGCAAACTCATTAGTCAACAGGGTGGCAAACCACGGCTTGCGAGCCACATGTGGCTCGCGAGCCGCAGTTTGCCGACCACTGTTCTAGGTGATGTAAGGTACTAGGGAAAGTTAAGCTCGGGAACAGTACTGCTTCAAACTACTGTCTACTGTACTGTCCGCTGTGGTAGCCACTAGCCATGCATGGCTATTTGTATTTAATTAATTAAAATTAAGTAAAACTAAACTCCCATTTGGTCAGCTGTACCAACCTCATTTCAAAAGCTCAACAGGAGGTTGTGTCTGGTGGCTCCCTTTATGGTCAGTGAAAACGTGGAGCATTTCTGTCATCACCGCGCAATGGGGAAGGGCGCTGGTAGGCCATTCTAAACATTCGTTAGCTAAGGGTCAAAAGTGGGGGACTTCTGCTGGGTGCTGATCCTGATTTCCCACAGGAACCCCAAAAATGTTTGAGTAGCTTAATCACATATATAATCCATCTCAGCTCTGAATAACAAACAGGATATGTGCCTCTGTTACTAACATATAAAATAAATTAGTGTTTGTGGATAAGCTGTTCTCATATATGTTGCCTCATCTACTACTCAATAATCCTGAGAGAGTGGATTATTCCCATTTCATAAATGAATAAACTAAGGCCCAGAGCGGCTAGAGAATTGATCAAAGGCCACACAGACTACCAGTGGTTCTTAGTATGCCATAGTGGTAGAACTGGACAGGCCTTTAGAATCCAATTTCAATGCCATTTCCTATACACATACATGGAAATATATGCATGTTTACTCTTTATTTATAGAATATTATTCCTCAGATGAACAAATTGTATTGTGATCAGACCAAATGTAAATTAAATCTTGTAAGTGAAAAGAAAAAGAAAATTTCAATTAAGTTACTTTTCCACATCCGTTAAGCTGGATCAAGAAAATGCAATTCATTTTTACATATAGTTATTGATGAATAGTGATTTAAACATAGTCACTGAGCTCAACACAAAATAGATTTTCCGATTTCATAAATGTTGCCATACTTTAGAATCACATTTTGGAATCCTTTGTAATTGTAAATCTTTAATTCTGCTCCCTTTTGAGCAGGCCATCACTTTCCTGTCACCCAGCATGGCTCTAGATTGTTCTGGGCAATCCTGTGCCATGGTACCTCTGGTTTTTCAGGGACTTTGCATATAAACCTTCTGATTGAATTCACAGAAAGCAAGGAATATATATGTCACTGGTATATAAGTACTTGTGGAACTTCTATGTGACTCCAGGGGCATGATTTGGTCCTGGCATCCAGTCCCTTTAATGCTTTCAGGGTCCCTGAAGAATGTCATATTTCAGGAAAGAGCTCTGGTCACGTTGTATCATTAACTTTATGGAGTGTTGTAGAATAACATTTAGCTTGATTCTGATAGAATAAAGGTGCAAATCCACACACATAATTTAGAAATAAAAGTCCCTTTTCTGGTCCCATATAAATACATGCCAGGTGTGAGAGGAGAACAGAACTGGTCTCCAAGGGTGCTCTCATACAGGAGGCTACACTTTCTCCACCAGCTACTCCTAGCCCATCATGTGAATGGCTGTCAGTTCCCACCATCCTATCTGATATTGCTTCTAGGGAGTTTTCAGGGATCCCCTTCACTCTTCCCAAACTCTTAGAAAAATCAAAAGTGAATTTCTGGAGGCTCAAACTGGGACACCTTGTCTCCTTTATTGGTTTCTGATGCAGAAAAGAGCAGGTAAGACAGCTATGAAAGTTCTTTGGTAGCTTCTGTGCTATATGGGAATAGGGAGTAATTTTTTTTTATTTGCAGAAGAATTTAAACTTCAGCTAAAGAGTTGAATGCTAAGAAACTCAATGGTAAAATGGATATTTCTGGACTGTCATTCCAAACCAATGGATGAATATCTTGGCTGACTGGGAACCATGGTATGGAAATATATCAGAAAGCATGTTTGTCAACATTCTCCTCCTCAGTCAGGCATCCCTGTCTTTGAATGGCTTTCCATTTATTTCAGCGGCATGCAACATAGTCCACTGCACCCTCAGGTCTACTCTCAAGAAATGTGTTGGGCAAAGTTATCTCCATCTCCTCCAAACTCTCAATTCTGGACCTTCCTTCTCCTTTTTAAGGTCTGCACCTTCTTTCTTACTTCACTGATTTTCTGCTTCTCAAGGTCACCCATGTCATAGAAGGAAAGAATGAAATCATTTCTTCTTAGTGATGTCTCAGGGACTTTCCAAGCCCTTACCCAGGACCATCAGCACTTCAAAAAGCACACCAGCAAGGGAAATGTTTTGTTCAAAGAAATGAGTGGGGTTTCATAGGCAATGTAGACCATGAATCTGAAAGAAGCATCTGGTGAAGATCTTCACCATTATTGAGAATCTCCCATAACTCAGGTCATAGTTTCCAAGCCATTCCTTGGCTGAGGGAGGAGGGAAGAGGGAAGCAAGCTTCCATGGGGCCGGAGCATCAGTCAGGAGGACCTAGATGAACAGTCTGGAGTGGGGGAGGCCCCCAGCCACAGAGCACTTGGAAGAAGAATAGGAACATGTGGTCCACTTGTGATCTGTGTTTACTCGTCTGTCTGGTGTGTCTGAGAGGAGGGTGCAGGCCAGCCAGAGGTCGGCGAGTCAAAACCCTTTGAAGACAGACCCAGCTTCTGAAATGGATCTGGTGTTCCCTTGCTGGCTCAGTGTCCCACAGTAGTCTGCATACTTCTAAGCCCATCACCTTTTGCATGTGCATTGTTTACAAATTTTACTCTTAGTAATACTGGTCTGTAAAATTGTGAGCTCTCAATTTTTCTGGAAATTACCACTCTCTTGAGCCCCATTCTGCCTGATAGCAGGAACGTAGTCACTGATGGTGGTTTACATTGAAACCCAGTCCATCTGTGTTTTTCCTCGCCCCCTTTGTTAGCTCAGAGTGGCATCTAATTGTTTTTGGATGGGTTGGTATGCATGTGTTGACATTAAGGTGAGGGACTGGCATAGTTGTCTTCGATCTTTGTGGTCATTTGATGGGGTTTGCCTTATTCACAAAGACACTGACCTGTGTCTCTCCTGCTGGGGTCCAGGGTCCATCCATGGCCTCAGGTTTGTCTCATGGTGCTGTTCCTGCTGATCATGGCCCCTTGTCAGGCCTCTTCTGGTCCAGACTTCCCCTCAAGGATGTAGGGCTGTAGGATATCCCAGATTCTCCTGTTTACCCGTTCCCAGCTTCCCCTCCTAGTTTACTGCACTGGGGTGAACATCTGAGAGGACCTTGACTCAGCCTACTGGACAAGAAGTGAGATGCCAGTCCTCTCTCTTCCAAGAACCATCTCCTTCTCACCCATACCCAAATATGACTACAGTTTATATCACCTTTCTCTTGGCCTGGGCCTGGCTGGATGAAGGGTAGACAGGGGCTTGAAGTCCCTTCCCTGAGACCCATGCACTAACTGCTAAATCTTGCCCTCTCCTTTCTATCTCCACTCTCTACTCCCCAGAAGATTGGATTTATGTAATTTTTGGAGGGAAATATGATTTCTTTCTCACGGTACTATTTATAGTATAACATTTGTGTTCTGAGTCCACCCAAGTTGCTCAAAAAACCTTTTCTCTATCATAAAAGCCTGACTCTCACAATGAAAGCCTTGGCTCTGCTTTGGGTTTCTAGAGGATATTTTAGAAATAAAAAGTCAAGATTTAATGATTCCATTCTCTGGATTCTCTCCTTCCCTAAAGCAATAAGCCAAGTCCCAAAACAAAAACCTAAGTTTTTAGGTAACAGTGCCATGAAGCAAATTTAGAATTCTCAGTAATGTATTGATTACTATTTCAGAGAATTACTACACTGAGAATTGCCAAGATTCACTTTGCCCATTTCAGATTTTCATGGGAATCAGGAAAAGGAGGTTGAGACTATTGGGAGTACCAAGGAGACCCTCCCCCACCCACCCACACCAGAAAAAAAAAAAAAGAAAGAAATAGTCCCCAAACTGGAAGGTCATGAGACATTGAAATTATCTTTACAATATGCACTTTTGTAAAGGTAAAATGAAAAAAATGGGAGGCAAACTGGGGAAAAAGTCCAGTTGTTCTCAGCTCTACTATTTAGTAGCTAGAGAAATTTGAGATGACATCCTAACTGGTTTCTTAATCCATAAAATGGGCGTAATGATATTTACCTGCCGTATCTATTTCAGAGGTATGTGTCCACATGGAAATCTGAGGAGATACTATTTTAATGTTTTATTCTCTATAGAGCAGACATAACTCTGCCTGACAATGGTAGTATAAAACCTGATGATTAAGAAAGACCCATCTCCCTTAAATGAAAAGTGATCTCATTTTCAATTTTAGAGGATGGTTATTTTCTGTCCAAACATAACTGTAGTTCTCTCTCTCTCTCTCTTTTTCTTCCTTTCCCAGGAAGAATTTAGGCAATGCCTACTGTAACATAGTCATTTCACTGCATTTGTCTCCAATCTGACACAGAACTATAGTCCCTGGTTGAACTTGTGAGTGACTTATCAATCACTAGGCATTTGATAAGTGTGAGTACTTGTAAGTAGGATGTACCCCGCAGTGGATTGTGGGAAGTACAAATAAAAGGATAATAATATGGTGCCTGCCCTTGAGAGAGTCCACAATCTACTAGGGAGACATTGTTCAATTATTTATTCATGCAACAAAGACTTATCTAGTCCTCTCACGTGCCAGGCACTATTTTAGGTGCTAAGATTACAGCAAGGGATAAAATTAAAAATAATTTTTAAATGGGGCTTATATTCTAGTAGGACTTGAACAATGCATAAAACAAAAGTATTTTGAAATATAATTAATTGAAAAGTCATGTGGTACAAAAGATTAATGATGTAGGCATGAATGCAGGGGTGTTTGCAGAATGCAACTTTCAGGGAATCATATTTAGAGCTGGAGTTTGAACCTTGGAAGAATTCCTTATGGTGGGCAAGGAAGAAATGGAAGGGAAAGACTCAATAAAAAATACAATTTATTTTGGAGACCTGGAGGGATCTTGCTTGACTTGAACAGCAGATGTGTTTTGGAGAAGATAGGGGACTTCGACTAGAGAAGAAATGTGGAAGACCATGGCAGCTAGATGAAGAAGTTCATTTTAATGGGTTTGGGAATAAAGGGCCATGGAAAATGTTGGGTGGGATGGCAGTAGGGTATTGAGGATACAAGGCTGTATGACATGATGAATGTTGTCTTTAAAGCATATGGATTTGGTGCACTCAAGAATTAGACTGCCAGAAGAATCACACATGAGTTTTCATTTTCAAAGTCTACACACCATGAAGATTGGAAATTACCAGGAAAACTGATTATTTGTATAATGATGATAAGTCTGGACTTTAAAAAATCTCCTGAAGTCCAGATTATTAATCAACTAAATAAATCTCATTGGGTTTGTCCCTGTATAGTTTGTACAGATACATGTAGCTTTTATGTCTACCTTCATGACATTTATTTACAGGTTAAGTGATGTGGATTTGATAAAATAATTTCTGATTTGTCTACTTGGAGTTACCAAGTCTTGTTTTTATTGAATATCAGTGACTAAAAATAGGAATTTCAACTTCTTTGGAACAGTCCCACCACATACAAAGGAAAAGGGCTTGTGGTATCAATTTAGAAACACTTTCTTTTTCTTGATCTAGTGGTCAACGGCAAATTGGCGACCAAGCATTATTTTCCAGAGAAGCTTAAGAAACTTATCATTGAAAAACTAACCATCCCTCTATTGAGAAGTTAGACCACGGCAGTCATGTGTTTTATTAGCCTTTGCTTTATTAGGGGAGGAGGGTTCCATATGCCACTAAGACTAGGACTTGGTTAGGGATAATGTGATTCAGGCTTTGCCATAATTGTATGGAAATTCCCTGGATGAAATGTATGGGTCTGGGAAAGATCAGAAATGACAATGCTCACAATGACTTCTGATTTTCTAATTTGTTGGCATGCCCAGTGGTCTCTCCTTGGACAGCTCCTCATCAAGCTTTATAAGTTAGTAATGTCCCTAGTAGATCAAACAGTGCTTCTCGCCATGGTCTGTCATGGAAATCTAAAAGGAAGAGAATGTGTGTTTGGTCAATGGAATTGGCACACAGCGCAGGCTTCTGGGGCATCTGGACATCGTTCATACTGTAACCTTTTATTTGTTCACTTAGAAATGAACCATCAGGGAAGCTTCTCCATTTGGGAGATATTTGCAAAACGAGTTCTTTCAGGTTGGGTTTGGCTCCAGTCCCATGTGAAGCAGTCACACTTCTTACTTAACTGATTTTGGATAAACCAGGAAAGCTTGGCTCCTCAAATTGTTTGATCTTTGTTACATTGCCTAGTTTTGCAGATTCTGACATCTGGAATGTAAATTAGAACTACACATTGAATATTTCTGTTTCATGTTCATTATTGGTCTCCCCTGAAGATTGTTATTCAGAATTGGCTGCCAAGGACCTGCTATTGTAATTGACAGAGTTCTCATCCAGTTTTCTGGTTATTTTTCTCTTTTCCTCAGTAGACCAAGAAAAGACTGGTACACTTTTCAATTTTCATTAAAAAACAGTAAGTCATTGGAGCTGTGTAACTTGATACTGGTCTGAGCAGTTTATAAATGTTTGTTAGATGAGCCATTCTAGACTCTTCTAGAACATTTATGTGTAAAAATTTCTTATTTACACTCTAGGATTTTTGGAGAATTAACATTTTGAATCCCAGACACATCATGTTATGCATCTTGTTTCACTTAATTCTGTAAAGTTTCATCAACAAATACTAGACATATGGCTCCAGATGCTACTGAGAAGGCAAAGAAATAAAAAGAACAAGTTCTACTTTTGACTAATTGTATTAGTGTGCTAGAGCTGCCATAACAAAATGCCACAGATTGGGTGGCTTAACCAACAGAGTTGTATTTTCTCAGAGTTCTGGGGGCTAGGAGTCTGAGGTTAAGCTGTCAGTAGGTTTGGTTTCTTCTAAGTCTCCCTTTGTGGCTTGCAGATGGCCACCTTCTCACTCTGTCTTCACATGGTCTTTCCTCTGTGTGTGCACATCTCTGGTGTTTCTCTGTGTGTCCTAATCTCCTCTTCTTTTAAGGACCCCAGTCATATTGGAATAGGGCCTACCCTCTGAACTACATTTTAACTTAATTATTTCTTTACAGTCCCTATCTCCAAATATAGTTACACTAGAGGCATGGTGCATGATATTCATGCACTGGGGCGGGGGTGGGGGGATCCCCATAGCCTGGCCTGTGCCCTCTCACAGTCCAGGACCCCTCTGGGGATGTCTGACTACTGCGGGGAGCGGGCCTAACCCAGCAGTTGGACATCCCCCAAGGAGTGCTTAGTGCTGTTGTGGAGGTGGAAGAGGCTCCCACCACTGCAGCTACGCACATAAGCTTCTGGCTGAGCGGTGCTCCCCCTGTGGGAGCACACTGACCACCAGAGGGCAGCTCCTGCGTTGAGTGTCTGCCCCCTGATGGTCAGTGCACATCATAGCAACCGATCATTCTGCCGTTTGGTCAATTTGCATATTAGTGTTTTATTATATAGGATTCTGAGGTACTGGGGGTTAGGCTGCAGCACATGAACTGTTTTTTTTCTGGGGGGGAGACACAATTCAGCTTATAAAAGTACATACTGGTGGTGGAGGAGAAACTATACACTTAATGACTGTTATACACAGAATCAGCCAAATGTAGGAGCAAATTTCTAGAAGAGAGTGCTCCTATCTGTTTGGAAGAACTGGGGAAACTTTTATGGATAAAATGGTTTTGAGATGAATATTGACAAACAGATTTCAAAGAATGAACTATTAAATTGAACTATGTGAAACTGCAATTTTAAAAATCGAAACAGTCAAATATCAGCAATTTCATGTGGCATAACAACATATTTCTGTTCATACTCCCAGTACAGGGGAAGAGTGGGCAGATTTTCTGACAAAAAGCCAGATAGTAACTGTTTTTAGCTCTGTGTAGTCTCTCACAACTACTCAACTCTGCTATTGTAGTGAAAGAGCATACAGAGACAACATGCAAACAGTTGTGTGGCTGTTCCAATAAAACTTTATTTACAAAAACAGGTGGCAGACAAAACTAGTCAGTGGAAGAGTCAAAGCAGTAACTCAGATCCCCAGACTTCTCAACTCATGACCTTTCCTCTGTGCCATGTTAATTTTATTTCCCAGGAACTAACAAGTTTCTAAGTAAATATTAGGAGGGCTTTCTTTTTTTTAATTTAAAAAAGTCTATTTGGGGAAATAAAATCTTCTAAAACTCTACCCCTTAATTTCCACCAAAAGAACACAGCAGGCCGGATTTGGCTGTGAGCCATAATTCGCTTACCCTTATGTAGGGGAAACTTGAAATTTCCTAACACTTCTATTTGCTGAAACATGTCTTCCCTGATCCTCTCACACCCTGTGCTAGGCAAGGAACTCCTCTCCTGTGACATGCCGACCCCCCTCTGCTCCGAAGCGGAGCCTTCCAAATACCCAGAGACCAGAGAGAAAATACCTTGGCTGCCACTCAATGTTGTCATGTGGTAACAGACCACAAACCTAAGCCACTTCCGCCTTGTTGTTTCACTCTTGGCACTTGCGTGTTTTGTTTCTATTTTCTTGGCACTTTAGTGGAAAGGCAAAAACAAAACAAAAACAAAACAAAACAAAACAAAAAAACCAACCTTGTGGCCTCCTTTCACCTAGTGAAGGAAAACAGCAACCTCCTCTCTTTCCACGACCTCCTTGGTTTCCCTGCAGCGGGAAGGGCTCCTTCACAGTATCAGCTTCTTCCCAATGACTGAGAATTTCCAGCCAACACAGACAATCCATTGAGGGGAGGATGTATGAAGGTACACAAACACTCCTGTCTTTCTTAGGGAGGAAAAGGACAAGAACACATCCTCCTGGAGAAGACACAGCCGTGTCAGGGGGCTACCTTTCTGTTAGCTCTTCCCAAGTATTCACAGAGTCTTACTAGGCCTGGAGCTCATGGTGACCAGTCAGGGAAGGATCCCTTTTCTTGAGAACTTTCATCCAAAGGGGAGAAGACAGAAAATAAACAAGCAGCAGTGCATATAAATCATATAATTTCAAATACTAATTATCACTTACAAAGAAAATAAAACAGGGTAATGGGCTGCAGATTGCGGGTAGCTATTTGAGAGCTGGTGACGGGATTTGAAGAGAGAAGGGGCTGGCCATGCGATGAGCTGCCTCAGGGTGTTATAGGCAAGAGCAAGGCAAAGGCTCTGAGGTGGGAACAGGCTTGGTGAGGTCACAGAACAGCCAGGCCAGTGTGACTAGCGTGAAATGAACTGGAGGAGGAAGAGCAGAGAAGGAGGTTGGAAATCCACTATGAGACAGTGAGGCCCCAGGCCATACTGAAGAGTATGACACTGTCCCAGAGGCAAATAGCCTCAGACTGCTGCACTCTTTAAAGTTCTCGTGTCTTTTTAACATCACGATTTTCTCTCCTCTACCAACAAGTTGTCTTAGCTTATACCCATTCTTTCGATGTCCTGTTTCTAATCTCTGAATGAGAAACTTATAATAATCAGTCTTATTAAAACTTCATGTACAAGTTCAAATTGAACTGTAAATGAGGATGTGAAAAATTCTTCTATGATAATGTTCATGGGGTGTTTTATAGCCTTTTAAAAGCTCCCATGCCTTTTGCAGACTGAACTCAGCTGGGTTGTTGCTAGTTAAGGCTGTTGCATGTGGCTTCTGGATGAAAGAGATGCTATAGGAACACTATCTCCTTGCTTTATAATTGTACATCCCACACTCCTATATCTTTAGAAAGAAATCGAGTAGATTTCTAAAGGACAGTACCTGCCCCTTGCAGTAGTTGTGGCTTCCCAGGATTCCAAATATGCAGGAAAGACCTTGGTGGCTGATGGAAGGAGATAATGTCAACTTTGCCTTCCTCCCTCCTGCTTCTCCTTAGGTTCATATGAGAATTAGTGGTAAAAATATCTTTGCTCCCTACTTCTCTGCTGTTGTAGTAGCAAGAAGATGAACAATAAAATCACTTCTTTCTTATTTTTATGAAAGAAGTAGCATTTGGACAAGGAAGGTTTTCAATCAGGACAATGAGGGTGTTGAAGGTCAAGGCATGCAGCCCCTCGTCAGAGCCTGAGCATCTCTGGGTGTCAGCTCCCTCTCTTTTCTCCTTCATATTCTTATACTACTATATTATAACACTAGAGGCCTGGTGCACGGAATTCATGCACTGGAGGGGGAGGGTCCTCAGCCCAGCCTGCACCCTCTGGCAGTCCGGGAGCCCTGGGGGGATATCCATCAGCTGGACATCCTTAGCGCTGCCGTGGAGGTGGGAGAGGCTCCTGCCACTGCTGCTGCGCTTGCCAGCCGTGAACCCAGCTTCTGGCTGAGCGGCGCTCCCCCTGTGGGAGCACACTTACCACCAGGGGGCAGCTCCTGCATTGAGCGTCTGTCCCCCTGTTGGTCAGTGTGCGTCACAGCGACCAGTCGTTCCACCATTTGGTTGATTTGCATATTAGCCTTTTATTATATAGGATGATATGCAATGGCCAGAACTTGTCAATGCTGTTTTTTCCCTCCACAAACCCAGTTTTTCAAGTTCTATTTTCAGTACCTTTATTTTTAGGGGAGCATTGAAGACCAGAATATTGTTTGGCAGGACCAACATTGATTTTACCACCAGGTGTGGGAGACAGCCACCATGAGTGACCTCAGAGACACACAATAACCCGGCTGCATCCTCCTTAAACCCTTCCCTGAAATTCCATCACAACAGCTATAATACCTTGACTAAATTTTTTTTTCTTTTCCATCAAAATGTAAATGCCCAGAGGAAAGGTAATACCTTAAACTCTCTGTAAACCATCCCTTAGGGGGAGTTAGATACTTTACTGACATTAGGATTTTATAGGAGGAAGAGAGGCCAGTGTGAGAACAGTGGGATGCCTGAAACTCAGGAAGTTTGGTTAAGGTTGGGAAAAGCTTGTGGTGGAGGTGAAGGGAACATTTGAAGGAGAAGACTCAAAAAGAAAGGCTAGAAACACCAAAACAAAACTGGTCTGACTTCACAATCACTGATAGCTCTGGCCTCAGGAAATGTCACTGGGCTAACTGTTTCCTTCCTTGGTTCACAAATCCTTGTGTCTTCGGTTTGTATTGGTTTTCATCTCTCTGTCCAAGGCACCATGTCATAGCCAAGCACTTTTACCCCTGTGGGTATGATTTTCTAGGATTTCTGGATCCAAGCATCTAAATCATCTCAAGATTTGGTTCATTTCTTCAATTATTTGGCTCTCCTTCAATACGTGTTATAAATAAAAGTGATCCCAAAGCTGCATGACCATTTTCTCTTACTACTCTCCCCTCCTCCATTCAGGTAATCCCTTTCCAAGTCACAAAGCCCTTCCCTGCCTTTCATCCATCTCCCTTTCTTGAGTCAATTTTTTATCTTGCACCTTGTGTCACCCATATTCAATGGCTCTTCTCATTGCCTATTACTCCTGGATGTGGAATCTTGTCAAATCTTATTTAAAATCAAAGCCCTCTTTATACAGCCACTAAATCTTCTTCATTTCATGACAGGGATATCTTCAAGGACTTCCATCCGATTAGTAAAACATGACCTCCTCTGCCTGGGCCCCTGCAGCCTTCCTTCAATAAAGTGGGCTTCTGCAGGTGTTCTCCTGCCACAGCTTTTAAGACTGTTTCCAAGAATTCCTCAGCTGCACCCCTGCTATCCCTAAACAAACCAGATGTTACCCATGTTGATCTCCTATCTCTCTGCTTGTCTTAAGAAGGATCTTAAAAGAAATATGAAGGATGGATCTGGCTATTTTCAAATCCTTGGGAATTACTAAACCAAAATGAATTTTAGTTACTGCCTCTTTACCTTCTCTGCTCTCCCCATGATTGCAATATTTTTTTAAAATAAGAAAGGTAACATGAATAGCCATGTGTTTTCTACTGCTTTATATGATGCACTTATATTATGTCATATTTTTTTAAACTTGTCTCTAAGACAGTTATCCTCAAATGTAAATTTTGGATTTGAGGCAGCTTTAATATATAACATACCTCTCAGTACATAACATACCTCAGTTCAGGACTAATGGAGAGGTGAGCATAGGTACATGAAGAATAAACTATTGCCCATACCACTGTGAATAAGTGGATTTTCTGTATTAGATAATACTTTTCCACTTAGTCTCTGGAACAGTTGAGTAATCACAGCTTCCTCTCTCAAAGTAGAGGCTACCTCACAGAGTCAAATGCACTTTTGATAGGCAGGTAGATCCCAGAGGGAGGAGACAGATGCAGAGTCTGAGCAAGCACAACCGTTTTACTTTTCCAAGTTCATCACTCAGGAACACCATTCCTCCTTAAAGGGTAGAATGTGTAAGGCATGGGGGGAAGGACCAATAAAAGAGTCTTCTATATAGGAGTTCAAATAGTGGTGAATAGGATCTCTAGTGATATTAGGTCGAATAAGAACAAGTTGTTTGTTTTAAAATGCAGATTCTTCCAAGCCCAGTATGATTTAAGATCTGGGATAGAGCCAGAAATATCCAAAGATATGAAAGAACCTCAATGATTCTATAACAGGAGGTTAATGAACTGCACATTGAGGAACATTGCACTGGAGTCTTCTAAGATGTTCTCCAAAAAAAGGGTATTAAATAGTCAAATGTTTTGGAAACATGGATTTAAAAAAAGTAAGCACAATTATTTCTCAATTTATAGTATTATAAATGTTTGAGAGGAGGATACACAGTATTTTCCATTTTTTTCCCCCAGAATATCTATTATCATTTGAGGGATACTACTGCAGTGACACAATCTAGAAGGTGCTGAGTTGAATGTGTACAATGAGATAAGTTTAGTGATAATCTGTACTGGTTAGAACACAACTGAAGTTCAGTTTGAGGTGTTATTACACTTTAAGGGAGTTACTGTAAACATGGAGTGTGTTGAAAGAAGAGCACATAGGATCTTTAGGGTTTTGCTAATCATATCACCTGAACAATGGTTGAAAAAGACTTAAAGAGATGCCTTGGCTAAAGTGATAGCTCAAACATGCACATCTAGACTCACTCCCTGTTAAACCCCATCAAAGCCATGGGGAAGAGATTCAAGAATTGGGAAATAAAGAGAGAAGACAACAGCCAGAATTAGAGGCTAGAAACCATACAGACCAAGAGTAAATAAGTTAGAAAAACCAAAAAGCTGAATCCAAAACCAGAGTGGAGAAAGCTGGGAATAACATGTTACCCATCACAGATTCAGAATGTTTAGGAGGGACAGCTTCAGTTTCCCTTGTAACTGCGAATAGTAGTGGAAATGCAAATAAATAGGGTTGGGTAAAAACTGTTGGCAAGGAAGTCAGATCTCTATATCTTCCAAAATCTATGCCACTGGGTAACTGACCCTCCCCAACCCCAGAGAGGACTATAGGTTTGTTCTCTAAATCAGGTAAAACAGATGAACTATGGATTGAATGTTGATGGGAAGATGCTGATGTAGTTGAAGATAGAGTATCCTACTGAAAACAAGTAGATAATCAAACTCTATACATATTAAATAATGGATGTCAACTTCCCCCAACCCTTTCTTCCTCCAGTTCCAACAAATCTAGAATATGAATGCCCCAAACAGGACATTCAAAGAATATATGTTAAGGAATCTGATTATCCCAAAACAAAGTACCAAAACCAAGTCTTCCTCAGAAAATAGCCAACCAGATCACCCTACATGTGATCCAAGTAAACAAACCTCAATACAAATGGCTGTAAGATTCCCAGTCCCACATGCAGTTCTAGAACCTTGCCACTCCCCTTAAGAGGCAGTATCTATTTCTCCTCTTTTTGAGACTGGGTTGGATTTTGAACTGCTTCAATAAGTGGGAGGTGTTGCATGATTTTTTTTAAGGCTAGGTCCGTGGTTGGCAAACTGCGGCTCGGGAGCCACATGTAGCTCTTTGGCCCCTTGAGTGTGGCTCTTCCACAAAATACCACGGCCTGGGTGAGTCTATTTTGAAGAAGTGGTGTTAGAAGAAGTTTAAGTTTAAAAAATTTGGCTCTCAAAAGAAATTTCAATCGTTGTACTGTTGATATTTGGCTCTGTTGACTAATGAGTTTGCCGACCACTGGGCTAGGTCATCAAAGGTGATACGGTTCCGGCCTGGCCTTTTCTCTCTCTGGACTCTTGCCCTTAAAACCTTGCTGTCATGTTGTGAAAACACTCATGCTAGTCCATGTAAGAAACCCACTAAAAAGAAATTGAGGGTCTCAACCAGAAGCTAGCATTAACCACAGGCCTGTGAGTGATAAATGCCAGACTCATCCTTGGAACTTTTCAGCTGAGGCCTCTGACAGTGTGAAGTGGGAAAGTCACCTTCACTCTGATCTGTCCAAATTCCTGACCCACAGAATCCATGAACATTGTAAATGGTTGTTTTTGACCACTCTGCTTTGGAATAATATGTTATAAAGTATTTAGTAACTGGAATAAACATTAGTTAAACATTGAAAGAGTTAAACTTACAATAATTATTTGGGAAGTCGTCTTCTGTAAACATTGCAAGATCCTTGGGGGAAGAAATATACCATCAAAGTGTAGAAGACTTGTGTTGGTGTGTATATGAGGAGCCAGGAGATCAGACTATAGGGGAAGGTAAATGGGTGCAGTACTCCGTATCATCCATAATTCTCTTAAAAGCTTTTCTGGAATTTTAACTATTTACTTTTTTCTTTGATTAAAAAATACATAGAGGATGAGACATGAACTCATTACAAGAATAATAAGTTTCAGGATTTTGTAAAACGAAGAGAAAGTTTTGAATAAGTTGAATAGGAATTCAAAGACGACTTATAATACGTTCCAGAGCTCAGCAAATTTTTTCAGATTGCCTGCTGTTTAGGATTATATTCATCACTGCTACATTCAGTTACAGGTGGGGACATTATTTTGGAAACCTCTCCTTGTATTGTCTTTGTAACCTAGATCTATTGCCCATGACATTTTAGCTATTTAATAACTCTACTGTTCCAACAAAAACCCCCAAGGAGTGCTTCAGCCGCCCAGTGTCCACCAACCTAAGCTCTCCATAGGAGCCATGAAAAACCACAGGTGTGAGAAATCTGAGGATTCCTTCTCCAAGGGGTCTCTCTTCAGTCAGTCCGTCAGTTCTGTTTTTGTCTTAAAATGGATCTTAAACTCTATGGAGTAGTTAATCTTAGAAATACAGAAATGGAAGATTAACCCCTGAAGATTAAGCGATTGTCTAAACATGTTAATTCTATGTGATGGTTAATTTATTACCTTCTGTCCTCATGACGAATGACAATCTTCCCTTCAACCTTCAATCCAGTTATTTTCATCACATGAAAACAAAAATGTCCTTGCGAGTAAGGAAAGTACATATCTTTCCTCCAAATGAACAACAGAAAGGCAAAACCATGCTTGTGCAGCTTTAAAAACGTGTGAAAGAGACTCTGAAGTTCCATGACTGTTCCCTCTGGTGTGACATTTTTCATTTGAAAGAATATTGTTTCCAGCTTGCGCCTATTGTAAAAGTCGGGTCCCAATATTTATAGAAATTTTAAAAATCTTTATCAGCCTTTCTCCTCCCAAAGAGATTTAAGGTTATTGAATCACTGGCAAGCCCTACCGATTCTAGAGGTACTTATTTTTTGTTTGGCAAAGTTAATTACACATGGAATTGGACTTCAAAAAGTTTACAGTTGAACGGGGAGGTAAACCATATGCAAAAACAATTAAAATGCAATAAAGAAAGGGAGATGGACCATCTGAAAGGTGGAAACATACTGGGTGAGAGTTAAGAAGAGGGAAAGAGATGTTGCAGTTGGTGGTGAGAAAGTCAGGATGGTGGGATAAGGGGAAGAGGCGTCAGAGAAAAGTGAGTTCCTGATATGGTAGTTGTGAAGAATTGGCAAAGGATTTGTTCAAGGGAGCAATGAAGGCTCAATTTGGCTGGACCATCCAACATCAGGATCAGCAAGGTCCTGCTAAAAGGGCAGATTCCTATACCCCACATCAGACTTAAAGATGCAGCCTCCATGGGAGCCAGCCTGGGCATCTGTGTTTTTAATAGGATCCTCTTAAGACTCTGATTATGTCTGGATTTGGGAATCTCTAGGATGACATGCAGGGTTCACACAGGGAATGTTGAAGACGAGGTAGTGAAGGTTGTGTGGTGCCAAATCCCCAAGGGCATTGACTTCCAGAATGTATATGGACTTTATTCTTTAACTAGAGGCCCGGTGCATGAAATTCATTCATGGTGTGTGTGTGTGTGTGTGTGTGTGTGTGTGTGTGTGTGTGTGTCCCTCAGCCCAGCCTGCACCCTCTCCAATCTGGGACCCCTCAAGGGATGTCCGATTGTGAGTCGGACATCCCTCTCACAATCCAGGACTGCTGGCTCCCAACCGCTCGCCTGCCTGCCTGCCTGATTGCCCCTAACCGCTTCTGCCTGCCAGCCAGATCACTCCCCTGCCAGCCTGATTGACGCCTAACTACTTCCCTGCTGGCCCCATTGCCCCTAACTGTCCTCCTTTGCATGCTTGGATGCCCCCAACTACCCTACTCTGCCGGCCCGGTCACCCCTAACTGCCATCCCTTGCATGCCTGGTCCCTCCCAACTGCCCTCCCCTGCTGGCCATCTTGTGGTGGCCATCTTGTGTTCACATGGGAACGGCCATCTTTGATCACATGGGGGTGGCCATCTTGTATGTTGGGGTGATGGTCAATTTGCATATTGCCTCTTTATTATATAGGATTAGTGGGGTGCTGTGGGAGACCCCTGAGGAATGCAGTAACGGATCAGAGTGGTGCTTTGAGAACAGAGATCTGCTGGTGTATACAGGATGGATTGGGAAGAAGACCACAGACAAGGAAGATAATTAGGTGCTACGTGTAAATTCTCAGGAGAAAGTAATTAAAGCATGAACTTTAGGACTAGCAACAGCCGGGCTGGAGAGGAAAACTTGGGGATGGCTTCTAATCTCTTCACTCTCACCATTTACTTGAGCTTTTGAGATTTCTCTTACTTTGATCTTGTCTCCCATTGAAGATACTCTCAGTAAACCCTTTGTACTCCTGACCCAAGTTCTTCCTTTTTGGTTAAAATACCTGGTGCTTAAATGTATGGGATGGTATTTACTGGCATTGTTTTAAGAAAAACATGTGTTCAGGACAATGAGTCCTCTGGACAGCAAGATGCAACTGATTCTTTACCAAAATGAGATGAGTCAAGGAAGGGTGGAAGCTGTCGCTTTTATCCAGCCAGGACATTGCATAAGAGTGGGCATATAGTAAATCACTTTAAAAATCTTGATTACTGACTTGAGCTCCAATTCCAGTTTCTGAAACTTACGATTCTGTCCCTTGATTCTTTTTGAGAAGTCAGGGTGTGATTTTTCTGATATGTTTCCTGCCTGATAATCTTTATCTGTGCTCTCTCCTAATACAGCCTATTCTCATAGTCTTAATGGGCCCTGACTATCCTCCAGTTCTCACAGAAGTCCCTTAGAGGAGTCATAAGGAGCCTGGTGACTCCTCATTGGAATTAACTTGCCTTTGAACACATTGTGCCTATTAAGAAAAAGGCGCGGGAGAGAAACCAAGATGGCGGCATAGGTAAGCACCTAAACTGCTGCCTCACACAACAATTTCAAAACTACAACTAAAAGACAGAATGGACACCATCCAGAACCACAGGAAAGCTGGCTGAGTGAAAATTCTACAACTAGAAGGAAAGAGAAAAGCTCACAGAGAATTGGAGGTACGGCAAAGGGTCTTTGTGCGCGCAGAGGGAAGAGCGGCTGAGAGCCTGGCTGACTTTCTCTGGCGGAAGGGGGAAGGAAGCCCCCGACCGCACTGAACCCCAGTTCTGACTGCACTGAACCCCAGTTCCGGGCGAGCCCCTGGGGACCCACGCTCTTACAGGGGGAGTCTGGACTCTCGGGCGGAGACTCGGGAGCTGGGGAAGGCAGAAGTCTGAAGGCGCTCGCGCATGCCAGTGCGCACAAAGGCTGCGGAGGTTGCCACAGGCTTTCCCTAGTGGAAGGGAGTCAGAGGCTCTTGACTGCACTGAGCCCCAGTTCTGACTGCAGTGAACCCCAGCTCCAGGCGAGCCCCTGGTGACCCATGCTCTTGTGGGGGGAGTCTGGACTCTCGGGCGGAGACTCGGGAGCCGGGGAAGGCAGAGCTCTGAAGGTGTGCATGTGCGCGCAAGGGCAAGGCTGACAGGAAGCCAAGACTGAGACTCCACCCCATCCAAGCTGAGCACAGAGGCTATTGCAATTTGGCAAGTCTAATCCTATAAGGCTGTCTCCAGCACCAAACTTCTCCCAGCATAGACACAGCTGATCCTTACATCCAACTGGCCTGGAGGTCAATTCTTCCCAGTGATACCAACAACAATCAAGACTTAATTACAACAAGGCTGTACACACAGTCCACAAAGGGGTGCACCAAGAGTGTCCACCTCAGGTTAACTGGGGAGGCAGACCCACTGGGCCATATTGGAAACCTAGCACACAAATCTACCGTACCAACTCAGGGAAGCAGTGAAAATGCGGCGTCAAAGAATCAGATCACAAACGAAAGAAATGGAGGAAAACAAACGACTGGCTATAGAATTCAAAACCACGGTTATAAGGCTTTTCAATAATATCCTAGAAAAGGCCAATAAATATAACGAGACCCTCGAAGATATGAAAAAGGACCAACTAGAAATTAAACATACACTTACTGAAATAAAAAATATTATACAGAGACCCAAAAACAGACTAGAGGAACACAAAAATCAAGTCAAAGAATTGAAATACAAAGAAGCAAAAAACACTCAACCGAAAAAGCAAAAAGCAAAAAAAAAAAAAAAATCCAAAAAGTTGAAGATGGTGTAAGAAGACTCTGGGACAACTTCAAGCGTACCAACATCAGAATTATGGGGGTGCCAGAAGAAGAGAGAGAGCAAGATACTGAAAACCTATTTGAAGAAATAATGACTGAAAACTTCCCCCACCTGGTGAAAGAAATAGACTTACAAGTCCAGGAAGCACACAGAACCCCCAACAAAAGGAATCCAAAGAGGACCACACCAAGACACATCATAATTAAAATACCAAGAGGCAAAAGACAAAGAGAGAATATTAAAAGCAGCAAGAGAAAAACAGTTAGTTACCTACAAGGGAGCACCCATACGACTGTCAGCTGATTTCTCAACAGAAACTATGCAGGCCAGACGGGAGTGGCAAGAAATTTTCAATGTGATGAATAGCAAGAACCTACAACCAAGTTTACTCTAACCAGCAAAGCTATCATTCAGAATTGAAGGGCAGATAAAGAGCTTCACAGATAAGAAAAAGCTAAAGGAGTTCATCACCACCAAACCAGTATTATATGAAATGCTGAAAGGTATTCTTAAAGAAGAGGAAGAAGAAAAAAGTAAAGATAAAAATTATGAACAACAAATACATATCTATCAACAAGTGGACCTAAAAATCAAGTGAATTAAAAACCTGAGGAACAGAATAATCTGGTGAATATAATAGAATCAGGGGCATAGAAAGGGAGTGGACTGATAATTCTCAGGGGGAAAGGGGTATGGGGGGTTCAGGAAGAGACTGGACAAAAATCATACACCTATGGATGAGGACAGTGGGGGGAGGTAAGGGCAGAAGGTGGGGTGGGAACTGGGTGGAGGGGAGCTATGGGGGGAAAAAGGAGAAATAATTGTAATAATCTGAATAAAGATTTATTTAAAAAAATAAAAATAAATAAATAAAGAGGAAAAAAAAAAAAAAAAGAAAGAAAAAGGCGCAGCCCAGCTGGCATGGCTCTGTGGTTGAGCATCAACCTTTGAACCAGGAGGTCATGGTTCGATTCCCAGTTGGTTGGGGCACATGCCTGGGTTTCAAGCTCGAACTCCAGTAAGGGGCATGCAGGAGGCAGCCGATCAAAGATTCTCTCTCATCACTGGTGTTTCTATCTCTCTCTCCTTCCTTCCTCTCTGAAATCAATAAAAAATATATATTAAAAAGAAGAAAAGAAAAATGTGCAGTGGTTGACATGTTACTGGCCAATCATATGAATCCTTGCAGCAGTTAAAAACAGGTATTTCTAGCTCCTCTATATAAAGGGTCAGAATTAAATAAATAAACAAATAAAAAAGAAAATGCTGAGGAAACTTCAGAGGAAAAACATTATCTGTCTAAAAATTTATTGGCTTACTAGTTTAAGTTTAACCAAAAAAATTGTTTTTAAAAAATAAACTGCTAATTAATCATGAGAATAACTCAAAATTGCCTGCTTTGATCTGTACGATTTTTGTTATAGGCTGGACTATGTTTCCCTCCTGATTCATATGGTAGATCCCTAGTCCCAGAACCTCAGAATATGACTGGTTTTGGAGATAGGGCCTTTAAAGAGATGATTAAGTTACAATTAGGCTGTTAGGGTGTCCCTACTCCAATCTGACTGGCATCATTCTATGAAGAAGGTATTTAGAGAGATAGAGAAACACCAGGGATGCATGGAGAGAGAGGAATGACCATGTGAGGACAGAGCAAGAAGGTGGCCGTCTGCAAGCCAAGGAGAGAGACCTCAGGAGAAACCAAACCTGCCAACATCTTGATCTTGGATTTCTAACCTCCAGAACCAGGAGAAAGTAAATTTCCTCAGGCTGTTTGAACCACCGTCTGTGGTACTTTGATATGGTAGCCCTGGCAGACTAGTCCAGTGCCCCCATGCCAAGAGGAAAGCTAAGGGGTCAGGAGGGTCTCATACCAATGGGAGGCCCACTGTCTGCAAGAAAGGACCTCACTGGTGGTAAGAGATTGAAAAGACCATGGCTGTTCTCTTTTCTGAGTCCCATACTGACCAAGGCCTCTTTTTCCTCCATATTTTAAAATATTTCTTGCATGTAATTGTTACGTGTATCCAATTTTACTATAATTTGGGGGCAACATGGGTGGTTAATATTGCAGTACCTTGACACAAAGCATTTCCTTCTGGGTGTTATTTCCTGATTAAACCCCCCACCCATTGCTTCCATTTTCTCTGCAGCTCCTCCTACCCTCTGCTCTATTCTCATCTACCCTCAATTTTCTCCTCTACTACGCAGAATTTAGCTCTCTCTTTGATTTCCTGTCTGCATCAGGCACTCTATCTTTTTTAAAAACTAAAGCAGCTTATCAATATATTTACCCCAGAAAGAAACTAGGGTACACCCCCTAGGACAGTGGTCGGCAAACCGTGGCTCACGAGCCACATGCGGCTCTTTGGCCCCTTGAGTGTGGCTCTTCCACAAAATACCACGTGCGGGCATGCATGTACAGTGCAATTGAAGGAGTACCCTAATTAAGTTAATAACAATGTACCTACCTATATAGTTTAAGTTTAAAACATTTGGCTCTTAAAATAAATTTCAATCGTTGTACTATTGACTAATCGTTGCTCTGTTGACTAATGAGTTTGCCGACCACTGCCCTAGCTTATGTTTCTTATTGTTGTACTTTGCTTAGATGATAAACAGAGAATAAAAGACACAAATCATAATGATTCGGTTTGGTGAATTTTGAGAATTGCATACGCTCACATAACCACCTCCTCAAACAAAAGGTCCAGTCATTCATCACCCAGAAAGTCCCTTTATGTCCCTTTCTAGTTAATTCACAGTTTTCCTCACAGACCACCTGACTTCTATCAGCACAGATTGATTTTGTCCAAGATCAAACTTCACACAAATGGAATCAAACAGTGTGTTCTCTTTTGTGTTGGAATCTTCTCGTTTAACATGCTTTTGAGATTCATTCACGTCATTGCATATGCCAGCAGTTCATCCATTTTCGTTGCTGAGTAGGATTCCGTTCTGTGAATATAGCACTATTT
Source organism: Plecotus auritus (assembly GCF_963455305.1). Classification (NCBI taxonomy): domain Eukaryota; kingdom Metazoa; phylum Chordata; class Mammalia; order Chiroptera; family Vespertilionidae; genus Plecotus; species Plecotus auritus. Next base: position 168,531,642 of record NC_137782.1, read on the forward strand.
GTTTCTCTGTTCCCCTATTGATGAACATTTGGGTTGTTTCCAATGTGTAGCTATTGGAAAGAAGGCTGCTACGAATTCTATGAGGTACAAGTCCTTTGGTGGACATACGATTTTCTATTGTAATTTTTTAAGTGTGCAGTATTTTTTCTCTACTACTCCCAAATAAGTAGATTTCCCTAAGCTATCATCAAAATCTACACTTCATACCACATGTTGATTCTCAGGACAAGGTAACAAAGGCATGAATTCAGAGTGAACTCTGCCCCAGAGCTCTTCTGAAGTCTGTAAACCTGTGATATCTGTTTCTGAGACTGTTTCCACAGGCTCCTCTTCCCCTGAATGATATCTCTATAGATTCAGCGTTCCTGACAGTTGTTGCTATCCAAGTTCTCATTATCTGAACTCTTGCTATCTAAACTCAGGGATGCGGATATTATTTTTGAGATGATTTGACATCTCTCAGGATCTCAACTCTCATTCCTGTCCATCTGAGACCCAAGCAAGGTCTGATGTGGATACTGTGTTTCACAATGCACCCTTTAAAATTTCCGGACCTTCCTGGCTAGTGTGGCTCAGTGGTTGAGTGTCGACCTATGAACTAGGAGGTAGCAGTTCGATTCCTGGACAGGGCACATGCCTGGGTTGTGGGCTCCATCTCCAGTGTGGGGTGTGCAGGAGGCAGCCGATCAATGATTCTCTCTCACCATTGATGTTTCTATCTCTTCCTCCCTCTCCTTTCCTCTCTGAAATCAATAAAAATGTATTTTAAAAATAATAAAATAGAATGGCTGGGGGAGGTCAATTGGGGAAAAAGAAGACAAATATAAAACTTTAGACAATAAAAAAAATAATAAAATAAATAAAATAAAATTTCCAGACCTAAATGGAACTTCCCAAAGACAGTTACTGCGCTTCTGTTTTGGACCACGCTTGCTTAAGCTCCACACATCATCTCCCTATGCAGAAGAAGCCTAGCTATTCTGTCATTAGAAAGCTCTGTTGTTGAATTGTACAAGATCGAGTAAGTGATTTTGCTTCTCTGACCCTTGTTTTCTCTGTTCTATGATGAAGCTGTCACTGTGTCATAGAGTTATGAGGAATACGTGTGCTAGATTATATGGCAAAGCTCCAGGGGACTCAGGACTCTGGGTGGGCCGAGTTCTGGTTTCCTGTGAGTCTCTGTTTGCCCTGTAGACCTTCCTTATCCCCCTCTGCCCTGCTTCACCCCCATCCCAGAAGTTGACCTCTCCAGACTGCATTGCCCAAGCTACCTTCCTTGACCTCTGGCTTCTGGTTGGTTTCAGCCAATGGGAGACACCAGCAAGGGACTGGAGGCAGGGAGGAAAGGGAAGTTTGGGTTCTTATTCCTTTGGAGTCCTCCTCCCTCTCCACACTAGCTGTGGTCTCACAGTGGCACTGCATTTCCCACCCAGCTCCTGGCAGGCGGCCCCTCTCCCATGGCTATGCCTATGGCTGGGTCCCTTCTGGTTTCAAAGCTATAAGGGCTTCCTACTACATGTAGTTCCTGAGAGTTCCCATTCTCAGTTGCTTTCCTTAACTCTACTCATGCCTTTGTATATGGTCCCTTAGTTAAAATCTCTCAAGTGACTCCTCTAAGTGTGCCATCTGTTTAATGCCAGGGCCTGGCTTGTGCCCTCGCCCAGGCCCGCAGGTGGTGGCGTGGCTCCTGATGTACTTTGCTAGCTTCAGAGACTGTATCTCGCTGCAGCAGGAGCAGGTCTCAGCCAGAAGAATCCGCATTGGGAACTGGCTCTGTGCAGGCTTCAACAGTTTATGTGCTGAAAATAAGGAGAACGTCGTTCTCTAAAAGGGATTTTTTTTTTTACTTTTGGCCAAACACCTCTTCCCCCTCCCCCCTGAAACACACACATACACCCCTTTAAAAAAAAGAAGAAAACGAAGAAGACCCTCTGGCTTGCATTTATAAGGGAGTTAAGCACGCAGTTCGCCTTTCAAAGCTCTTCACATGGAAAGGAAACCAGCCTTGACATTTACACAGTCCAGGAGAATTCCAGATAGAATTTGGACAGATTGGGAAGTTACCATCTTGGAGTGCGTGGGGAAAACAATCCTGGTGGGAAGATGTGGTGACATATATGAGACAATCCATAGATGTCAGGAATGTGCCGCTCTGCATGTGCCTCTCGGCTCCACGACCCAATGGGATTGCCAAAAATATGCATATGTTCTTGATGATATCACATGAGAAGGCCATCCAATTAAAGCACTCCACAATAAATGCGAGGAGGATAATTCCCGAGTATATTTATGATTGCTTAATGTCAACAAAAGGGTCTTTTAAACACAGCACATTCCTTACCCTGCACTCCCCGATCATGCTAAACACATCCAAATGCACGAACTATAAAAGACGGAAGACGCGGGGCCGGCACCGGCCTCTTTGGTTTCTGCATCTGGCCAGCGTCCACTGGGAGAAATGTAAGTCAGAGTTTACCACATGGATTACAAATGTGCTGAATTGCAAGAATGATTATTAAATGAAAATATCCATAGCACCTGCAGCTTGTCCCGGAAAATTCCCCCAGGGTATTGTGGGTGCTTTTTACTTTTTTTTTTTTTTTTAGGAAAAGAAGTAAGACAGGGTGAGATGCAAATGGCAACTCCAGCTGCTTATGGTAGCAACTCCATTAATGTTCCTGAAGGGTTTACGGAGTCAATTCAATCAGTCTGCACCGCTTCCATTCCCAGCACAAGTGGGGCGAGGGAGGGGCTGGGGCATCTCATTAGCCTGTTTCCTTTGAGGTTCCGATGATCAAGAAAATGAAAATAACAGGAATGTAAATAAATGGCAAGTGCCTTAAAAAGCAAAGCCCATCGGGGCCGGGGAAGCATGAGGCTGACTCCATCGCTACGACCCAGCGGTAGTGTTTATTCTGCTAGAAGGTCAGGGCATCTTCTGGAAACAGAAACTGAGCAGCTCTGTGGACTGTGTTGATTTAATGCATGATTGTATAGCGAGAGAGAACACTCTGCACATATGTAATATTTGGCCGTGTTTCAATTAGCTTCTGTGTGTGTGTGTGTATGTGCACGTGCACCTGAAAACAAAACAAAACAAAAAGTTAGGAGAAGTTCAACAAAGTGGTTAATTTCTGGAATTTGCAATCCCTAGAGTCAGTGACCACCCAACCCCTGGAAGGCCCTGGGCAAGTAGCTTGATCTCTCTGAGCCTTCATTCCTTCAAGTAGAAAATAGGGATGGTGGTTCAAGTCCTACCCAGGTCACAGGTAGATACAAGGATCAAATAGGTCATTTGTGTAAAATATAGTAAATTGCTAACTAAATATTGGTGGTTGTTATTAAAGAGAATTTCCTGCTGCTAAACTCTCACATATGACTCTAACTCTACCAAATGTATTAGCCATAAACATGCCTCATGCATACCTGGAAATTGTAATCTGGCCAGAACATTTTCAATGTAGGTAACTGCTTTTGGGTTAGCTACTAGGAAAAATAATGCATACATTTAAGTCTCTTTTTAGGGTGGACAATCAAAGGTACATTGACATAGTATGTGCTTGTAATTTTTTGTTGCTCTTGTTTTTGTTAATTCTCACCAGAGGATATTTTTCTGTTGAATTTTAGAGAGAGCAGAAGGGAGGGGGAGAGACACAGAGAGACAAATATTGATTAGTTGCCTCCTGCACACACCCCTGATCGCAGCTAGTGATCAAGCCTGCAACTGGGGTGCATGCCCTTGGCCAGAACCAAACTTGTGACCCTTCAGTCCATGGGTCAACGCTCTATTCACTGAACCAAACTGGCTAGGGCTGTAACTTTTTTTTTAATGGCGCTTTCACAGCACGAATGTGACAGATATCTTAAAAGAGTTTAAAATATTGGTGTTTGCCTTAACCGGTTTGGCTCAGTGTATAGAACATCGGCCTGTGGACTGAAGGGCCTCAGGTTCGATTCCAGTCAAGGGCATGTACCTTGTTTGTGGGCACATCCCCAGTGGGGAGTGTGCAGGAGGCAGCTGATAGATATTTCTCTCTCATCGATGTTTCTAACTCTCTATCCCCCTCCCTTCCTCTCTGTAAAAAATCAATAAAATATATTTAAAAAATAAAATAAAATATTGGTGTTTGTACCCCTTTCCTACCCACCCCCCTTCCCACCTGCTTCCAACAAGTGCAGACTTCTAGAGGAGAGTTCTGTGGTGTCTCC